>NW_024080632.1:12397728-12624607 GCF_003009895.1 Hyaena hyaena
CTGTGCTGACAGCTCAGAGCCTAGAGCCTGCTTTGGATTCTGTGTATCCCTCTCTCTCTGTCCCTTCCCCACTCACACTCTGTCTCTCTCTCTCTCAAAAATAAATAAACATTAAGAAAACAATTTTTTAATAAATAAAAAATAAAACAAGAAGCATAAAACTGATTTATTGTGGATGGAACTTGAGGGTGTTATGCTGAGAGAAATAAGTCAGGCAGAGAAGGACAGATACCATATGTTTGCACATATAGGAGGATTAGGAGGAACTTAATGGAGGACCGTGGGGGAGAAGAAGGGGGACATCGTGGGGGAGAGGGAGGGAGGCAAACCATGAGAGACTCTTGAATGCTGAGAAGAAACTGAGGGCTGATGGGGGTGGGGGAGCGAGGAAGGGGGGTGATGGGCATGGAGGAGAGCACTTGTGAGATGAGCACTGGGTGTTATATGGAAACCAGCTTGACAATAAACTATTTAAGAAAAAAAAACTGATTTGTTGTGTTTGCCAATTTCTGTGGTGTAAATAGGCCCATTGTGGACAACTTCAAGTTATCAGTGTGATGTCAGTGAACATGGAAGTGGGAAGAGATGTATACAGCTGGCTTTTGTTGGCTAATAGTGTCTGGCTCCTGCCCACTATGGCCTTGAACAAACGTTTGAAATGATTCCAGAATTCAAGTCCAGGTCTTGCATCTGATAGTGAGAACTTAATCTATTCCCATTAGATTCAGCCTATGTTAGCAAAGTAGACAGCAAACAATTAAGTGATGGGTTTGGCCTATGAGTTCAGACGGTATAATAAAAATTTTGAAAGAGAGCAAGGATGGAAAGTGAAGATGAGGGCCTATGTCCTCCAAAGTGCTTATTCTGAATGCCCGGCGACCTAGAATAGTATCAGCTCATCACTTAGTATAACCTGACTTCAGGGACTCTGGCCTTGACTTTGACACTTGCAAGATACCCAGCCTCAGCAGCTCCCTTACGTTTCTGGGCCTTTTTCCCCTCCATGAACTGGGGAGGAAAAGTGGCATATTTTTTTCACCAGGGAGCTGTGCAGAGCAGCCCCTGGGCATCAGGTACTGCAGAAGGCCATCCGCCCTGCTGATTAACACAAAGCCCCAGAAAACAAGTCAGCCGACTCCAGCTCTGCCCACACTCAAGATGATTTCAAGACTTTAATAATCATCGCGCCCAGCACAGAACAGAATTGCATGACTTGACTTGCTAAGCAGTTTCCCACTGACAGCAGTCAAAATAAGAATGAGTTTTCCTCCTTCCCAACATAAAAAAAGCAGCATATAAGATCAGGTTCCAGAGAGAAAATCACCCCCTAACTGCAGAGAACATTCAATTCCATTTTTCAGGGACTGTTTAACCAGTTTAAGAATTTCCTAAACCAGTAGCTCTCAATCGGGACTTCGAACCAGAATCACCTATGGAGGTTTTAAAAATACAGGGTCTCACCTACAGGGATTTTGGCTCAAGTGGTCTGAGGTGGGGTCTGGGAATCTGTATTTTTTTTTTTAATGTTTATTTATTTGGGGGAAGGGACAGAGAGACAGGGTAAGAGAGAGAGAGAGAGAGAGAGAGAGAATCCCAAGCAGGCTTCACACTGTCAGTGCAGAGCCTGATGCGGGGCTTGAACCCCCAAACGATGATGTTATGACCTGAGCCTAAATCAAGAGTGAAATGCTTTAACTGACTGAGCCACCCAGGTACCCTTGAGAATCTCTATTTTTTTTTAATGATCTAGGTAATTCTAATGTGCAACCAGATCTGAAAACCACTGACCTAAACCAGTGGTTCCTAAACTTTAACATGCAGCAAGGTCACTTGGGGAAAACTTATTAAGCATGCAGGACCTTGGTCCCTGCCCAGAGATTATAACTGGGTGGCCCTGGAATCTGAAGGTATTCTGATGCTGTTTTCCACTTTTATTTTTAAGGTCTTTTTTTTTTTTAAAGGCCCAGTCACATTTGCAAGAGAA
Source organism: Hyaena hyaena (assembly GCF_003009895.1). Classification (NCBI taxonomy): domain Eukaryota; kingdom Metazoa; phylum Chordata; class Mammalia; order Carnivora; family Hyaenidae; genus Hyaena; species Hyaena hyaena. The sequence continues at coordinate 12,399,713 of NW_024080632.1, forward strand.
AGAGAAAGAAAAGGAAAGGAGTTGGTATTTGAATCCATTAGTTTTTGGAGATTCTCCAAATTGCATTGAAGGAGCTGGGTGAAGGCACTGATTGTAAAAATTTTGGGATAAGCAGTCAAATGCACTTTAACCTGATGGGGCACACAGGTACACACAGGTACGCACACGTACACACACGTACACATGCTTCCACACAAATCCCTGCTATGAAGCCCATATATCCACACTGATTGCTAAAATGATGAAACACTTCCATCCCAGTTAATGAATAGCTGCCCTCGTCAAGGTTTTCTTCCTGCCCTTCACCTCCATGCTACTCTTGAGGTAGAATAAGGAAAACAAGAGGGATTTGACTCCTGTGATGCCAGTGGTCTAAGGCAAGTGTTAAAAGGTTCCATACACTTCAAGACAAGTACCTCCTCCTGAGAGTTAGGACAAAAAAGAGAAAACAGCCATCAGGGAGTAGTGATTGTCTGGGCAAAAGTAGAAGTCCCAATTCAAAGCCTACTTGCACAATTATTTCTGTTTTCAGGAGCCCTGAAAGAAGGTCCACCCTGGAAAAGATTGTCTTGTGTCCACCAAGAAGTAATGACCGCAAGATAATGACCATGGGACTTATGGATGCTTCCCCACTCCCAGCCCCTCACCCTTTGCAAAAGTGCCTTGTAGGCTACCCCTTTGAAGAGAAACATTCTTCTTTCTCATTAGCTCTGTTATATACAAGCTATCTCTAATAATAAATTCTGCCTGTTTTCTTTCTCTTGAGTTCAGTGCTCATTTCTATGACAATGAGACTCAAGAACCTAGACTTGGGGACCCCGTAACACCACTACTCAGTCCTTCCTGCAGTGACTCTCCGCACACAGCCGACACAAGAGCATCTCAACCTTCTGAGTTCTGATAGACCTGGTCAGCTTGCCACATTGCTGTTGAAGGTATTAAACATCCCACCCACCCCTCTCTACAATAGAAACGTGTTACTGGAAGTTTGTACAGAGGGGTATGGAGGTAAAGAGAAGGGAATGATTAACTTCTACCTGGAGGAGTCAAAGAAGGACTTAAAAAATAAATAGCTTTTGAACTAGACCCCAAAAGATGAGGAGGTTCTCAGCAGGTGAGGATGAGAAAGTATTTTCGACAATGAGAGCAAGGGTACAGAGGTGTACACTTTAGTGAGGAGAGCGGGGTAGCTGACATCACTGGAGTATGGGCCAAGCAAAAGGTTTAGGGAGGGGCACCTGGGTGGCTCAGTCGGTTAAGCGTATGACATCGGCTCAGGTCATGATCTCACAGTTTGTGGGTTTGAGCCCCGCGTGGAGCTCTGTGCTGATGGCTCAGAGCCAACAGCCTGTTTCAGATTCTGTGTCTCCCTCTCTCTCAGCCCATCCCCCACTCACACTCTGTGTGTGTGTGTGTGTGTGTGTGTGTGTGTGGTCAAAAATAAACATTATAAATTAATTAATTAATTAAAAAATTTTAAAGGACATTGGCCCAAGTCAGGATGAAAATTGAAAGCTGTGTTTTATTTAGCTGGTATTGTAGTGTTTCTCAAAGTATGGTCTAAGAACTGTCCCACAAAGAATTACCTGTATGTTTGTTATTTAAAATGAGTATTCCAGGGGTGCCTGGGTGGCTCAGTCAGTTAAGCGTCCGACTTCAGCTCAGGTCATGATCTTACGGTTTCTGGGTTCGACCCCCATGCCAGGCTCTGCGCTGACAGCTCAGAGCCTGGAGCCTGCTTCAGATTCTGTATCTCCCTCTTTCTCTGACCCTCCCCTGCTCACGCTATCTCTCTCTCATACAAATAAATAAGAACATTTTTAAAAAAAATTTTAATGCGTATTCCAGAGGCGCCTGGGTGGCTTAGTCAGTTAAGCAAGCAACCAACTTTGGCTCAGGTCATGATCTCATGGTTCATGGGTTCAAGCTCCGTGACGGGCTCGGTGCGGGCTCTGTGCTGACAGCTAGCTCAGAGCCTGGAGCCTGTCTTCAGATTCTTTTTTTTTTTTAATATTTTTTTTATTTATTTCTAGGAGAGAGAGAGAGAGACAGCGTGAGCAGGGGAGGGTCAGAGAGAGAGGGAGTCACAGGCTGAAACAGGCTCCAGGCTCTGAGCTGGCAGTCAGCACAGAGCCCGACGCGGGGCTCGAACCCACCAACCGCGAGATCATGACCTAAGCGAAAGTCGGACGCTTAACTGACTAAGCCACACAGGCGCCCCCAAATTCTGTATCTCCCTCTCTCTGACCCTCCCCTGCTCATGCTGTCTCTATCTCTCTCTCAAAAATAAATAAAACATTAGAAAATAATAATAAAATAAAATGCAGATTCCAGATCTCCACCTAATGGTACATTAATCGAGAGTAGAGAATGATCCAAAGATTGAACAGTGACGGGATCTGATCATATTGGGATTCCAGTGAGATGACTCTGGAGAGGAGAAAGCCAGGAATACTCACCAGGGAGCCCCGAGCAAGTGATTCTGGCCTGAAACAGGGGGACAGAGGATGGAGGCTGGACGTGGGACAGATGTGGGAGGCAGCAGTAGCAGGATTTGGTGACTGACTAGAGAACGAAGGAAGGAGAGGAAGGAGTCAGATGACCCCACAGTTACTCCATTCATGACTGACTGGATGGTGGTGCAGATAAGGATATAGGAGCATAAACAAATTTGGAGAGAAATGTGTTCGTTTCTGATGCACTGGAGATGTCTCTGGGACAGCAGTGTGGCTATTCAGTGAGTGACGGTCGAGCCTGCCATCAAGAAAGATGGTGGGGAAAAAAAAAAAAAGAAAGATGATGGGGCTGGACTCTCCATGACTTCCACCGGGACATGGGTAACAACTAAAGAAATAGAAATGAATGAGTTCACTCAGGGCCGACTTCTCCATCAGGCATAGCACGGCCAGTGCCTGGGGGCCCACAAAAATGTTTTAATTGCTTTGAAACTGAAAAAAAATAAATACTATAAAACAAATACTATAAATTCAGCCTGGGTTATATTCATCTTTATACCCCTGTAATCATAGAATATAATTTTTAATATATTACGGAGGAGGTCCCCACAGAGGCAAAATTGCATCAGGCTCACAAAAGTCCTAATGTGGCCCCAAGTCCACTCAGAGAGAGGAGACCTGAGGCCAAGCCCAAGAAGCTCTTAGATTTTGCAGAGGCTTCTTGCCTTTCTTGTGCATGGAGTCCCTTTGGTTGTCCTGGGAGGTGGAATGACCCTTCTCAGAATGCTTATACATGCCTAAAATAAAACACACAAAGAAATCAGTTATATTGAAACACTCTTATCAAAACACTTTAAAAAGCTAATTTTAGGACATAGTAATATGCCCGTGTGTCTTCATTAATGCCCTAAATAACGAGATCCATGTGGCTTCTGCTGCTGACATTTTGCTTATGTTCATAACAGAAGGAGATATGCTGATTTCAGTGAGACCTCTGTGAAAATAAAAGACGTGATTCCTTCCCCATTCAAGTTCACAGATGCCTGAATGCTAGCCACAGTCCGCCGTTGTGTCTATGGATTCTGGTTAGGACTACCCCCTCTAGTGAGTGTGGGGGAAGGGGTGGTGACAGGGAGAGATTAGACAAATAGAAACAGAAATAAGAAAGTCATGACCAAAACGTGGAAATGTTTCTTACAAGCGACCCTGGAAATGTTAACACAAGGAGTGTCAGAGGGGGCGAGGCAACCATTGTTCCAATGACGCTACCAGCCCTTGGAGGACAGGGGTCCTGTCCTGTGTGACCCAGGGATAGAGGGTCATGGAATTATCCCGAGGGCTCTGTGAAATCAGTGCAGCCGATCACCAGCTAAGACGGAACAAACGTGCCTCTGGAGCACACGCGGTTATGTACAGATGATGCCATCATAATAAATGAAATAGAAGAGATCTATTAACTGTCCTTAAATCCTGGTAGCCTTTGGTCACTGCACATTTTCTCCAATGGAGTGCTCTAAAATTATAGGGTCTCGGGGCCATCCAGTACACTGCTGCCTTGGCATGGAGGGCTCCTACACCCTCCCTTCTCCCTCCTCTCCCCCATTCCTTTGCCTAGTCAACTCTTACTCATCTCTGTGTCTCAGCTTAAGTATTGCTTTCCCAGGGGGACCCATCCTGACCTCTCTCAAAATTAAATCACCCTATGACACATCCCCATGGTTTTCTAGGTGGGTCATATCACACGTGTAATTAATTGCTTGTCCAATATTTGTCTCTCCTTTCTCCATGAAGATTGGGACCATATCCGTATTCCCAAGCCAGAAGTGAATGTTTGTTGAGTGGATGTTGGGTTGATGGATGGCCCACCTGGGATAGGAACTTAGAGAACAAGCAATTTGCTTAAATACTTCCTTTGCCTCATCAATTTTCAACCATTTGGCCTGAAATTTATTTCATAAATCCCCTGGGTTGAATCCCCATTACCAAGTCATATTTACTTCCAGGCTCTGAATACAGATTGCTGTCACTTCCAATTTGTCCCTCAATGCTCGCTCTTTCTTTCTTTCTTCCTTTCATAGCATTCTCACGGTAGGATATATGAGTGAGTTTGGAGAAAGGAAGAGTTGGGGAGGGGGTAGTGAGTGAAGGGGAATCAGCTTGCCAGAGATCAGGGAGAACCATCAGTTATTTTATTCCTCTTGTGAAGCCCTCATGGGCTGACTAGAGGAAGCCTCTGAAGGGAAGCTTGCTCTTTGCTGCCATCTGGTGGCTTGTGTTGGAGCAGTTCCCACAGGAAAAAAAAATTCCACCCAACAGTTATGTGACGCCAACTGTGTTCAAGGCTCTGTGCCAGACAATCTAGAAATAATTCCTTATGTTGTTATGTTCCTTTACCAATGATGAAGCATTTTCACATACAGTATTTCAACTCATTCTCATAACCTTGACTAGGTAAAATTATTCCCATTTTGCAGATGAGTAAACTGAGACTCAGCTTGCATAGGGCATTGCAGCTGGTCAAAAGCAGAATTTAGACGAGGCTAGAACTCAGGTTCTCTGACTGTCAGTTCACTGACTACAACGAAACAGGTATTACATCTTTGGTTTTATCCAGGGTAGAAGACAAAAAAAGAAAATTACTAAGTTCTCCAGCAGTGAAGGCACATAGACTCTGAAAAGTGACAAAGAAAAGGAAAATGGACCACAAGGAGAGAGGAGAAAGAAATGACATCTCTAATTTTTTTCAGCTCTAAATCTGTTGATTTCAAGTAATGTCCCCAGATGTTAATACTTCAGATCAGTGAGAAACAAATAGAATCAACTAACATAATAAGGCCTGGGGTTGTAAGATACAGCATGGTGATTATGGCTAACAATATGTAGTGTATATTGGAACATTGCTAAGAGAGTAGATCTTAAAGGTTCTCATCACAAGAAAAACATTGTAATTATATGAGGTGGTGGATGTTAACTAATTGTATGGTAATCATCTTGCAGTATATAAATATATCAAACTGTTGTATACTAACACAATGTTATGTGTCATTACATCTCATTTTAAAATAAATAATTTTTTAGTCTTTTTTTTTTTTTTTGAGAAAGATAAAAAGAGCAAGCCAGGGAAAGGCAGAGAGAGAAGGAGACAGAATCCCATGCTGCCAGCACAGAGCCCGATAACAGGGCTCGATCCCACAAACCATGAGATCATGACCTGAGCTGAAGTCAAGATTCGGATGGCCAACCAACTGAGCCACCCAGGCATCCCTAAATTCTTTATGTATATTAGCTATTTAACCCTCACACCAACCTGATGAGGAGGTATTATCATCATGTCCATTTTACAGATGAGGAAATTAAGGTTAATTAAGTAATTTGCCCAGAGTCACAACAATGGAAATTAGTAGAGTCAGGATTTGAATCAAAGCAAGCTGATGCAGGAGTTCCTGCCCTTTATTGCCTCATTATATTGTGGAAAGAAGAAGCAGTTGGTAAGGTCAGTTGGGGTTGATGGGTGGAGGGAGGCAGTGAAAAATGTGGGAAACGATGCAAAATAAGGAGCTGAAAGTGACATTATTTTCTGTTGTATAATTTGCTAAAACCAGACTTGTTATATTCTATTTTGTCGTTCATTAAATTCCCCTAATGATAGTTTATGACTATCATTTTCCGAGGGGCAGAATAGAAATAAACCAAACATGAGTAATCCTCACATCCAGTTGTCATCTGTGCTATCCTCCTTTCGCTGAAGTGCTTTAAACACCACCCTTAAAGCAAAGAGTCCAGCAGAGCCTGGAAGATTGGGCTTTCTGACCAGTTAAGCTGGGCAACTTGAAAACTTTTACCTGCCATGTCAGGGCCCTCCTCCCAAACTGGAAAACGGGACCTCAGGTGTATCTCAGTGCACCAAGACCAGCCACAGAGTGTGCTGCTAAAGTTTTTCTGCTGAGGCAGCCTTCTTATTGAGACTACTTTATATCCAAAAATAAAGACCATATCTGTTTCTAGAGATCAGGGATTTTCAACCTCAACACTACTGAGATTTGGGCAAGACCATTTTTCATTACGGGAGCTGCTGCTATCGGTGCATCACAGAATGCCTAGGAGTATCCTGTTCTCTTACCCAGCAGAAGCCAGTAGCATCGCCCCAGGTGTGCCAATCAAAAAAAAATGTCCCCAGATATTGCCATTATCCCGTGGGAAGGCAAAATCACAATTGATCAAGAACCACCAATGTAGATCAATGACAGTTTACAGTTCAAGAATGCCCACCACCATCTGTTTGTGGGAGTACACGTTAGCACAAACCCTTTGAAGAGTGATTTTGGAAGTAGGCTTTGGAAAGCAATCATTAAAATATTCAAAATATTTGCATTTGGAAGGAGAGGGAAAGGATTTACTATTTAGAGCCCTGAAAATGTAATAGATTCATGAGGAATAAACGTTTGACGATGAATAAGACTTTATTTTCCCTGGGTGATAGACACAGATTCAGTGGCTGCCAGTTCCCCCACAATTCCTGAAGCCCCCTGGATAATTGATCTGGGGCGTGGGTGTCTGGCTTAACTGACTGAGTCTACACATTATTCCTTGGACTGCAGTGGCCGGTCCAAGGGTGAGCCAATCAGAATATTTCCCTAGGGTTGTTCTAGGGAGCATGGTGGGAGAAGGGGTGCCTTACCTCTCTGACCACAAGACAATGAAGATGAGAGCCCAGCATCCAGTAACTACATACTACCGTCATCTTGTAAAGAAGCTGTTCGGAGAAAATGAAGCCCAAATGCAGAGAGCAGCATTGGTGGGAGGCATGAAGAATCCTTGTGATATTCAAGTCTCAAGTTCTGGCCATCCCTGTAGCCCCCTCCAACCAGGATGTTCCCATAGTTCTGTTACGTAAGCCAATTTACTGAAGCTAATTCATGTTGGATTTCTGTCTCTTACAACCATTAGGTTTTGACCACTACACCCTAGCAAAGAGGTAAAGAGAAGTCACATAATCACTGGGAGTACAGACCAAAACACTGACTTGAAAACGTCCTGTGGAAAGAATCTCTGGGCAAACCGGGGTGTGTGTGAGTAAAGGGGTACAGATTCACCTATAGACCTGTTTCGTAAATCTTGTCACGGCTCTTAAAAATTCGCAGTCCGTGTGCCTCCCTCTTTCCATACACAGATAGCCTCCACAATGATTCCCATTTATTCAAAGGTTTTATGCTTTCACATTCATTACCTCATTCACCTTCCACCATAATTCAACCAGACAGAGAAGGAGAGTCTACCAGACCCGTTTCCAGGTGAGAAAATGGGGACACCATGTGGCTAAATGACTCTTTTATGTAATGCAGGGATTTGGAACAAGATCAGCAGTTCTCAAATTCAATCAGTCATGAAATGTGTCATGAGTGATCTGATGCTAATGGTTAAAGTACCGAAGCTTGAGAATGATTCATCTTTTTTAAAATAATACATTATCTCTGTAACAACCTAATTCTCACCAGCGTTCAATATGCTCTCCCAAGTGCGAGAAAAAGGAGTACCATTACAGCTGGCATATTGGGAATTCCCATGGGGATGTCAGGCGTGTGGATGCCCGACCACGTGCATCGTAACAGAAAAAAGGTTAAGAGTCAATGGATTAGCCACACCCGGAAGTTGCTTCCAGCGATAAAATGTGATGATTCATTCTAAATTTTTTTTTTAATGTTTTATTTATTTTTAGGGGAGACAGAGAGACAGACAGCGTGAGCAGGGGAGGATCAGAGAGAGGGAGTCACAGGCTGAAACAGGCTCCAGGCTCTGAGCTGGCAGTCAGCACATAGCCCGATGCGGGGCTCGAACCCACGAACTGCGAGATCATGACCCAAGCGAAAGTCGGACGCCCAACCGACTAAGCCACCCAGGCGCCCCGTGATTCATTCTAAATAAGCAACAAATTGATGGCATTCAAGATCAAAATGAACCACTTTCCCCATCCATCCATGTATCTTACTAAGGATCCCCCACTTCAAACAGTGGTAGGATGATCATCAAATATGTCATCCAAACTAAGATACTTTTAAGAGGAAAAGCGCATCAATAGAATGGAACATCAGGGCAGCAGATGAAACAGGAACTATGCTGAGCGAACTGGAATCTGAGTCCCCTTAAATGTATGTAACTCAAAAGTAAACTTACATGACCGGAAACCGTCAGGCCTGTTTGCCCCTAGGATCATCCCTCTAAAGGAGAGTTGGATATGTTTTCGTGTCTGTCATTCCCCAGAAGCAGACACTGAGACAAGGCTTTAGGTGCAAGTATGTTGTTTATTTGGGAAGTTAAAGGAAGTATCTACAGGAGAGTGGGGAATGGAAACAAGAGAAGAGATGCAGACAATAAGAGCGTGTTGTCAAGCCTGACGCCGCTATGGTTACTGGAACATGCTTCCCATGGTCGTCACAGAGATGTGCCGCCCACATCCTCCTTCAAGGAAGGACTTGCTGTCCGGCTGCAGGGAGGGTAGTCGGCAGATGGCTCTGGCCGTCACCTCCTTCAGGGTCTGCCTCAGGGGCCGAGGGCTACCTGGCTGAAGGTTATGCCCTTCCCAGAGCAGCCTGTACCTGCTAACCAAGCAAGACAAGGCTATAGATGCCCATCTAAGGCAGGGCACTTCGATGGGCAATCCTCACTCCAGAGCTTCCTGCTGGGTTGGCCAAGTCTTTGTCAAGCCCATATTGCAGCTAGAGTTTTCCTCTCCTTTCAGAGTGGTTGACCCCAAATAAACATTTTGTCTTCCGAACTCCATGTAAGCATCTGCTTACAGAGAAGCTATCCTAAAACCATCTCTTTCGGGAAACTCAGTGTTTTGACCGTGTTTTCCCTTTTTCTGTATCTTTCGATGTTTTGACATGTGGGGGGACTTGGGGAGAGACAGCCACTACCAGGGCTAGCTAATTCCTAAGACTGATGGACGGCTTGCCTGGAGCGTGCCCAGTCACGTGCAGACTACATGATTCAGGGCCATGACAGCCTGCTTATCTAACTTTCACACACCCAGCTAATACGTCCCCTTCCCTGAATCAACCCAGAACCAGGCACCAGACAACTGGGGACTCCTTCTATGCCCCAGAGCCTGCTGGAATTATTCCAATGAGCCATTCCTAAACTGTTCATCCTGCCTGCCTCACCTTTCGTGTAGAACCAGTGGCAGCTCGGGTTCACACTTTCTCCTCATTCCCGCTTCTGTCTTCTGACCCAAACCTGATGGCTCTTCTGTGGCCCTGCGTGGCACAGCATGCCCCCTCCTTTTGGGAAGGTAAGTAATAAAAAATCTTTCAATTGGCCTCTCCGTCTCATCACTCAGTCACTGAATGTCTGTAGCAGCTTTGTTCATAATCACCAAAAACTAAAAGCAACCAAGTTGTCCTTCAAATGGTGAACAAATGAGCAAAAAAAAAAAAAAAGAAAGCAAATCTGCAAAGGCTAAACACAGTGTGAATCCAAGTCTGTGACACTCTGGGAAAGACAACACTATCAACACAAGCAAAAGGTATTACAGTTAAGAGAGATAGTAAGAGAACTATGGTTGTCAGCGGTTTGGGGATAGAAGGAAAAGAAGAATAAGGGAAGCTCGGACAATCTTTTTTTTTTTTTAATGTTTTATTTCTTTCTAGGAGAGAGAGAGAGAGACAGTGTGAGCAGGGGAGGGTCAGAGAGAAAGGGAGTCATAGAATGAAACAGGCTCCAGGCTCTGAGCTGGCAGTCAGCACAGAGCCCGACGCGGGGCTCAAACCCACGAACCGCGAGTTCATGACCTAAGCGAAAGTCAGACGCTTAACCAACTAAGCCACCCAGGCACCCCAATCTTTTTTTTTAATCCAAGTTATAGTGTAATAATAATTTCAAGAATAGAATTTAGTGATTCATCATTTACATAGAACACCCAGTGCTCATCCCAACATGTGCCCTCCTTAATGCCCATCCCCCATTTAGCCCTTTCCCACACCCAACACCTTGCCGGCAACCCTCAGTTTGTTCTCTGTATTTAAGAGTCTCTAAGCATGGACAATCTTTAGGGCAATGAAACTATTCTGTATGGTTCTATAATGGAGACATGACACTATATATTTGTCAAAACCTACATGACACTACGTATTTGTCAAAACCTACATGACACTACATATTTGTCAAAATCCATACAACCGCATGGCACCAGGAACGAACCCTGATGCAAACAAGGGGCTTCAGTAAAAATGTATCGATATTGGTTCATCAATTGTAACAAATGTGTCACACTAACGTATGACCATTCTAAGAGGGCAAACTGAGCGAGGAGGAGTATATATGTCAGCTCTGTACTATCTGCTCAATGTGCTGTAAATGTAAAACTATGCCAAAGACAAACCAAAATAAGATTTAAAAGCATGTGAAAGAGGGAAGATGGAAAAACAGAACAGTGCATGGAATGCTCCAGAACAGGGGTACCTGGGCTCAGGCAGGACAGAGGAAAATTAAAGCTTTTCCGAAAACTAACAGAAGTAATCCATAGGACACCACTTCACACCCATTAGAAGGGCTATAATTTAAACAGGCACACACAGGGGCACCTGGGTGGCTCAGTCGATTAAGCATCTGACTCTTGATTTCCGACTCAGGTCATGGTCTCACGGTTTCAAGGCTTTGAGCCCTGCATCAGGCTCTGTGCTGACCGCGTGGGGCCTGCTTGGGATTCTGTCTCCCTCTCTCTCTCCTCCTCCCCCACTCACCCTCTCTCAAAATAAATAAACTTATAAAAAATTAATAAACAAGCACACACAATAACGAATGTTAGCGAGGATATGGAGAAACCCAATCCTTCATCCACCGCAGGTAGGAATGTAAAATGGTGCAGCCACTTTGGAAAACAGACAGTTCCTCAAAGAGTTAGACATAAAGTTACCATGTGATCCAGCAATCCCGGCTCCTAAGTGTGTACCCAGAGGAACTAAAAGCAGGGATTGGAACACACATGTATATGCCATTACTCATAATAGCTAAAAAGTCGAAACAACCCAAGCCTCTGTTGAGGGATACTACACTTGACCTAAGTCAAAAAGCTGAGGGGTGTCTGGGTGGCTCAGTCGGTTAAGCATCCGACTTCGGATCAGATCATGATCTCACGGTTCGTGGGTTCGAGCCCTGTGTCAGGCTCTGTACTGACAGCTAGCTCAGAGCCTGGAGCCTGCTTCACATTCTGTGTCTCCCTCTCTCTCTGACCCTCCCCTGCTCACGCTGTCTCTCTCTCTCTCTCTCAGAAATAAATAAAACATTAAAAAAATTTTTTAAAGCTGAGAAACAATATTGAGGGGTGAGTGGGTGAACAAAATGTGGTATATCAACTTTCAAATGGAATATTTGCCAGCGATAGAAAAAGGAAGTACTGATACATGTTATAACATGGATGAACCTTGAAATCATCGTAGTAAGTGGAACAAGGCAGACACGTAAGGTCACATGAGATGTGGTTCCATTTATATGAAATACTCAGAACAGGTAAATCCTTTGAGACAGAAAGTAGATTAGTGGTTTCCGGGAGCTGGGAAGAAGGAAGAATGGGGCAGTGAGTGCTAATGGGTACAGGGTTTCTTTTTGGAAAGATGTAACTATTCTGGAATTGGACAGTGGTGATGGTTACATAACCTAGTGATTATACTAAAAACCATGGATTATTCACTTTCAAGGGATGAATCTTATATTATGTAAATTATGTCTTAATTAAAAAACCCATAAATAACAGAAGTGCCAAACCATCTCTCTCTCCTCCTTTGCTAAGATCTACGTGAAAATGAAGCTTCCTAGAATAACCTACTTTTGGGTAATTGAACAGCAAGAATTTCTCTTTCAAAGGCTAGACATTTTAGTTTCTAGTTAGTGCTTTATTAAACAAAACTACTGTGCTTGCCTCTTAAGGGAAAAATATTACAGCACAAAACTCCAGATACCTACATGCCTGTGACCCACCACTTAAAACAATTTCTTTCTGATTCATGGGATGTAAAGCAGTCACTCAATTTCTAGCATCTGAGATGCCTGGGAACCCAGTTTCCAACACTGCTGGTAATTCTTTTCTCAATAGGGGTGTTATTGAGAACAGTTTGCCAGGACACCTACAAGCAAAGATTAAGTTCATAAACAGGGTGTATTTGAATTACCATCGGGTGTTTTTAGATGCACATAACCCGCTGGGTATACATTTTAAAACACCATCTCTAGATCTATCTTTAGCCCCTGCTTTCAAGCCTGTGCTCATGAAAATAAGTACATCCACATGATTGTAATTTCAAGGGCAACCTTGACCTTATGAAACACACAATTCCAGTATATTGGTAGATTCCTAACTGGTGGTGCATAGGAAGCTTTACAGTATATAGGTCCTATAAATCTCATTTGCTCATTTCACAAATACTTAATGGGCACCTACTCTGGGGCAGGCACTGTTCTAATCACTGGATTCAAGAAAGAAGGGGCCGGAGAGTCCTATGCCCCTGTATCTGCATCTGGTCACAGAGCTGGTTTATACACCGTGTGTGTATCTTTGTGCTGCGTGCCATTCTACAGGACAAAAATCAAATGCTTTCAATGCTGAGCACAAGTGAAGAAGGCTCTGTTCCAAGAAGTTGGAAGAAGGGGGAAAAGGGTCAATAAATAAAGGAGAAAATGTTAGACCTCAGTCGTATTTATTTATTTATTTGCAATAAATAAATTCTGCTGTATTCCGGAAAAAGATTTAAGGCAGCTTACAAGGATGCAGAAAACATAGGCAGATCGCATAATGATAAGAAGAGAAAGGAATAGGGTCAGAAAAGAGAGTAACACAAAGATCGACGTGATAAATTCTTCTATGCTCACAGCCACTAGTGTAGTCGATGGTGTGGGAGCCCCACTCAGAGCCCCTCAACACTCATCTCTACACATCAAAGCCTGCTTGTTGCTGCACCTGTCACTCTCTGAGTAAGGGCTTCATTCTGGATTCTGGGATAGCCTAGAAGTCACAGAGAGTTCATGTTCCTAAAGACAGCCCCATTCAGTGGTGGTTAGTAGCTAGTAGACAAATATTCCAGCTTTCTCTTCCTTCACTGAGATCACGTGAGGTGTGTTCTCTATAGTCTCTCAGGGCTGCCAGGGGCACCGAACTCCAATCCAGGCTCCAACCAAAGATAAACCTTGGGGTTTTATTTATTTGTTTGTAATTTAAATAGGCTCCACACCCAACATGGGGCTCAAACTTATGACCCTGAGCTCAAGAGTCATATGCTCTACCGTCTAAGCCAGAGTCCCCCTGCCCCTACTTTTTAAAAAATTGAAACCATGTTTTGAGTCAAACTTGTCTTTGACTTTGTCTTCCTTTTTGATGAGTTATCTCCCAGGAGGAGCCTAGGTCCCTTGTGCAAACAGGATTCATGTGAAATGTACAAGTTTTCTTGGTATATGAGATTATTAACTAACTTACTGTTGAATAATGGAGGACATCTATCAAAATCAATCAGTTCTGAGTTCTGCTCTGACATTAAAGAACAGAGCTAGTCACTGAAGCTACTACTGCATCATCTGTATGAAAAATGCATGTAGTTACTCTTGTGCTCTAAAACCATCAATGGCTCCCCATTACCCTTAAAATAAAATTTAGATTTCTTAATATGGCCTACTAGCTCCTGCTTGCCAACCCCTTATGTTATCCCTTTACCTTTTGCTCATCTCATTCTAGCCATATGGCTTTCCTTTTCTGTTCCTCAGATGCATCAAACTCTTTCCCATCTCAAAGTCTTTGCCTCTGTTTTACCTTCTGCCTGAAGTGTTATTCTCATTGCTCTTCTGTGTGGCTAACACCTTTTTCCTCAACTGTCATCTTCTCGGAGAGATTACCCAGCTCCCTTAGGTAAAATAGAGGACTCTCCCCTCAACTTCCTATCATTTGATAAAATTACTTTTTATCAAATCAATATTTTTTCCCTCAATATTTTTTTTCACAGAACTTATCAGAATCTATGATTATCTTGTTCATTTGTATTCTGTCTCCTTTTCCTGGAATATAAGTTCAATGAGGACAAGGGCTTTGGTATTTTTACACTGAAATTCCCGGTAACTACTGCAGTGCATAACAGACAATACCCAGCCAATATACTGTTGGTGAATGAATGTGTGTGAGAAAGCCCTTATCCTTCTATTCTCAAGAGCGGAAAGGAATAGACTTTTGATTTATCCAAAACCGATAGTATATCATTAACATATGGGTTAAAAAGCAGGGAAGCCAGAACACATCCCTTATTTTCCCTCATTCAAAACACTTTAATGGTTGTATTATAAGACCTTTCCTGGGGCGCCTGGGTGGCTCTGTCAGTTAATTGTCCGACTTCATCTCAGGTTATGATCTCATGGTTTGTGGGTTCGAGTCCCACGTCGGGCTCTGTGCTGCCAGCTCAGAGCCTGGAGCCTGCTTTGGATTCTGTGTCTCCTTCTCTCTGTCCTTCCCCTGCTACTGTTCTGTCGCTCTCTGTCTCTCAAAAATGAATAAAAACATTTAAAAAAAAATTTTTTTAAGACCTTTCCTACTGATTCTCTCTTTGAGCACCAGTAGCTAGCAAGAAAGGGGAAAAGCTTCATCAAACCCCTGCAACTTAATTCATAAACAATTTCTGGCCCAGGCTAGAGTCAAAGGAAAGGTCAGTAAAATTGGCAAACATATTATTCCTAACCAGTCTTTTCCACATGGCAGCAAAAAGCTACACAAGTTCATAGAAGGTGCTCAAGATAATTGTTTTGAATTAGTGTCTAGCTTGGGTTAGATCTTAGATCAGACCAGCACCATCCAATAGAATTATAATGTGAGCCACATGCATAATTTAAACATGTCTAGTAGCTACAATGTAAAAAGGAAATGGAAACAGTTAAAGTTAATTTTAGTAATACATTCCATTAAACCCAGTATATCCAAAATATTGTTTCAACATGCAATCAATATTTTTAAAAGAAATATTTAACATTTTTTTCATACCAAGTCTTTGAAATCTGGTGTACATATAATTTTACACTTACAGCACATCTCGATTGGGATGATAAATTTGAATTGGAAATAATTGCCCTGCATTAAAATTTCAAAAATTTATGGTGGAAAAAGTAGATTCATGTACCAAAGCAATTCCAAACATACTTAAAATTTTTGCAATAATAGATCTGAGTATCAGTTTTTACATTTAAAATGGGAACTATTTACATTACGCTAAGTAAAAGAAGCCAGAAACATAAGGTCACATAATGTATGATTCTATTTATGTAAAGTGTCCAGAATAGGTAGATCTATAGGGACGGAACATAGCTCAGTTGGTTGAGTGTCTGGCTCTTGATTTCAGCACAGGACATGATCAAAGGGCTGTGGGATCAAGCCCCGTGTGAGGCTCCAAGCTGGATGTGGACCTGCTTAGGATTCTCTCTCCCTTTCTCTCTCCCCATCCCTCCCCCACTCACATGCATTCTGTCTCTCAAATAAAACATATTATATATAAATACATATATACATATATGTATATATATAATCTCAAATAAATACAAATAAAATGGTTAATTTTACACTACGTGAATTTTGCCATAATTTAAAAATTCAAGCAAAATTACAGCTTGGGTTCCTCCATCACACCAGCCTCAAATCTAAGTGCTCAACAGCACCAGACTATGACATTGTACAACACAGGACAAGACTACTTATTCCTATCCAGAGGCCACAGCTTTCTTAAACACTTATTTCTGTTTTTACAGGACCTGGCTTCCCAGCACTCACCGAGAGCCTTCAGGGTGAAGTGTCCCAGTTTATTTAAGCACCACCTGGCAGCCGCTGAAGTGTCACGTTTCTATTTCACAAGAGGTAGCCATGAATCTGATTGCTACTGTTCCACATGATTAGCACGTTTGGGGTGACAGATTGTTAGGTTCGCCACACTTCTGAGCATGTCGTGATTCTTTCATAGTTATTCTGAAGGGCGTGAGGCATCCAGAATTTTGCAGTCTGTGCTTCAAGAACTGACTTACAGTGATTTCCAGCAGCCCTCTCTTCTAGGGAGTTGGAGAGGCACAGGCAAGGAATGAGCTTACACAGAGCAGGCACGTGCTGGTGGAAACACATATTAAAAGAATAGTTTAAATGATTATGTGCATAAACCTTAAGAAATCCCAAGTGGCGTGCCTTTGGGGCTCAGTCAGTTAAGTGTCTGACTTTGGCTCAGGTCATGTTCTCACAGTTTGTGGGTCTGAGCCCTGCATCAAGCTCTGTGCTGACAGCATGGAGCCTGGAGCCTGCTTCGGATTCTGTGTCTCTCTCTCTGCCCCTCCTTGCTCGTGCTCTGTCTCTTTCTCTCTCTGTCTCTCAAAAATAAATAAACATTAAAATAAAGTAATAAAAATTTTTAAAAAAGAAAGAAACCCCAAGGATACGGGGCACGTGGGTGGCTCAGTCAGTTAAGTGTCTGACCTCTGCTCAGGTCATGATCTTATCTTTCTTGAGTTTGAACCCCGCATCAGGTTTTCTGCTGTCAGCTTAGAGCCTACTTCGGATCCTCCGTCTCCCTCCCTCTCTGCCCCCCCCCCTCACTCTTTCTTTCAAAAATAATTAAACATTAAAAAAGAAAGAAAGAAACCCCAGGGATAATTCATAGGACTCAGAAGGATTTGATGATCTCACCTAGTCCATCCCAGATAAATAACTTGGTCATTTCTTTCAACTCTCCAGAGATAAAGATCCATGACTACCCTTGTTTGCTCATTGCACTCAAATGTACTTCTCGGGTATCAAGAAGTGTTTTCCTAAGTCTTCCTTATCAAAACCTCTCAAAACCTCTCTTATTAGTTTATCTTTTAAACCTCTGAGCTAAGTCTGATATTATTCCATGATGTCCATCCCCCGAATATCAGGACACTTTACCTGAAAATACCTCTTTAGCATTTTCTCACTTTTGATGCTTCTCCATGCCAGTATGATTATGCAGTTTGTAGACTGCCTGGACTTTTCTCACTCTCTTCTCTCTCTTTCTTTCTTATTTTCCTCTTTCATTAGCATGGAGAGGAGAGTAAATAAAACTTCCACCTGCTCATTTTTTTCTTGGCCAGTCCAATAGCGGAAATGTGTTCAAATTTTATCTAATATTAGAGTGATAGCTATCGCCATAAATCTATACCTCTCTTATTTATTTATAACACAAGCCTTGGGTAGTTTCTTTAGAAAACAACAATAGCAATAAAATATAAACCATGGTGGCACATTCAATCCTGTTACTGACAAAAGTGATGGCTTTTATAGATGCCTCGGCAGAAATGACAAATATTCCCCAGAGAGTTGCTGTTGTTTACACCTCTTTCAAGGTGAAATTTGGCTGTATGCAATGTTTTGTTGTAAAATTTTGATACCAAGTAACAGAAATGTCCTATGGCTAGCATAAGCCAAACAAAAAGAAAGGGAGAAGCAGAGGACGAAGTTAACGAAGCGATGATGGAGGTATTTTGTGTCACGAAAGGAAAACAGAAATAACTGAAATTTAGAAAAGGGAAGAAACCAGCGTAAGTTTTGTGAATTTAGTAGCAGCTCACGAACTTTTCTTGTCAGAACGCTGCCATTAACTTTATTCCAGGTCTTCTCTGAATAAATTCCTTTCTATTTCCAAATCCAGATTCCTGGGAGAGAGCCCAGTGTGGGTCATATGGCCTCCAGCGACGGCCATGAAGCAGAGCCACGCAATGTCCTATGTAAGGGTGCAGGTTCCCAGGAAAGAGGGACCCAGTTTCAGCCAGTAGCATTTTTCGTATTCTTAGGAGACCTTTAAGAGACTTGGTACAAGAGAGGGATAAAACTAATGTGTAAGAGGAGGGAGATTTGGTTTGCCCAAATGGAGAATCCACATGAGGCAAATTGTGTTTTCCAAAGATGACACCTTGATTTTCACACAGTGAGACCTACCCATACTGGACTTCTGACTCAAAGAACTGTAAGAAAATTAATTTGTGTTGTTCCAAGCCACAAAGTTCGTGATGAGTTGGTACAGCAGCAATAAGGAACTAATACAGTCTCTACTGCTGTAGTTCGTCCTAAGGCCATCCTTCATTTACCATCTCTCTCCTTCACCACCCATCCAGATTATCTTCATCTTCAGCTAGTATTTTGATTGGTCTAGGTGATTTGCCTGGTGGGTTGCCCAGACATTCATCCCCAAGGGGTGTGAATTCTTAGGTGCCTTTGACGGGTTGCTATTACTGTAATTGTCCATGAACTGTCATCCCAAGCATGGAAGTATCAAATGATGCACTAGCGAATCCTCTGGGTTCCAGACAGGATCTATCCTGCCCCCATTAAGTAGCAGCAACCCTGATTCCCCATGGCAATCAGAACTGATTGGGCAATGGGGCAACTCCCTTCTCTGCCCGTTGGTTCAATGACATATAGAACCCAAAATGACTGTGTAGAGTCACAATGGGAAGTTCAGTGGAATCCATACTGTGTCCCCTGTCATCAGCACTCTTCAAGAAATTGGAAATTCCTGGGGTGCCTGGGTGGCTCAGTCGGTTGAGCATCCAACTTCAGTTCAGGTCCTGATCTTGCCGTTTGTGTGTTTGAACTTGTGTCAAGGTTCAAACTGCCTGCTTCAGATTCTGTGCCTCCCTCTCTCTCTCTGCCCCTCTCTCCCTTTCACACTGTGTGTGTGTGTCTCAAAAATAAATAAACATTTAAAAATTTACAAAAAAAGAAATTAGAAACTCTTACCCTACATAGCCCAAGTTCATAGGGAATGAGAAGTACATAATCTCCAAGAAATGGGTATAATTGTGAGAAAGGCTGCTCCTTGATCTCCAGCCCTAATATACTAGCTATACAGACAGACTTAGTACCTCACCCCATACATCACTTATTGGTTCAAGTGTAAACCACATCTTTCTTTTTTTTTAAATATAGTTTACTTATTTTTGAGACAGAGAGAGAAAGAGCACGAGTGGAGGAGGGGCAGAGAGAGAGGGAGACACAGAATCTGAAACAGTCTCCAGGCTCTGAGCTGTCAGCACAGAGCCCAACGCGGGGCTTAAACCCATGAACCATGAGATCATGACTTGAGCCAAAGTCAGACACTTAACCGACTGAGCCACCCAGGCACTCCTAAACCACATCTTTCAAGATAGCACCCAGCTCTTCAAAGTATAGTAACTGGCCCTTCAACAGGTGTTTTACATGTAGACTTTATTATTATTCAGGCATCGGGAGGTCAACGGATCAGGAGATGATTGCCATTGAAAATAGAGTTTGTTACTCACAGTGCCCTAGAGGAGGGGGCACACCATGCCAGGCAGGGCCACACAGGGAACAATAGGTCAGTCAGGAGACACGGAGAGCTAAGGCAGGGATTGGAGGGGAATGTGGACAGACTCTTTATTGTGGTTTCCACAAGAAGGAACATGTGAGGCAGGGTAAGTAGGTTTAGGATTGGCTAAGTTGAATAATTTCAATAGGCTCTGGGGTGTAGGGGCTATCTGTACATGTATATTACCTGGTACTGAAATAGGGCAGGTAAATAGTGGCCCAGGGTATGAGAGCCCAAAAGAGAGGGTGGGGAGGCATATGAGCTCTGGATTGGTTGGTTTATGAAAGGTCTGCTCACAGGAAAGTCACCTACTGTCTCCAAGAATTGGCTAGCCCTGGGAAGGACAGGGTGAGCAAGGCGCCAGATGTCAAAACATGAGAAACACATAGTTAATACAGTAGGTCATTCCATCATTCTATCAGGCCAGCCATTTCTGGGTGATGGGGTACTTGCTAAGGGCAGAAAGCCCGTGGTCACATGCCCATTATCATACTTCCTTTGCTGTAAAATGGATCCCCTGATACCCAATTTTGCACAGGATATTATGCCATTACCTGCCATCTGCAGGCCACCAGATGGTGATAATAGCAGAGGCGCTTGGAAAGAGAGGCAAACTCATATCTGGAGTACTTAATAACCCCACAGAGCAGAAGGGAGAAGGGAGTTCTCTGGGATCTCTTTTGCAAGGGCACTAATCACATCCTGAAGGCTATCCTCCAAACACTTATCACATTGGAGATTTGGTTTCAACATATGAATTTTGCAGGGATGCAAACATTGGGTCAACCTGGCAGGAGGCTCTTAGGACAAAACAGCCATCCTTTATCTATGCCCTCATCTTTTTAGCCCAGATGCAGGCTGCTCTGGGAAGGGCAGGATCTTAGGTGAGGCCAACTGTCAAGGAGTTGACAGCTGGAAGCCATCTGCTGACTACCCTCCTCATAACAGGACAGCAAGCCCTTCTTTGAGGAGGGATCATCATAGCACATTTCTGTGTCTACCAGAGTCCACCTCTTGCTCTGCTTGGACCCACATCTCCATGTACTCTTGGGAGCCAACTCCTCCATGGCTCCCGGGGGCCTCTCCTCCTGAGGGAGAACTCAGAGGTGGGGAATAGCTAGATGAGCCACAGCCCCCCACCAGTGCAGTTGATCTCAAGGATGCAATTGATACTCCTCCTCCTCTTCAGGGTCCACCTCCACCTCCGCTATCACCTCTGGCGTCTTTGATGTCTTAGCAGGTGATATGATTTAGACTCTCATCACTAGAGCTCAGCACGCAGTATGTTAGTTAGAGAAAGCTCTTGGTATGAACACCCAGCAGGGGGTAGTGGAGAGGGGACTGAAGGAAGCAAGATTAGGCAGAAGGAGACATTGTGGTACAGTCACACAATGAAATTTCAGCTGGTCCCATAGGGAGGTTGAGCCAACCTTCAGAGCTGTCCCCAACTGGGGCGAAAAGACCAGGACTTTTTCACCCATGCATGGATGGCTCATTGGATGCTGGCTACGCTGGAGTAGTGGGTGTGATGCGGAGTGACATGACTTTCTTCGGCAGAGGGACATTCCCACAAAGGGCTGATAGCTGAGCGCTAGTAACTGGAATGTGCCACCCCGCAGCCGGGGAAGGTGTCCTCCAGTCCTGAAAGGGGGATGGGGTGGGACCAACCACAATAGCTGTATCTGTGTCCAGTACTCAATGCTTGTCTCTCCCTGTCACAGCCTCAAACTGGCCATCAGAGCTTTTCTCACTGACTCCTCTGCCCAGGGTTTTTCTTTTCATCCTGGCAAAGTACACACAAGATAAAACTTACCTTGTTAACCATAAAAAAAATTAATGTTTATTTTTATTTTTGAGAGAGAGAGAGCGAGTGGGGGAGAGGCAGAGAGAGAGGGAGACACAGAATCTGAAGCAGACTCCAGGCTCTGAGCTGTCAGCACAGAGTCCAACGCAGGGCTCCACCCCACAAACTGCGAGATCATGACCTGAGCATGATCTCAGGCACTTAATCGACTGAGGCACCCAGGTGCTCCCCATCTTAAACATTTTTAAGTGTACAGTTCAATATTGTTTAGTATATTCACAATGTTGTGCATCAGACCTCCAAAAGTTTTTCATCTTGCAAGACAAACCCTGGAGCCAGTCATTAAACGACTCTCCCATTTCCCCTCTCCCCAGACCCTGGCAATTACCATTTGACTTTCCATGTCTAGGAATTTGACCACTCTAGGCACCTCATGTAAGTGGACTCTTAACAGTAGTTGTCTTTTTGAGAATAGTTTATTTCAACTTAGCATAATGTCTTCAAGGTTCATCCATCTTGTAGAATATGTCAAAATTCCCTTCCTTTTTTAAAATTAATTTATTTTGAGAGAGAGTGAGTAGGGGAGGGGCAGAGAGAGAGGTAGAGAGACAGAATCCCAAGCAATTTCCACACACTATGCACAGAGCCTGACATGGGGCCTGAACCCACAAATTGTGAGATCATGACCTGAGCCGAAACCGAGAGTAGGGCCTTTAACCTACCCAAGCCACCCAGGAGCCCCTCCGTCCTTTGTAAGGCTGAATAATACTCCATTGTGTGAAGAGACCACATTTGTTTATTCATTCATCCATCAATGGACACTTGGGTTGCTTGGCCTTTGGCCATTGTGAATCCTGCTGCTCTGAGCATGAATATATGAATATCTCTTTAAGCCTCTACTTTTAATTCTTTTGGATACAAAACCAGATCTAAGATGTTTTTGTCTGAGATACGTTTATTTCTCGTTAGCTTCATTCCTTCGAGGCCCAGAAAGAGGCAGAGAATGAACTACCTACTGTCTCCTCAGGGAGGCAAATCTTATAAATCAGAACACTCTGGTAGGATCAAGTTGATGGATATCAAACCTGGCTCATGATTAATTATGAGCCAGTACATGCCATGCAACAGTTTCTGCTTTTTCTACCAAAGGGAAAGAAACCATCTGTAAAGGAAATTTCCCACATGCTGCTTGAACTGCTTCACCTTTTGTTATCCTAACCTGCCAAGGTTAGTTAATCACAAACAGGACTTTGAGAAATAGTTTCTATGATGAAAGAAATTCAAGCGGTCAGGGGGCCAGCTCATTACCGTGCTGAAACTGATGAGGGTATCCTTGTGATGATAAGGGGAAAGCGGGAGGCAGTGGGGGGTGCTGACATGGGAGAGGCAAACACAAGGAGAGGTTAGGTGGGGGAAAATTTTTGCTAAGAAGGTAACAGTTCATCATTTTGTGGGCCTAGTCAGAGTAGGCTAACACTACTGGTGTTCCCTGGCATCCCAAAGTAGAGCCAAATTGGTCTAAAGCAAAGGGGCAATGACCATTTCATAAAAGCAAAAACCCTTTTCAGATTTCTTTTGACTAAAATAGGCACTGGGGCATCTGACTTCAGCTCAGGTCATGACTTCGCGTTTGGTGGGTTCGAGCCCCATGTCGGGCTCTATAGAGCCTATAGCCTTAGAGCCTATAGCCTGCTACGGATTCTGTGTCTCCCTCTCTCTCTGCCCTCTCCCACTTGTACTCTGTGTGTGTGCGTGTGTGTGTGTGTGTGTGTGTGTGCCTCTGTCTCTCAAAAGTGAATAAACATTAAAAAAATTTTTAAATAGGTACTAATGGGGGCGCCTGGGTCAGTCAGTCGGCTGAGCGTTTGACTCTTGACTTCAGCTCAAGTCGCGATCCCAGGGTCCTAGGATGTAGTACCGAGTCAGGCTCTTCACTGAATATGGAGCCTGCTTGGGATTCTCTCTTCCTCTCTCTCTGCCCCTCCCCCACTCGTGCATGCATGTGTGTACTCTCTCTGAAAAGTAAAAAATAAATTTTAAAAAAGTTTTAAATAAAAAATGAAGTAAGTGCTAACGTTCAGTCTTTCATAAAAGTGAAGTGGCATAAAGCAAACCTTCAGAGAGCAGGAGAAACCTGTTCCTGAAATGTCAAACAACGAGAATGAAAAAGTGCATTCCTTATGAATTTTTAAAAACAACTCAGGCTTCTGGTCTAGAACCTATAAATTTGGAAGAACACATACACTTCAGGGTTTATTTCCTCTGTTTCTATTAAAGTTAAATCCAATCTGCATGACTCAAACCAAAAGTTAAAAGCGGCAGCAGATGTCTTTTGAGCTTTTCTTCATCCCAGGTAGCCAGATGAAACAAGAAAGTGATAAAAGTAAACTTAAAATTCAGAATTCATTTTCTTAAGGAAATTCTCGGCTCTGCAACTCACCCACACAGACTGTGTGCAAGTAGATAATTGATACTGAATATATTAATAGCGAAATCATAAGCATGCTTCCTAAAATAAGCAGAACCGTACCACAGTGATTGGGAAGCAGCCTTCAAAAATAAATAACAGAAAGAACTTTCTACCATAGGTGACGCATTTTTTATGTGCATTTGAAATAATATTCAATTATTTGAAAAATAAACTATGCTAGACACTCCCAAGAATGTGTTCTGAAAAGATCAATCAACCCTAAAGGTGACATTGTTATGGTTCAATGTTTAGGAAGCTGTAGAATAACTAAAGTTGGTAACTTTATCCCCTTGGAACACTCATTTTTATGAGAGCCGGTTTTTTTCAATGTTTATTCATTTTTGAGAGACAGAGGCAGAGCACGAGTGGGAGAGGGGCAGAGAGAGAGGGAGACACAGAATCCAAAGCAGGCTCCAGGCTCCAAGCCATCAGCACAGAGCCTGACACAGGGCTCGAACTCAGGGACTTTGAGATCATGACCTAAGCCGAAGTCGGCCCTCGACGACTGAGCCACCCATGCGCCCTGTGACAGCAGTTTTGAGTGATACTGTATATATTTTCAGAATGATGTGCCTGATGTTCATTTCACTGAAAACAAATTGGCAGAAAATGATGTGAAAATGTTGGTGTTAAAAGCAAAGAGTCAAGAAAGAATTCTTGAGATGTCTTCAATGTAAAAAGGTGGTTTTTCATTAAAGCACAGGTCCCAATGTCCAGGACCCATGGACAGAAGGAGCTGCACTAGGGTTGTGACAGGTGACTGATTATATACTTTCAAGTTGGGAGGGGGTCGGGATAGCATAAGTCTCTAAGAAATTTTGCAAACAAGGTTTCCAGGACCTTGAAGGGGCTAGTTATTGTTAGGAGAAGGTCATTTATTCCTGTCTAATAAAACCTTAGTCATGAATGAGACCCTTCAGAGGTACATCAGCAGGCCATATGCTTAGAGGATGATTGCTAACATATACCTCGGTGGGGTAGAGACAAAGGAAGTTTCTAAAAGAATTTCTTTATGTTAGAGTAGACTTACAGGATCCTGGACATTGGGATAATCTTAAGCTAAGATTGTCTTTGCCATTGAGGCAGCTGAGTTCCTAAAGGAAGGTCACTACAAATCAAGGACTTGTCAATGGGCTATAAGTACAAGGAAATTTAATTTTTCTTTTGCCTTTGCTTCCCACATCAGAAAACAATAAGAAGCAAACAAAAACCCAGGGCACCTCTGACTTTCTCCATAGTTCTCCCCTTACTTGGTCAAAACATGGACAAATTTAAAACTTCATTTCCTTTGTTCCCTTTGGCAAAGACGAGATCATCTATAATCTTCAAAAGAAGCTCCACTAGTAAACACAGGAAGTACCAAAAACAAGAAAAGAAAAGAGCCAAGTTGGAAAATATAGGTTTCCAAGTTTCTGCTTCTATAAAAGCTTGCTGGCTGTCTGAGACAGCTGGTTCTGATCTGACATTCTGCTCAAACAATTTCCTCTTTAATTTCTCTGTTCTTTCTCCTCAAGCTCCTATATTTGCACCCACCCAGAAGAAGGTTCCACTCACTCAAAATTTCAAGGGAAAAGTTAATGGAAGATAAGCGAGGTTAGTGATGTGAACTTTTGTGAGCAATGAACTTTTCACTCTTTTCCAGGTGGCTTCAACATAGAAAGGCTTCCCCGGTTACTCTAAATCAACTGAGACTGATTTAGAGTAACAGTTTGTGATCATATCTAGTTTGGAATACCTATTACACAAGAATCTAGTGAGCTTCCACAACCCAACGGACGTTCTGGAGACTTAATCTTAGCTTTAAAGTCAAATTCCAAAGTGCCTGGGTGGCTCATTCTTAAGCATCCAACTCTTGATTTCAGCCCAGGTCATGATCTCATGGTTCATGGGATTGAGCCCTATGTAGGGCTCTGTGCTGACAGCATGGAGCGTGCCTATGATTCTCTCTCTCTCTCTCTCTCTCTGCCTCTCCCCCACTCATGCTCTGTCTCCTCAAAACAAATAAATAGGGGTACCTGTGTGGCTCAGTTGGTTAAGCGTCCGACTTCGGCTCAGGTCATGATCTCATGGTTCGTGGGTTCCAGCCTGGCATCAGGCTCTGTACTGATGGCTAGCTCAGAGCCTGGAGCCTGCTTCACATTCTGTGTCTCCCCCTCTCTCTGACCCTCCCCTGCTCACGCTCTCTCTCTCTTTCAGGAATAAATAAAAAACATTAAAAAATAAAAAAACAAATAAACTTTTTTAAAAAAGTAAAATTCCATTTGTATGAAAATTAATTTAAAAAAATTTTTTAATGTTTTATTTATTTCTGAGAGAGAGAGGGAGAAACAGCATGAGCAGGGGAGGGTCAGGGAGAGAGAGGGGCATACAGAATCTGAAGCAGGCTCCAAGCTCTGATTCTCCAGGCTCCAGCTGCTCCAGGCAGCTGTCAGTACAGAGCCCGACGCGGGGCTTGAACCCATGAACCGTGTGATCATGACCTGAGCCAAAGTCGGACGCTTAACCGACTGAGCCACCCAGGTGCCCCCAAAAATTAATTTTTTATCATGGAGGTTGCAACTATCTTTGATATAAAATTGTATTCTTCACTTTTACTTTTGAAACTTCCCATAGCTGAAACAAACCATGCTGATCTGTTTTTGACAACTCAAAGAAGCCCAGTTACCAT
The DNA here is from genome assembly GCF_003009895.1 of Hyaena hyaena. Taxonomy (NCBI): domain Eukaryota; kingdom Metazoa; phylum Chordata; class Mammalia; order Carnivora; family Hyaenidae; genus Hyaena; species Hyaena hyaena. The sequence goes on from NW_024080632.1 coordinate 12,426,450, forward strand.
ATTAACTTAAGTGTTAAATTAAGGGCAAAAACTTTCTGAGAACGTTACTACTACATGTTGACATAAATGTCCTATGTAGTGGATGAGCTCAGGTTAACACAGATTAAAAATCCTGCTTTTATGGTTAATTATAATAGAGTGCTAAGGCAGAAGAGACTAATAAAAAGCTCACTGTGTATTATTCATTCATATTAGAATATTCACCATGGTCACACCTTATATAAACAAGTCATCCTATATAAACTACATCCTAGCCCACCACTCCAGTATTTTTAAAATAGTTCAGAGTCTGTAAACTCCATGAATGATTCCAGAGTAAGGCAACATGCATTTTCAGGAAATTTTCTTTGATTTGAATTAAAATCCTCAGTGCCATCAGAGAGTAATTGATCATTATTGTGAAGGTTAATTTCAATGTTTATTTATTTTTGAGAGAGAGAGAGAGAAAGAGCATGAGTGAGAGAGGGGCAGAGAGTGAGGCATACACAGAATCTCAAACAGGCTCCAAGCTCCAAGCGGTCAGCACAGAGCCCAACACAGGGCTCAAACTCACAAACTGTGAGATCATGACCTGAGCCGAAGTTGGACGCTTAGCCAACTGAGACACCCAGGCGCCTCTGTGAAGGTTAATTTTATACGTCAACTTGATTGGGCTAAGGGATGATAAAGAAGATTGCCCTCACCAATGCTGGCAGGCACCATCTAATTTGTTAAGGGCCTGAACAGAATAAAAAAGCCGAGGAGGAGTGTATTCATGGGTTTTTTTTTGTTTTGTTTTGTTTTGTTTTGCTTGAGCTGGAACATCCATCTTCTCCTCTCCTTGGGCCTTTGGACTTGTCACAGGACTTATACCAGCACCCCCAAATTCTCAGGCCTTTGGATAGACTGAATTATACCAGCTTTCCTGGTTCCCAGCTTGCAGATAGCAGATCATGGGACTTCTCTGCCTCCAATGTCATGTGCCAATTCCTACAATAAACATCCTGTTCTATATGTATCTTACTAGTTCTGTTTCCCTGGAGAACCTTAATACAACTACTTTTAATAAAATAACCAGAGGGGATGGTATCATTTATCTCGGGTTAAATAATTCTATTGGCTCACATATTCTTTTCAGTTCTATTTACTAATTGTTTAACCATACCTTGTGATTCTCTGGACCATCTGCTAGTTTAGGCTTCATATATGGACTCATCATTAGAAAGTAGCAACGTGGATAGTGGCTAGTCTTTCTTCTTGCTTTGGGTCCCCTGGGCCAAGTCTAGTTTGCTCCAGAAGAAACAGCCTGTGTCTGTTCTAGGTTCAGATCAGCTCCAGTTCATATTACGCTTCTGCCTCTGGCCCCAAACTACCTCATACTTACTGTTGAGCAGCTAAAACTCCTGGTTTAGCCCAAAAGTTTCCCTAGCCTCATCCAAAGTCCCTCAAATCTCCTAAAACCCCTTGAGTTCACACAAGAGCAGAAGTTCTCTTTCTGTAATGGGCCAGAATTCTTAAAAAGGACAATGGAGAAGGGGCACCTGGGTAGCTCAGTCAGCTAAGCGTCCAAATTCAGCTCAGGTTATGTGATCTCACGGTTCATGAGTTCAAGCCCGACATTGGGCCCTGTGCTGACAACTTGGAGACTGGAGCCTGCTTCAGATTCTGTGTTTCCCTCTCTCTCTGCCTCTCCCCTGCTCTCTTTCTCATAAAAAAAATTTTTTTAAATAAATAAAAATAAAAGGACAATGGAAAAGACAGTAGACGTGAGAGGTGGCATCAAATAGGCCTCATATGACCCAAAAGGTTTTTTTTTCTTCCCTATAGGCCAATCTCAGTCCATTAAATTCTACAATTTGAGAGCGTTATCTAGGATGCACTCTCATTATCTACATTTCTGGGAAGGTTAAAACATACACAAGTATAATCATTATCAGTCATGGCTTCACTGGCATCAATACATTTCTCATATTGGCCGCAGTAACCCTGGCAGGTCCTAAGAACTTGCAAAGTAGGTTATGTGAAGGCCAGTGCTTGGACTACTGCCTGTGGGGGTGCTGGCTCTGTCTTGCCTTAGCAGGTGTGGGGTGCTTGGAAGCAGAGGGATGGGCACCAGAAAAAGAGGTTAAAAATAGGCAACAAAGAGGGGTGCCTGGGTGTCTCAGTCAGCTGGGCATCTGACTCTGGCTCTCTGCTCAGTTCATGATCTCACAGTTCATAAGTTCAAGCCCTGCATCAGTCTCTACACTGATGGTGCAGAGCCTGCTTGGGATTCTGCCTCTCCTTCTCTCTGCCCACCCCTGTTTGTGTTCTCTCTCTCCCTCTCTCTCTCTCAAAATAAATAAATAAACATAACAATTATTTTTAAAAATAGGCAACCAAGATAAATCGTTCACATTTTGCTTACACTTTGAGAATAAGAATTATGCACATTCCAACAGAAAAATATGTGCTCTGCAAGGTCAGACTTTTATAAGGTAAGAATATCTTGGAGAATTTTCCATTAATAACAAGATTCAACCCTTACATAGTATTTATTATGTGCAAGACACTGTTTTGAACACTGTGTATGAAATTACTTATTTTAATCATTACAACTCCATAAAGTAGACACTATTTGAGTCTCAATTTTCAGATAAGGAACCTGAGTTTCAGAGACATCAGTGGGGTGGCCCTGGTCTATGATCTGAAAGGATTAGAAATCTAAAAGACTTGATTTTGCCAGTACATCAAGAGTAGGTCTATATTTTTGAATTGGACTCACATTAATTAGAGCTTACTAAATCCAATGTTCAAGATGTGGATGCTAAGATACTAAGATGAGAACTTTAAACTCTCAAAGACCACAGTGCTGAGATTGGCATGACTAAAGCATTTCTCCTTTTTAGGCAGAGAAGCCAAACTGTAATCATCACACAGCTTAAGGGGGCACCTCGCCGGCTCAGTTAGTAGAACACATGACTCTTGGGGTTGTGACTTCGAGCCCCTCCCTGGGCGTAGAGATTACTTTAAAAAATGGGGTACCTGGGTTAAGTCAGTTAAGCATCCAACTCTTGGTTTTGGCTCAGGTCATGATCTCGCTGTTTGTGGGCTCAAGGCCCACATCAGTCTCTGCACTGATGGCACAGAGCCTACTTGAGATTGTCTCGCACTCCCTCTTTCTCTCTCTCTCTGCCCCTCCTCTGCTCACACTCTTTGCCAAAATAAATAAACATTTAAAAAATGTTAAAAAAATAAAACAAACAACACATCTTAAGGAACATGACATTAGAACAAAGAGAATTAGATAAATGAGCTAAAAAAGCATCCCTCAGTTTAGTTTTTTTGACACACTCTGCCCTTGCTGGGATAGCCTCACCAACGACTTTGTAATACTAGAAGTCCATTGCTAAGCCATATTTTAATAGGACTCCTGATATTTACCCCTGTGATTCTCCTTTTTCTATGCTTTCAAACAGACCAGCTTCTCTTCTGATAGACATTTTTTTAGAGAGAGAGAGAACATGACTGAGTGGGGGAGAAGGGCAAAGAGAGAGAGAGAGAGAGAGAGGATCTTAAGCAGTCTCCATTCTCAGCACAGACTCCAACACGGGGCTCGATCACACGACCCTGGGACCATGACCTGAGCCGAAATCAAGAGTCGGGAGCTCAACCAACTGAGCCACCCAGGCACCCCTGATAAACAACATTTGAAAACTTGTGTTGAATCCCTGAATTTAAGCCTTGCTCTGACTTAGGAGTGACTGTCTCTCTATTCTGAGACACTGTATATTTAGTTTATAGATCTCTGTTGTATCACCAAACTAGTCATGTTTGTAAACTTCCCAGAGCCTGGCACAGTCATCATACAAGGCAAGTCTTCAGTAATGTTTGTTGAAAGAGAGTGAAAGAATGAAAGAATAAATGCACCTTAATGTCAGATGACCTAAAAATAGCTCTCTCATCACTGTGGAAAACAGTTCGGTACTTCCTCAAAACATTAAAAATAGAATTACCATATGATCTGGCAATTCCTCTTCTCAGTATATACTCAAAAGAATCGAAAGCAATTTGAAAGGACTCAAAAAAGATACACTGATGCTCATAGCTGTGTTATTCACAAGAGCCAAAAGGCGGAAGCAACCCAAGTGTCTATCAACTATGAATGGAAAAAAAAATGTGGTCTATACACACAATGGAACATTATTCAGTCTTAAAAGGGAAGGAAATTCCAATAGGTGCTACAACATGAATGAGCCTTGTGGACATTATACTAAGTGAAAGAATCCAGTCACAAAATCCTGTATGATTCCACTTATATGAGGTACCTAGGGTAGTGATATTTGTACAGACAGAAAGTACAAAGATGGTGGCCAGGGTCAGGGGAGAGAAGGAAAGAGGGAGTTAGTGTTTAATGTGTAGAGTTTTAGTTCAGCAAGATGAAGAGTTCTACAGTTGGATGGTGATGTAGTTGCCTAACAACATGAATGTACTTAATACCACTGAACTGTATGTCTTAAAAATGGTTAAAATGGTAAAATTTATGTTATGCATATTTTACCACAACTGAAAAAAAGAACCACAACAACCAGACAAAACCTCTTCTATGTTGATTTCGTGGCTTGTATTTTTAAGCCTGAGCTCTGTTTCCGCAAAACCAATACATCAACTCTGTCCTCATGTAGGGCAATGGCTTGTCCTGTTGAATTTCATTCCATTTAAGACTCCTTATTCTATGGCGACACTGTATCATTTGTGCAATGTGGAACAGAGCATTTCAGGTGAAACCGCATACCATATTGTCCCTACTTGCCAATTAAAAGGACAGACTTTCAATCAAGAAAATGAAAACATTATTCATGGTTGATAAACAAAGCAATTCAATAGTGGGTCGACATCTACTTTCACCATCTTAACATACTTTTTTTTTTTTTTTTAGGTCTGCAAGGAATCATCTACCAGCTGAGTGCTGTTGAACAAAATCATTATAGGATTAGCAGTTTCCTGACCCACTTACTAAAAAAAGCTGAATCACTAAGTTGAGACCCCAGGGAAATGCAGATTTATACCTTTGACGTATTGCTTGGTTTTTTTTCAAGTAAATTAAATTCTGTAACCGGTTTTCAAGTCCTTGCCACCTTCTCTTCTTTTAGTTGGGTAATTTCATATGTCTTCTTGAATATAAGCCTTTGCAGACTCTTGATTTTTTTTTTAATGCAAATGTATAATAAGACAGGCATATAGGTTTCTTCTCTGCAATTATCTTCTAAGCCCATCAGGAGGGCTTGCTTCTCTTCCTAATCCTTTCCTTTATTAGACTGGGGTTGGGTGGGTGGAGTGGGCTGTTAGGAAGAGATATCCAACATGTTCTGCTGTAGATGGGACTCTGGAAAGATGGAGAAAGTGGTCACCCTGCCCATAGTCACACCAGCCCAATTAATGAGAGGAATTTGCATTCCTAAGGCAAGGAGCCATTTCCTGCCACCAGGTCTCCATCATTGCTTTTCCAAAGGGAGAACAACTTTTCTCTTCCCGTCAAGTATTCTAGTCCTTCTCTTCTCTACCCAGTGTAACCTCCTTTAAGAAGCTTTTTTCCAGATGAAAAAACTCTTCCTTTTCAAGCCCATTGATACAATTCCTGACCCAATATCTCATCAACCACTCACTCTTATAATTGCTATATTTATACTGATTACATACTTGTCTTAGGTCAGATGTCCTTGGCCATCGCCAAATCAAAGGACCTAATTCTGTGATTAGCTCTCTTTTTCTGGCTTTCTGTTTCTGGCACTAGCACCATCGTTCTGTTGCCCAGGTTAGTAACCTCAAAGGCATCTCTGTATCCTCCCGCTTCCTCACTCCCACACCTGAATATCCAATCAGTCTCTAAATCCTAGCAATTCTTTTTTTTACAACCTCTCTGATATCTTTTTTCATTTCCACTGTACCTTCCACTGAAACTCTTCCAGCAGTAGCCCAGCGGGCCTTCCTGATTCCCAACCCCCACCTTGAGTTCATCCTTAACACCAGGGCCACATTAATCCTCCTAAACTACAGCTTTATTCAGATCACTTTTCAGTTTTAAAATCTCTAACAGTTGGGGCACCTGGGTGGCTTAGTTGGTTAAGCATCCAACTTTGGCTCAGGTCATGATCTCACAGTTTGTGAGTTCCAGCCCCACATTGGGCTCTGCGCTGACAGCTCAGAGCCTGGAGCCTGCTTCAGATTCTGTGTTTTCCTCTTTCTCTCTACCTTTCCCCCGCTTGTGCACCATGCTCGCTCGCTCGCTCGCTCTCTCTCAAATAAGTAAATCTTAAAAAAAATAAATTAGGGGCACCTCGTGGCTCAGTCGGTTCAGCATCTAACTCCAGCTTAGGTTATGATCTCATGGTTCATGAGTTCAAGCCCCACGTCAGGCTGTGCACTGACTGCTCAGAGCCTGAAGCCTGCTTCAGATTTAGTGTCTCCCTCTCTCTTGCCGTCCCATACTTGTGTGCCTGCTCTCTCTCTCTCTCTCTCTCTCGTTCACTCGCTCTCGCTCTCTCAAAAACAAATAAACATTAAAAACATAAGTAAAATAAATCTCTAATGGTTCCCTGTTGTCTTTGATTTAACATTTAATGCTAGACAGATGGGAAGACCACAGGTTTTATAAGCAACTCCCAACTCTGAACTTGACTGCTTGAGATATTTGGGGTAAGACCCTTATACTCTCAGAACTCAGTTTCCTCATCTGTAACATGTGGGTAAAAATACCCATCCTTAGGGGTTGTTATAAGGTTTAAGGAGGATAATGGAAGCCAATCCTTTGGCCACCCATAGTAGACACTCCATAAAGCCATCTTTCCTTCTTCCTCAAGCCAATGTCAACCTACCCTTACCTTCACTGCTTATTCTTCCCCTATTTTGCTGTTCTCCAAACACAACTTCCTGGCCTCTGGGTCTTTGAAGAAGTTATTACCTCTACTTTACCTTGCCTTCCATATTTACCCATGGAATCTTCTATGCTCTTTAAGGACCAATCTCACAAACTACTCTTTGATCAGTTTTGTCAAATATTGTCAGAGGCATGCCAAGGGGAGGTAAGAGCATGTTGCTATTAACACTGTTTACAATTCCTGGGTCATAGTGGTAATAATAAAAAGCACACCAACTTTTCATTTTTTTTTAAGTAGGCTCCATGACCAATGTGGGGCTTGAACTCACGACCCTGAGATCAAGAGTCAGATGCTCTACTGACTGGAGACCCCCAGGCACCCCAAACTGACTTTTAGTTTTAAGCCGCTGTTATCTAGCGATCTCTCCCTTCTTTGAATTCCTAAAGATATATAGCATAATTTTAAGGTGTTTCATATACTATTTACTATAACTCAATACTACCTACAGTTGACTGACTGTAGCATATATGCCTCTGTTTCCCCTATATAATAACCAAACACCACAGAACAATAGCTGTTCTAAATAAATGAAGAGCTTAATACAAACCAAACTATGTCAATACAGAACAAATCTGACATTCTGAAATCAAGATTCTTTTTTTTAAGTAGGCTCCATGCCCAACGCAGAGCCCAATGCAGGGCTTGAACTTACAACCCTTGAGATCAAGACCTGAACTGAGATCAAGGGTCCAACACTTAAACGACTGAGCCACCCAGTGCCCCAAGATTCTTTTATAACATTTTATTGAGTGAGTGCTGACTACATACTAGGCAATATCTTAGTGCTTTATATGCATTATTCACTCATTATAAAAATGTATGAAGTCCCTACTATATGCTAGGCAGTGTACTAAGAACCCATTAGTGAACAAAATTACTTGCACGATGCCTGGTGGTCACAGAGGTTAACTAGTTTGCCCAGGGTTATTAAGCTAGTAACTGGTGGAATCTCAACTTGAAACTGGGTCTTCCCCCAAGAAATCATGTTCTTAACCACTATATACATATATGTATATGTGTGTGTGTGTGTGTGTGTGTGTTTCCTCTAGTGTAAGCTATAGACAAATCACAATGAAACTGGAGAACGTTCAGTCTGACCACACTGTCTTACACGAGCAGTGATGAAATCCTCCTTGAGGATTTCCTTGAGGGTCATGTTGTCATAAATCCTAAAGGTCTCAGATTGTAATACCAAATCCATAGAAGCTCCTGATGGTTATTCAGTAAATGCTTTCTGGCCCACTGCCTTGATAACTGTGCAATTCATTGAAATTTTTTATAATATGGGAATTAAAAAATTAATGCACCCATAAAAATATTTAATCACCAATAAAAACTTATTTCTCCCAGTCGCTGTCAATTATAAATTAAATTATATCAGCTGATACATTGTTCCAGCTATCTTCTGAAAACATTTAACATGCCTACATATTTCACACTTCCACATATATTCCAGACACAAAATAGCTACATTCTGTGGGAATGCAATGAAACCTTGGCTCTTCAGAAAATGACAATTTCTCTGATAAAAGGAAGATGAAAGAGGCCCACAAAGGCTTTTCACTAAAAGCAGAGAGGGACAGTGGTAGCAATGATAGCACAAACCATGAAAAATAGATTAAAGTTATTTTACCTACCCACCAGCAGAAGTTTTCAGTTGGCCTGGCAACAGGATGATATACTATTTCTATGGTCAGTTTCCTCTAAATAGACAAAGAAAAATAAAGGGGGAAATGGGAGAAATTCACTTAAAAAACAATGTTAGTATGAGCAGTATTAGTAGGTATAAATAATTTGCCTGCCAGCAGATTAAACCAGAACATGATGCGGAAAGAACAAGACATAACAAATGTTTGGCAAATTCTTGAAATAAAATAAAAGTAGGAAATGTCTAAAAATAGCTTCAGATGAATGATGCATATGCAGCAAAACACATCAGCAGTATGTTTAGGGTTCAGATCGCTGAAAAGAAGCAGGAAAATATAAACACCAAGGAAATTAAATCACAAGTCTTTCTAGGTGTGGGCTTTGGAAGAACCAAAAATAGCCAACTTTTTAACACCATTTTCTTTTTTTTAAGTTTATTTATTTTGAGAAAGTGAGAGAGAGAGAGAGAGAGAGGAAGCAGGGGAAGGGAAGAGAGAGAGAGGAAGAGATAGAACCCCAAGCTGGCTTCTCACAGTCAGTGCAAAGCCCCCCAAAAACCGAGATCATGACCTGAGCCGAAATCAAGAGGGGGATGCTCAACCAACTGAGCCACCCAGGCACCCCTGAACATCATTTTCTGATGAGTTTGGGAAATGAAGACATTATTAGAAGAGGGAGGGGAGACCAGGGAGCAAGTCAGGCCCAAATAGTATAGGTTTTAGTGTTGTTGTTTATTTATTTGTCATTCTAAGTGGTATGGCTCTATGATGGGCTGGTTTCCCAGTGGGAATTCCTAAAAGCAGCCAAAAACACCCTTGGGCTCACATCATAGCCTTTCTTGTGCATAGCCCATTTATCTCTTTCTCAGGCAACATCATTGTCAAATTTAGAAGCCTGTTGTTTGAGATCAGTTTCTCACTCTTAGTACTATCGACAATTCAGGGACAGATAATTCCTGCTGTGGGGCTGTCCCTATGCATTGTAGAGTGTTTAGTGGCATATCTGGCCTCTACCCACTAAATGCCAGTAGCAACCCCCATTCCCAGCTGTGACAACCAAAAACAGTTCTAGATATTGTCTGATGTCCTCAGAGGGGGCAAAATCACCACCGGTTGAGAACCCCAGGTTTAGAGAATAAGGAGATGACCATCCAGCCCAACCTCATACCAGACGGATGAGTAAACCAGAGCCCAAGCACACTGAATGCCTTGCTGAAATGTACACAGCTAGTTAATGGCAGATCTCAGCCAGGACCCCCAGATTATCACTTTCAATAACTCTAATATACCCCAACTTTAGTCATTTGCATGCCACTGTGACTTCGCCATACCCGTTGCCATCTATATTATAATTTCCTAAATTTGAGTTGGCTCATTTTTTAACTTAATACATTAATTTTAAAAGGAAATAGGCATGTGAGGGAAAAGAAGAAAAACATTAAAGAAAGAACACAGTGTCAGAGGGAAAGATCTGTGCTCAGTTGTTTTACACATTTGTTTCTTTATCAAGCACCCACATTGTGCCTACCATGTGCGTGGTGCCATTTTAAGTGCTTTTCATGTATGAAATCTTTTTGTCGTTTAAAAAAATTTTTTTTTTTCATTTTATTTATTTTTGAGACAGAGAGAGACAGAGCATGAGTGGCGGAGGGGCAGAGAGAGAGGGAGACGCAGAATCTGAAACAGGCTCCAGGCTCTGAGCTGTCAGCACAGCACAGCCCTGATGTGGGGCTCGAACCCACGAACCATGAGATCATGACCTGAACCAAAGTTTGAGGCTTAACTGACTGAGCCACCCAGGTGCCCCTGAAATCTTTTTGTATTAATAACAACCTTATTAGGTAAGAATGATTATCCTTATTTTATAAATGAGGATGCTGATCTAGGTCTCAGATTACCCAACTCAAAAATGGTAGAACTGACACTCCCATCCAGGAGGTCTGGCGCAGGAGTCCACGTTCTTAATCAGTAAGGGGAAAAATTGGAAATGCCGGTTGAGAAGGGAGAGAGATGAATCTGGGACTGAAAACAACAGTAGCCAGGAAATAATGGGTAGAAGTTAAAAGGCAGGGGACCCAAGGTGCTAAACAACCCCTTGGAAGAGGGGGGCTCACACTGGGGAAAGTGGGCAAGAATAGTCGGGGGGAAGGAACAGAAGCTGTCGGGAGACGGCCTCGGAGCAGGGCAAGATGAGACTTCAGATAAGTAGACTTCTCTCAGGCACTGAGAGAAACAAGCTGTTGGGCAGGGTGGGAAAATGGGGAGGCTGGAGGTGGAAATTCAGGCAGAATGTTAATCTGGGAAAAAGGTGAAGGAAGAGTGGGCTGGAGACCAGGCCCAGGAGAGGACTCTGGGAGGGGTAATGGGAAAGATGTAAGGAGGGTGTCAAGGTGAGAACTCAGAGATGGGAGGGATGGCTGGGGTCCAGGTGGGGCTTGAAAGGGGCTCCCAGCAGAGCAAGCTGGGGCACCGTAGTGGGGGCAGAGAAGGCACCCTCCCACACCAGGCAAGGCTGATGCTGGTGAACGCCAGCCACTGAAGTTAATGTTTTACCCTTGAAAATCAAGTTGAGAATCACTAGGGGTGTACACACCACATTTTGCAAAATGTTGAACCGATTCATCTCCAAAAAATATAAAAAGCTTTTGGGTAACATTTGAGGAATTTTTGAGACTTTTATGTTCCCACGACTAGTTCATAAATAAAATATACAACTTGAAAAGCACACACACTCTTGTAATTGCTGAATGAAAATACCAAGCACAGAACTGCTTTATCACATGTTTTGCCAGTTCCTCGTGCTTCTTCAACACTTGACTTTTCAAAAACAAATTTTCTGGAAAATGTTTTGTCTTTTACACTTTCCAGTTTTTGCTGGATCAAGATGTTAATAAAAATAAACAACTTGGGGGAAATTTGGCGAGTGTTGTCATATTTGGAAATATCAGGATCGCTGAAGAAAGACAGTTTTGTGGTTTGCCCTTAGTGATGTAACAGCACTTATGCAGAAATTCATTGATGGGAAGTTAAGACAGGTTGTACCCAAGTTCAACGGGAATATTGAGGTACCAAAAGCAACACTAACGCAAATATATTTAAGGCAATGTATAAACGATAAAAATGTAACGTGAGGCATAGTAACTAAGGGCAAGCACTTTAGGGTCAGATGGGTCTAAACCACTGGCATCACAGTATCTTGTAGTAGTCGATATTGGTGTTAAATACTAGCATTATGAAATTAGTGTGAGGATTAAATCAGATGTCATATAAAGGATGTAAGGAATGTAATGCTAAATATATTTTGGATACTATTCTAGTACGAAGCAGGATAAACTAAGTAATAAGCTGCTTAGAACCCTGAGGGTTTTCATAACTTTGCTTTGATGAGTCTTGATTCCTGGCACTAATTTCCATGTAGGCAGGTACTTGTTCATTCTTCTAGGTCAAGGCTGACCTAAGGGATTTTGAATAGTTCTAAATCAATAGCTCTCAGAGTGTGCTTCAGTAACTCCAGAAAGTCCCAAAGGCCCTTTCAGGGCATCTGTGTAATAAACCCTATTTTCGTAATAATTGCAATGATAGTATTTCTAACTTCATTGATAATGGTGAAACTAATTTCTTAATAATACTAATTTTCTAGTAACTACTTCTGCTTCTCACTGTGACATTTGCACTGCTGGTACAAAAGCATTGGTGGGGAACACTATTGATATCTTAGAACGAATCAAGGCAGTGGTACCAAAGTTTACTTTATTGGGGTGCCTGGCTGGCTCAGTTGGTAGAGCATGCAACTCTTGATCTCAGGGTCATAAGTTCAAGCCCTACAGTGAGCATGAAGTCTAGTTTAAAAACATTTTTTTACTGTTATTCTTCACTACCATGTGCTCACAGGAAAACAAAACACCTAGTTTCACTTAGGAATGTCCCTGATGAAGCAGTACTTTTATTAAATCCTGAGCCTTGAGTAAAAACTCTTTTTAGTATATGTGCTACCAAAGTAAGCACGTACATTTTTTTCTAATATTCCATGTGATGGAAGTACTCATAAAGCACTCGGCTGCATACCTAAGAACAATGGTTGTCTTGAGATAAAGCACTTGTACTACCATTTGAGTTATGAGCTCAACTAGCCATTTGTCGTGAAACACCTTTTTCACTTAAATGAATGATTGACAAACTATGGTATTCACGTGTGTGTATCTGAAAGATATTTTCTCAAAAATTCATGAGGCAAGTCTGTTACTTCAAGGAAAATAATTGATAATACTGTTAGAGATGATGAAATTGGAACTTTTAAGTGGAAATTAGAATTTTGGAAACCTCATATTCACGTCCGTGAGCTTGATAGCTTGCTGATGCTTAAGGACTTTTATGATGAGTGATCATATTAATTACTGTGATTTTTAAAAAATAGTATAATGATATATTACAATATTTGGAAGATCTGTATAACTTAGTGAACCGATATTTTCCAAATGACCAATATATGCTATTATAGAATCAATCATATATGGGTAAAAGATACATTCAAAATGAAAGGTCAATTCATTTCCTTGATATGGTCTTAGATTCCAAATTGCAACTAACCTTTAAGAAACTATTACTTGTTGGGGTGCCTGGGTGGCTCAGTCAGTTAAGCCTCTGACTTCATCCAGGTCATGATCTCACAGCTCCTGGGTTCGAGCCCAGTATCAGGTTCTGTGCTGACAGACACAGATTCTGTGTCTCCCTCTCTCTCTCTGCCCCTCTGTGGCTTGTGCTCTATCTCTCTCTTTAAAAAATAAATAATAGGGGTGCCTGGGTGGCTTAGTTGGTTAAGCATCCGACTTTCGCTTAGGTCATGATCTCGCGGTTCATGGGTTTGAGCCCCGCGTGGGGCTCTGTGCTGACTGCCAGCTCAGAGCCTGGAGCCTGTTTCAGAGTCTGTGACTCCCTCTCTCTCTGACCCTCCCCTGCTCACGCTGTCTCTCTCTCTCTCAAAAATAAATAAAACATTAAAAAATTTTTTTAAATAAAAAATAAATAATAAACATTAAAAAAAACAAAGAAAAAGAGAAAGAAAATTATAATCATTGAAATACACTAAAGAATAAGCTATTACTTGTTGAGTTTTGGTGTAATATTAAAGAAAAATATCCACAATGATCTATAAAACCTATTAAAATATTCCTTCTTTTCCCAGCTACATCTTTGTGGGACCAGACTTCCTTCATATATTTCTTTTTTTTTTAATGTTTAATTTATTTCTGAGAGAGAGAGAGATAGCATGAGCAGGGGAGGGGCAGAGAAGAGAGGAAGACACAGAATCGGAAACATGCTCCAGGCTCTGAGCTGTCAGCACAGAGCCTGACGTGGGGCTCAAACCCACAAACCGCGAGATCATGATCTGAGCCGAAGTCGGACGCTTAACCAACTGAGCCACCCAGGCACCCCTCCTTCATATATTTCCATCTAAACAAAATGTCACTACATTGAAAGGAGAAGCTTATATAAAAATCCAGTTTTCTATTATTAAGTCAAACATTAAAGATATTTGTAAAAAGGAGAAATGCCACTCATCTCATTTTTAAATAATACATCTATTTTCATTAAAAACATTCTATTAACATGTAATAAATTTATTCTAAGTATTTTTAATTAAAAAAACTTTTTTTTTTATTTGAGAGAGAGGGAGCATGAGCAGGGGAGAAAGGCAGAGGGAGAGAGAGAGAATCTTAAGCAGACTGCACAGAACTCAACACCAGGCTCAATCTCACAGGCCTGGGATCATGATCTGAGCCAAAATCAAAAGTTAGATACTCAACCAACTGAGCCACCCAAGCGCCCCTCTAAGTATTTTTTGATGAATTAATGTTTTTAAATGTTTCTTTTAATTTTTACTACGTAAGTAAATATATATATCTAAACCCATATAAAGGTTTTTGAGATATTCAACAATTTTTAAGAGTGTGAAGAGGTTGTAAGACCAAAAACTGTAAGAACCACTATTCTAAAGAGTTCTCCAAACTTGAGCTGGTCTCCTTTCACTGTTTATAGATATATAGTGCTCAGGGCAAAACTACAATAGAAAATTAGCACCTTCTAGTCCATTTAGGCAATGGAACATTGTTTAGGAGGATCTTCAGGAGCTAGAGTTAGTTACAGTTCGTTCTCACAGTAACAGGTAAGTCTAATAGAGTAGGGGACATGGAGTTCAAGAAAGACAAGTCAAAGACCTTTCGGGAAAGAGAGGCAGCCAACTCTGAATCAAGGAAAAATAAAGAGCCACCCCCCCCCCTTTTTGGTACATCTATATGCCTACATGCTATTATTAGTAGACATTAAAGTTATTTGCTTCATTCAAAGCATTCAAAAGATTCCCCCCCCCAAACTTCTTTTGATTAAGAATCCTGTTTGCTCTTGATATGTGTGTCTCTATGAATAGATTAGGGAGAAACTTGTCCTTTTGTAATTAAAAAAGACAAAAAGGGAGTTGCAGTTGGGTCTCACCATCGACCCACAATTTCTGCTCAAGGGGGGATAGTAAAAAGTGTTAGAACTGAGGTGCCTGGGTGGCTCAGTGGACTGAGCATCCAACTTGTGATTTCGGTTCAAGTCATGAAGCCATGGTTGGTGGGGCTGAGCCATGCATCGGGCTCTGTGCTGGCAGTGGGAGCCTGGTTGGGATTCTCCCTCTCCTTCTTTTTCTCTCAAAATAAATAAACTTAAAAAAAAAACTGTTAGAAGAGTCTACTGCTCCTGGACTGGTAGCATGATCAACTTCCTAAATTTAGCTTTAAGATCAATGTGGGAATCCCTCAGTTGTCTGCCTCCTTTCCAATCAACAAGCAAACAAAGCCAGACCTGAGGTTCAGTCTGAGGGTAAAAAAAAGTCATGTATATACCTGAATATTGATGGGCTCTGAATTTAATAAAGAATAAAAACCAGGAGAATCCATTTGACCCATTTCAGCCTCTTGATGTACTGAAATTTCCATCTCACTGTGACGAAAAGAATCAAGGTATGATCTAACTCAAAAATGGGTTGTTATTCAAGAAGAAAGGGAAAAAATAGGGACCATTTCTAGCTTCAGATGGGACTATTTCTGAAAATAGGAGACGGAGCATCGCCAGTGAGGTTAAAGCAAGAACTGCCGGGAATCTCCCAGTAGGCTCTTCAGTTATTGTTCTGATCATTGCAGGAAGCTTCCTGATACCATTTTCTATATCCACCCAGGCCATCTTGGTCACAAACTACCATTTATCTTCCTCCAGACTTTCTTATGCGTGAGGAATGTGTGAGGAAAGTAAAGAATGACAATTTACGTGAACCCTGGAGTCAGCCTGCCTGGGTCTGATCTATTGTAATGACCCGGGGCCACCTCTGGAAGCCTCAATTTCCTCCCCTTAAAATGGAAAGGGTGACAGCCCTTTATAAGGTTCTTGTTAGGATTAATCTAAGATAATGCATACAAAGCATTTAGCACAAGACACGGAGCATACTAAGTACCTAATAAACAAAAGTCATTCTCACGGCGATTCTTTGCTTCCTATTCCCATCCGTGAGCAGTTTTTTCCCCATTATTTCTCAACATAACCCTTTCTTTCAGGACTGTTGATCTCGGAGGCCTCTGGTCCCTCATATCCCTGAGTCATCATCATTAAAATGCCGGATTTCTGAAGTCATTCCTCCCCCTCCTGCTCTCTAGGGCTCCCTCTCCTGTCTGCTTAGCTCTGGTGGGGGCCCAGACCTAAATTCCGTGACCACGAGTCTCTGTCGGGGCTCGGCCTTGGAAGAACATCCCCACTCCTCTTGGAGACCACCTAAAGTGCGACAAAACTGATCCCCACTAGACTGTGAGAAACGCTCCAGACCACGAGTGGCGCGAGCCGGGAGGTGAGGCCTCGCGCCGAGGTGAGAACGAGGCCAGGGGCGGGGCTGTGCTCGGAGGTGAGAGCGAGGCCACACCCCGAGGTGAGCGTGCCGGGGGCGGGGCCCCATCCGACGTGATCGCGAGGCCGGGGGCGTGGCCGCTCCGGGGAGCCGCCCGAACCCTTAGGGATGCGCCAGCCACCTCCCCAGGCGGAGCGCGCAGCCGCCTCCGGGTTTGTGAGGCAGCGCAGGGGTTAAGGCCGCCGGCGCCACCTGGGCGCCGCTGAGGAGACCCGCGAGCCGGCGAATCCCGCGCGGGCGCGGGGAACAGGTGCCCGCGCGCGTCAGGCGCCGGCAAGGGGCGGGGAGAGGGGGCGCGGCCGGAAGCCCGGGGCGGGGTGCGGCCGGCCCGGTGAGCGGGAGGAGCCGAGGGAGGCAGGAAGGAGCTCGCCCGGCTGCGCGGCGCGCGATGTG
Source organism: Hyaena hyaena (assembly GCF_003009895.1). Classification (NCBI taxonomy): domain Eukaryota; kingdom Metazoa; phylum Chordata; class Mammalia; order Carnivora; family Hyaenidae; genus Hyaena; species Hyaena hyaena. Next base: position 12,443,318 of record NW_024080632.1, read on the forward strand.
GAGCCGCCGCCTCGGCGCCTGCAGCAGCCGCCGCCGCCGCCGCTGCTGCTGGGGCTGCCGCCGAGCCGAGGGACATGGAGCGCGGCTGCAGAGAGCGGCCGCCGGCAGCAGCAGCAGCAGCAGCGAGCGTCACAGCGACAGCGGAGCGCAGCCCGCCCGGTGAGGCGCTGCCCGGCCGGCGGCGGCAGCGGCAGCAGCAACAGGGCGGCTGAAAACTCGGCGGCGGCGGCAGCGGCGTTCCTCGCAACCTCCCCTCCCGCCTCGCCGCCCCACGGTCTTCCCTTCCTCAGCCTTTCCCTTTGCCACCCCCTCCTCCTCCCTAGCGCGCGCCGAGCAGCTGAGCCCCGGGGGCGGGGGGAGGGGGCGCGTGCCGCCGGCGCGGGGGAGGGGCGGGCCGGCGCGCGCCGCGCCCAGGGCTCGCGGGGACCCGGGGGGCGCGTGCCGCGGCGCGGGGCGAGGCGCGGGGCGCTGGGCGGCGCGGCGGGGCCCCTCCCCCCTGCAGCCTGGCGCGCGCCGGCCGGGCAGCACCGCTGCGGGCTCCGCGCGCGCGGGCCATGTCCGCCTTCTGCCTGGGCTTGGCCGGCCGCGCTTCAGCACCCGCCGAGCCGGACAGCGCCTGCTGCATGGAGCTGCCCGCCGCGGCCGCGGACGCAGTCGCGAGTCCAGCCGCCGCCGCCCTCATCTCCTTCCCCGGGGGCCCCGGGGAGCTGGAACTGGCGTTAGAGGAGGAGCTGGCGCTGCTGGCGGCCGGGGAACGGCCGTCCGACCCCGGGGAGCATTCTCAGGCCGAGGCCGGGCCTCCGGCCGAGGGGTCCGGACTGCAGCCGCCGCCCGCCCAGGATCCCGAACTGCTGTCGGTGATCCGGCAGAAAGAGAAGGATCTGGTGTTGGCGGCCCGGCTGGGCAAGGCGCTGCTCGAGAGGAACCAGGACATGAGCCGGCAGTACGAGCAGATGCACAAGGAGCTGACAGACAAGCTGGAGGTGAGGACGTCCCTCGTGGGATGGGTGGGAAGCAGGGGGAGCCCGCCCGGCCCTAGGCAGCTTCAGCTTCGGGAGCCACCCACCCTACTCCTTCCTTACTCACCCCGGCTTAACAGAAAACCACCTGGAGGGAGGGGTCGGGTGGAGGGTTTCGAATTATCCGATCAGGGCAACATTGAATCCACCTGACTTCAGCAAATGGGTCCACGCGCCGCCCCAGCCCCGCTGTGGGCCATTCTATATATGCACTGTACACAGCATCTAAAATAGAGCTTACAGTATGACTAATTTATACAGCGCCGAGGTGATGTCTGCACACAGAGAAATGAGAAAGTCGGGAAGCATTTAAAATATGTTCCAGGTTTTCGGGGTAGTTAATCTCTAATCAGGGTGTTAGCCTTAAAGCCTTCCAGTTTTGGCGTCAAGGCCTCCAGATGCCCTTGTCTTAACTTCCCGACAGCTCAGAGTTGTGGGAAACAAGTGCCCCTCAAGCAGCTTTATATAGCCTTCAGATATTCAGGGATTAGGAAATGTGGTTCCATTGCAGAAATCAGGCAAGCCTGGGCTCAGCATGTGACTGTTGGTAGTGGATTTAATTTGGACCTTGACATTTAGGTGTATTTTGTATTTAAACAGTATGCTTTTTTTGTGTGTGTTCTGGGCCTCATGCATGTAATACGGTGGCCAAATGCAATCTTTGAGAACCATATTACCTTAACTATTATAAATACCTCCTAAAGTATGTAAGATTTCTGCCAGTTTTCTGGACCAAAGTCTTTTGGAGCTATGCTTGTTTTCTTGCCCTTTACTGGGAAAGGGCCTTTAAAGTGGTATGGAATGCCAGCCTTTGTAAAAATTAGAGAAAAAAATTTTTAAAGGGGGTGGAGGGTATCTTTAGCAGTGGAGATGAGCTAAATTTTTTCTGCCTGTGCATTTACTATTGTTACTCAGTTTGGTTGCAACCAGTTCTTTTTGTTCTTAGTTACAAGAGAATAGTACAGACCTGAATAAGGTCTGAAATTGACTCTAGTCTCCTTCCATATCACTGCTGCTGGTTGAACAGTCAGAATGTAAATCCAGAAACTTTTCTATAATAAGATTTAAGTATGTGTTTGTAGTCTAACGACATATCAGAAGTAAATCAGGGAGCAAAAAGGAAACCAGTTGAGTGCCCTGTAGTTCAGTTGGCCTATTAACTAGGTCTGCCAGTTGATGAACTCCTGAGATACCTGTCTGAAAAGTGGTTTATGAAACCTATAGGTAGACTGCCAAAAAGCAACCCAATGAATTGAATTGTTTAATTTTCACTTGAAGTAGAGGTCTAGAAATAAAAGGTTGTGTTTTTTTTTTTTAAACGGGATTCAGTTACACGACTCTATATGGAAGTACTACTGCAGAGATTTATACTTGTGATTTGAAATTCCTTCAGTGAGGGACTTGATTGAGGAAACAGCTAACTTGAAAGGAACATCGTATCAGTCAGTTTGATTAGTGATGGATTTCGGAGTAATCCTGAGTGCAGTTACACACCTCCTGGGTTCCGTGTGGAGCCTTTATACATTTCTTCCACAAAGGAGAAAGATTTAAAAATTCTTTAACAAGAAGGGTTCAATTGTGGAAGAATAAATTACCTTTGACTTTTTGCTGTTAACCACATAGACAGTAATAAAATAGTTTAAAGCTCTTAAATTAGCTCGTAAAATCATCATTCCTCTACAGGTCACCATACGAACTCCAGTGTATATTTTGATTTCTGGAGGGTTGGTTGCACAATAGTGTGAATGTACTTAACACTACTCAACTGTACACTTAAAAATGGTGAAGGTGATAAATTTTATGTTCTGTATACTTACATTTCTAGACTTTGTTTAAAAAGCGAAATATATTGATCGTTACTGAACATGAGTATTGGAGGGTTCAGTTATACTGTTTTTTCAAGGTATATTTTCATGTATATCTCAAGGAAGATTATCATTAACAATTTTTAGGTTTTTAAAAACACATTTAAAAAGATCTCATAAAAATATTGTCATTAGTTCCTTGTTAATTCTTGTTAATATGAGAGAGACAAACCTAATTAACAGAGGACGATTTCATTTGATACCTGCAAGTGAATTTTCCTCACAGCATATATTTTCTTTAACATTTTTTTTTTAAAAAGCTTATTTTGAGAGAGTGAGCGAGCACAAGTGGAGGAGAGGCAGAGAGAGGGAGAGAGAATCCCAAGTAGGCTCTGAGCCCTCAATGCAGTGACTGAGCCACCCAGGTGCCCCAACTCAGTATATACTTTAAGCAGCCTAGATTTTTAGAATATCTGCTTAGGGACAAAATATTTTATAAAGTTTAACACTGCCATGCTATATTTTCAATTTAAGAGTAGAAAACTAGCCTTTACTTTAAAAAGCATTTGTAATTTTCCACAAACTGTCAGTGGAGTCAAACACATTTTCTCACAGGTTGATTTGAAAGATTAACACTTGGGGCGCCTGGGTGGCTTAGTCGGTTAAGCGTCCGACTTTCGCTTAGGTCATGATCTCGCGGTTCGTGGGTTCGGGCCCCGCGTCGGGCTCTGTGCTGACTGCCAGCTCAGAGCCTGGAGCCTATTTCAGAGTCTATGTCTCCCTCTCTCTCTCTCTGACCCTCCCCTGCTCGCACTCTCTCTCTCTCTCTCTCTCCTAGAAATAAATAAAAATATTAAAAAAAAAAAAAACCTTTAAAAAAAGAAAGATTAACACTTAAGTGGAGTCTGAGAGAGAATGCTGGTTTCACTATTAAATAGTGAGACTGGTCTTGTTTTAGTTCCCTCTGTTCCCTTACTACAAAATTGGCACCTTTCTAACTTCAGAGCAGTAAGCCATTGTCAAGATTTTTTTCTACCTGTTCACTAGTTAATATGGAGTGCCTTTCCAAAGGTATTCTGTGTGCCAAACCTAAGATTTTGTTTTGTCATTTAGGGGCGCCTGTGTGGCTTAGTCGGTTAAGCGTCCGACTTTCGCTTAGGTCATGATCTCGCGGTTCGTGGGTTCGAGCCCCGCGTCAGGCTCTGTGCTGACTGCCAGCTCAGAGCCTGGAGCCTGTTTCAGTCTGTGACTCCCTCTCTCTCTGACCCTCCCCTGCTCACGCTGTCTCTCTCTCTCTCTCTCCTAGAAATAAATAAAACATTAAAAAAAAGTTTAAAAAATTTTGTTTTGTCATTTAAAACATAAAATACCAGCTCTTATACTGCTCTCTTATTAAAGGCACACTCTTTAAAGTCTTTAATGGCTTAAAGATTAACATAGCATTTTTTTGGCTATGTATCTCTTAGGGTTAAAATGAAGATTCAATTTAACTTAAAAGACTAGAATATTGTGGTCATTTTTTCCCACTCTTAAATTGACTATATTGTATTTTATTTGTTCACAGAATTCTCTTTTCATATGCTTAAAGTTCTACAGTTATTTTTTTAAGATTTTATTTTTTAAAGATCTTTTTTTAAAATTTATTTTGAGAGAGAGACAGCGCTAGTGGGGGAGGAATCGAGAAAGAGGAGAGAGGGAATCCCAAGCAGGCTTTGCATGGTCAGCACGGAGCCAGATGCAGGGCTTGAACTCACAAACTATGAGAAATGACCTGAGCTGGAAACCAAGAGTTGAACACTTAACCAACTGAGCCACCCAGGTGACCCAAGATTTTATTTTTTTAAGTAATCTGTACATCCAACATGGGGCTCAAATTCACAACCCTGAGGCCACGAGTCACACTCCACCAACAGAGCCAGCCAGGTGCCCCTAAAGCTACTTTTTAAAATTTATTTTTTCTGCACCTACAAATGAGATCTTTTGCTTTTAAATCTTATATCCAGCCAGGTCCTTAGTTTTTTCCCCGGAGTGTGAACTAAGAGAGTAACTTGGGTTTATATACTTTTTTCTTCAGAAATTAAACATTTTTTAGTTTCTATTGTTTTTAACATGCAAGATCCCCCTTTTTCCTATTCCAGCTGAGGGTAGATTATCTCTTACTGCATGCAGAGGTAGTCTTTTATCTCAACTACATTTTCTTCTTCCTTCTGCAGGCCAATTCTTAGAATTCTAGTACTATTTTTTTTTTAAGGGCAAAACAAATGAAAGTGATCACCTAATGAGAGTCACAAGTAGATTTGGGGGAGGCAAATCCAGAGGTCCTTATTTGTATACAGTTTGGTCCACTTAAAAAAAAATAGTAGGGCACCTGGGTGGCTCAGTTGGTTAAGCAAGCATCTGACTTCGGCTCAGGTCATGATCTCACAGTTCGTGGGTTCGGGGCCCGTATCGGGCTCTGTGCTGACAGCCAGCTCGGAGCCTGGAGCCTATTTCAGATTCTGTGTCTCCCTCTCTCTCTCTGACTCTCCCCTGCTCATGCTGTTTCTCTCTCTCTCTCTCTCTCTCAGAAATAAATAAAACATTAATTTTTTTTTTTAAATAGTACTTTTTCTTTGTGTTTTTCAAGAAACATATCCTGGACTTAAGAGAATGTTTTTTTTTAGTTCTTGGCAGAAATCCATTTTCAGTAACACCCAATTTTAGATTGACTAATAATGTTCACTTTATTTTTCAGAGTTTTAAATAAACCTTTTTTTAAGAATGGTTTCAGATTTACAGAAAAAATGGAAAGATGGTACAGAAAGTTTGCATATGTCCTGCACTCAATTTCCTCTGTTACTAACATCTTAAATTATCACGGCACACTTGCCATGATTAAAAACCCATTACTGATACTCTGTTAACTGAACTCCTTCATTTATTCAGATTTCCTTAGTCTTGATGTACGGTATTTTTCTGTTCCAAGATTGCATTCTGGATATATTACATTCAGTTTTTCTATCTTCTTAGTCTTGTCTTTGCTGTGGCAGTTTTTTTTCATACTTATTTATTTTGAGAGAGAGTGAGAGTGCATGTGCTTGAGCTCGAGGGAGGGGCAGAGAAAGAGAGAAAGAGAAGAATCCTAGGCAGGCTCCACACTGTCAAGCTCAGAGCCTGATACAGGCTGGATCTCATGGACCATGAGATTATGACCTGAGCTAAAATCAAGAATCAGATGTTTAATGACTGAGCCACCCAGGTGCCGCTGCTATGACACCTTTTTAGACTTTCCTTGTTTTTGATGACCTTAACAGTTTTGACGTTAACATTTCTTCTTTTGTTTATTGAGGTATAATTGATATTAATTTCAGGTGTAGATGTTAACTTTAAAATAACATGGAACATAGAATAACACATAATATATAAAATGACATATGATGTAAATAACATATAATCCCTGATCTCCATACTTCCTAATATGCTACCTAGAGTTTTCTGGTTAACTTAACACTTAATGAAAATACAATCCTAAGAAATCTTTCTTTTATTAGACAAAAGGCTAAATTCTTTCTGTTCACTAATAGGAAAGTCTTGACGCCTTTTTCAGTGCTGGGAAACCTGGATTAGGAAGTTTGTCACATGACCAAAGAAATCTAAGGACAGAATAGACTGATCAGCACCACCTGTCTCAACCCCTCCCCCAGCTCCAAGTGGATTGGATTGTTTTAGTTGCTTAGTTGGGCTGTTCATAACAGCTGTTTGCTGAATATTTTTAAGTCTCTCTGTTCTTTTAGAACACAAGCCTAATTTATCTGGCCTCTCAGTAACACTGTGATTACTGAGTTCTTGCTGTTGCCTTCTGCTCAATCTTTTTCATTTTGGAAAAACTGAATAAAACCAAGTATCACAGTTTTAGGATTGCAATTAGCATTTGTTTCTGCATTTCATCTTTCTGAAGTCTCTAAAGTGAAGTGAAGTGACTAAAACATTCTCATTTTTGGAGTTTAGCAAATATGAGGGAAGCACAGAGCAGAAAGTTCTTAGGCTGATGAGTAGAAGCCCCTCCCTTATCCTTCCTTTCCGTGCATGCTCTAAGCTGAGGTTCTATAAAGTACAACTATAATGTGACTTTTTCAACAAACATACTAGAGTGACTATATCTGAGTGAGTTATTTCCCAGAGTGGTCGACCTGGGGGGGCCATACATTTCTTTCAGTAAAAACTGCCTTTGCTAATGTGATCAGATTTTTCATTTTGGGTTACTGATTTTATCTTTTGGCACGTTATTTTGATTGCTCTGTCATGGTAAATTTTCATCTTTTAGGAACAAATTTGACTTTCAGAAACGTTAACAAGTCACTCAGAGCAAAAAAGGGGAATAAGATGTCAGGGTGAAATGGGCTAATCTCTTTTTTAGACATATCTTAGATGTGAAATAATGTGACTGATTTTCATTTTCTTGTGTAACTATACACTTACCCTTAATGCTTTCCAAAATAATTACTCCAAAAAATATTCAAAAAGTGAGAACTTGGATAGAATAAGAGTGCAACTTCCCAAGTAGAAGAAATGACCGGGGGGTGGGGGGAGGGGTGACAGCGTGCCTGGGTGGCTCAGTTGGTTAACCAAGTAGAAGAGATGACAGAGTATTCTGAAGAAGATTATATGTTCATTTTAGCTTGTTGAAACAGTCTCAGTGCTCGGTATCAACCTTTAGTGCATCAGAATTTCCTGTAGAGCCAGTATAGATAGATAGATGGGTAGAGAGATGCATGCCTAGGCTTCATCCCATTCTTAACTAATCACGAACTTTGGGATTGGGGTCCAGGTGGGTATATTTTCAACAAATATATCAGCTTTTCTGAGAGCCCCCTCTTCAATTGAGCATTAACTTCTAATATACTCCTCAGGGTATAGACTTTGGTTTTTTTGTACTAATATGCTTTTTAAGTAGAAAATACTTGCCTCTGTTAAGGGACATGCATTTTTATCTCACAGAAACAAAAAGAGGGGCACCTGACTGGCTCAGGTGGAAGAGGATGCGACTCGATCCAGGGTCATGAGTTCAGTTCCTGCATTGGGTGTAGAGATTACTTAAATAAATAAAACTTGAAGGAAAAAAAAAAAAGAAAAAGGTATTCTTACTTCTTTCAAAAGAATCCTTTTTTACTGAGGTGCTGCTTCAAGCCATCTGTACTTTGCATACCATTTGTCACACACAACTTATTTTTTTTAAGTTTATTTATTTTGAGAGAGAGAGAGAGAGACAGCACAAGTGAGGGAGGAACAGAGAGAGAGAGAGGGAAAGAGAATCTTAGACAGTCTTCGTGCTATGAGCATGAAACCTGATTGGGGCTCAAACTTATGAACCATGAGATGATGGCCTGAGCAAAAATCAAGAGTCGGACGCTTAACTGACTGAGCCACTAAGGTGCCCCACAACTTACTACTTTTATCAGTCTCTCCCAATAGAATGAAAGTTACATAAAGGCAAGGACCATGTCTGTTTTACTTTTCACTATATCTCCAGCATAGTGGCTGACCCATAGCAAGTACTCCTCAAGAATAAATGAATGGATCAGAAATAAATGTGTAAAGCTGATTACCCATGATTTAAAGTAGACCTAAAGCTAACCTTGCTTGATATCCGAATATAATGCTATATATCGCAACAAATATTTATTGAATTGTGATTTAGAGCACTAAACAGAGTCAGATGACTTAAACACAAATCCCAGCTCTGCCATTTACTAGTTTGACCTTGAGCTCGTTACCTGACCTCTAAACGTATGTTACCTCATTTGTAAGAAAAGATGGTTAATCTGAAGGATCTCTGGAGTTCTTTCCATCTCTGAAAATTCTTTGATTCTAAGTGCCTGGTATTATGCCAGGCATAATAGCTGATTCCAAAAGAAGCCTTCTTAAGGACATGTGTTGTTTAAATATATAATTTACCAGTTAATTAGATGACTTGCTGAATTTTAAGTGAATTCCTAAGTCCACAGTCCCATGCCCAAGGACAAGAATAAACACAGTAATATCAAGCATTTTTAATAAGAATGGCATTCTTTTTGTGAAACCAACTCCTTCCCTTCTCTATAAGAAGGGAGTGTTTTTGTAGCTGTGAAATAGGCAACTTTTCCCATGTGGCAGAGTGTTTTGTTGTGCTGACTGGGAAGAAGAAAAGTTAGGAGAGTGTGAAAAGAGAAAAAAAGCAAAGGCTGTGAATTTTTAACAGTTTTTAAATCCTTTTCACTTCTCACCCAGCACTTAGAACAAGAGAAACACGAACTAAGAAGACGATTTGAGAACCGAGAAGGGGAATGGGAAGGGCGCGTGTCAGAGCTGGAGAGTGATGTGAAACAACTTCAGGATGAGTTGGAGAGGCAGCAGGTTCATCTACGGGAAGCAGATCGAGAAAAAACACGGGCTGTCCAGGAATTATCAGAACAGAACCAGAGGTTATTGGATCAACTCAGCAGGGTAAGCCACAAGTTAAGAATTTATGGTACAAAATAGTGAAAGTTGAAACCAAAGCTGCCATTTGATGTCGATCATACATATGGTAAAAGTAGTTTTTGTTGCCTTTGATGTTGATATCAAGCTGAATAATTTTCACCTATGAGAATGTTAGCTGTGTGAACTAGGAGTCAGGAGCCAAAAACACTTAACTGTCATTAATCAGCTGTGAGACTTTGACAATCACTTAACTTGGGAGAGTTTTCATTTTTAAGATGAAAGAGTTGTGCCTAAGAATTTCTGACATTCGGTATAGCTCTAAAAGTCTAGGATTCCTTTGCCTAGAGAAAGTCTGTCATGGATAAAATTATGTTAATGAATTTAGTTCAGATATTAAATGGTACCATCTTTAAGCTCAAAAGCTTGGGGAAATTAGAGCAAATGATTTTCAGTGATGCTACATTTGTGAATGTACATTTCTTCATATTATTTAAATATGAAAAGAGGTATATGTTTATTTAAAATTGGTTCTTTTTTATCCTATTAAGTAAAAAGTTCTTGTGCCTTTATAGGATTGTATTATGGCAGTATTAATTAACTAGGATCAAGACTGAAATCACGGCAAAGAGGGAGGGCTGAATAGGTACAAATCTTATTTATATACAGAACATACCTTTTTAACAAATGCAGGAATGTTATGAATGCTCTGGTCTCTAAATCCATCCACTTTTCAAAATTAAGAGTGGGATTTACTATGGCACCTCAGTCCTTCTTATGTGTTGAAAATAAAACTATTAACTTTTTAGTTATCAGAGGAAAAAAGAACTTCTAGTCTGATCTCATCTGTAGGTCATGCTTTGGTCTTTGGAAGAGGCTTAGCTAGAGCAGCACATGGAAAATTCTTGGCATTTCCACTAATTCAAGGGTAACACCGTATGAAGTCATTTAGTTTGTCATAGTTGGTTCCCATGGATACTCTGAGATGGGTCAAAACCTTCATGCCTCACTAGGAAGTGTGAGGTGAATGCTAACGCTAGGGAAAGGGGCAAGGAGAGGTAGAGGAGAGAATGGAAGGAGGGAGGAAGGAGAGGGAGACAGGGAAGGCACAAGGAAGGGGAAAAAGAGATGCCTAATAACTTAGAAAATAGCTAGCTGCAGGACATAGTGACACATGTAAAAGGTAAGAATCCACATGATAGGCAGAAATAGAGGTCTTGCCTTCCCGTCTAGGGGATTAAATCACCATTTGATTGACCGGAAAGAAAGAGTTGGACAGTTCTTCAAGAAGTCATTTCAAGGCCAGTTCAGTAATAGCATTTCTGACTCCTTTCTAAAACCTTTTGCAGCAAATGGGAAGGGAATCTCTATCCTTATAAGATTTTTCAGGTTTTGAGTGTTCATTCATTATTCATGAAAGATTAAGTTAACTGGACAGGCTAGTCAGATTGATTTATTTATTCAGCATTTATTTAATACTTATTTTGAGTGGGTTTGTGAGATCAAGCCCTGCATCAGCCTCTGTGCTGACAGTGAAGAGCCTGCTTGGTAGTCTCTCTCCCCCTCTCTCTGCCTTCCCCACAAAAGAAAAATAAATATTAATATTTATTCTGAGCAAGTGTCTTTTATGGAAGCCTATGAAAAGAATGCAACAAACCAAAACAATTAAAGGAGAAATTATCTCTTGGGAGTAAGTTCATGTTATAAAATAATATGAGCAGAAACAGACTCAATTCTGCTTTCTGATCTGGTGAAAGATAGGTGGCCAAAAGAAGTGAAGGGAGAAAGTAAATATTAAACATGACATAGCAAAAGAGCATAGAGCTTAGAATTTAGATGCATATTGAATCTTGACCCTGCTTCTCATTGACTAGTTGACGTTTGTGCCTCACTTTTCTAATCTTTAAAATGGGATAAAAGTCTATACCTTATACAAGTACTGTTGAAACAAAAATAAGATAATGTGTCTTTGTAATGCTGCAGTATATGAAGGTGAGGATTTCAATGATAATGGTTGTTTTAATAAAGCATTATCTTTATAGTTGGAGTTCCTTTGCCTAGTTTCTTTGTAGAAAATCCTGATAAGCTGTTTTCAAAAGGATATAGGGGGATAACATTTCCACTAGATCTAGATTCTTGTTATCCTCTTTGGCCTTGAATGTAGGTCCTTGGTGAGTTTTGTGGCTTTTTTTTCCCTTTCTCTTTTTAAGCAGGACAAGCCCCTGGGGTTTCTATCAGCAGCCAGTTTAGATTGTATTTTATTATTTTATTAACTGGGTATTCAGGAACTAAAGGAGTTGAGTTCTTTGAAGTGAATTAAGATTCTCATGGGACAAGATAACCAGCAGAGATAGTAGAAGGCCTCACTTTTAGAATGTGTCTAACATGTCTTTATAAGCATGAAATGTGTAATATTTAAAACTTAGCACAATATTTCTGTGATGCTTTTGTCCACAGTATTTTTTAAGTTATTTATTTAGTTATTTTGTAATGTCCATACTCAGTGTGGGGCTTGAACCCACAACCTCCAGACCAGGAGTTGCATGTTCTGACTGAGCCAGCCAGGCACTGCTGAAGTATTTTTAAGTATATTTCTTTTGCTGCCACGGCCTCCAAGATTCTTTTTTTTTTTTTAATTTATGTATTTTTTAACTTTATTTATTTTGAGAGAGAGTTCAAACAGGGAAGGAGCCAAGAGAGAGGGAGAGAGAATCCCAAGGAGGCTCTGTTAACTGTTAGTACAGAGTCTGATGTGGGGCTCGAACTCACAAGCTATGAGATCCTTACCTGAGCTGAAATCAAGAGTTGGATGTTTAACCAGCTAAGCCACTCAGGTGCCTTTTTCTTTCTTTTTTTCAATAACAGCTCTATTGGAGATTAATTCATATACCATAACATTTACTTTTTAAAGCTATAAAATTCACTGAGTTTTAGTATATTCACAAGGTTGTGGAACTGTCACCAGTATCTTTTTTTTTTAATATTTGTTTATTTTTGAGAGAGAGAGAACGAACATGAGTGGAGGAGGATCAGAGAAAGGGACAGACACACAGACAGAAGCAGGCTCCAGGCTCTGCGCTGTCAGCACAGAGCCTAAATGCAGTGCTTGAACCCATGAACTGCAATATCATGACCTAAGCCAAAGTTGGACACTTAACTGAGCCACCCAGAAGCCCGTCACCACTAATTATGGAATATTTCACCGCCCCCCCCAAAAGAAATCCTATACCCATTAGTAGTCACTTTCCATTCCTCCTGACTACCCCACCCCCACCCCATGCCCTGACCCCTGGTAATCATTAATCTACTTTCTTTTTCTATGGATTTGCCTATTCTGGACATTTCATATAAATGAAATCATACACACGTGATTCTTTGTGACTGACATCATTCCCTTAGTGTGATGTCTCAAGGTTCATCTACATTGTAGCATATATCAATATTTTATTTTTATGGCTGAGAATATTCCATCATATGGATATGACATTTTGTTTATTCATTAGTTGATGGACATTTGGGTTGTTTCACTTTTTCGCTGTTATGAATAAGGTTACCATAAACATTCATGTACAAGTTTTTATGTGACCGAGGTTCTTTTCAGCTCTAAAATAGGATGCTATGAGTATATATATCCCATGAGCTTCTGGATCCTCATTATCATGAAGGAAGTGATAAATATTGTTCTAACTTTATAGCTGGGAATATACTTGAGGCACAGAAAGACACATGGCTTTTTTAAGGCTTTTCTAATTCGGGATTTGTTAGGGTTCCCGAGCTTTAGTTTCAGATTTCTAAGGCAGCAATTAAGGTCACAGGTTTTAGAGATAGACCTGTGGCCAAAGACCAACTCTGCTATTTACTAGTTGGGGAAACAGGCAAAAGTTTTTTCACTTTTTTAAACCTTAGTTTTCCTTCTTTGTAAAATGGAAACAATTATATTATCACTATTACCTGATCGTGTTAGGAGGAGTAAATGAGAGAATATATGTAAAGCTCTAACCACAGTGTCTAGCATATTATAAGTGCTCAATAAATGGTAACATGATTTATAATTACCATGTCTTCATTAGATAGAGTTTCTGTATCTAGTCAAACGTTGATTCTTTAACCTGAATGCAGAAGAGTCTCATGTCCCCAACATATATTAGTACTTGGAGGTGTTTTGTCTCATAGTTAGATCTGTATTCAAAAATATCTGAGTAAAAATGACCCTCCTAGGAATTTAGTCAGCCTTTTGTATCCCCTAGACACTGCCTCATATACCCTGGGGATGCTGTTATTCCAGCTTATTTGTTCCTTTGGACAAAATGCCCTCTAAATTCTCTTCTAGCTTCTAAAATTCTGTGAGACTCATTTTTGTGGAACTCAGGCTGACATATTTGGAGAAAGCGTAATTCACTTTCGAGTTAGAAAGTAACACCATGATGGCATTGACAGTGGGGTTTAATAGGACATGTTAGACACTTTATTCTGCCTCAAAAGTGGAAAGATGGGGCACCTGGGTGGCTCAGTCGGTTAAGTATCCAACTCTTGATCTCAGCTCAGCAGGGTCATGAGTTCAATTGCCGCGGGTATAGAGTCCATTTAAAAAAAAAAAAGTGGAGGGGCACTTGAATCGTTCAGTCAGTTGCGCATCTGACTTTAGCTCAGGTTATGATCTTGCAGTTTGTGAGTTTGAGCCATGCACCAGGCTCTCTGCTTATCAGCACAGGGCCTGCTTTTTTTTTTTTTTAATGTTTTATTTATTTCTGAGAGAGAGAGAGAGACAGCGTGAACAGGGGAGGGTTAGAGAGAGAGGGAGACACAGAATCTGAAACAGCCTCCAGCCTCTGAGCTAGCTTTCAGCACAGAGCCCTACATGGGGCTCGAACCCACGAACCTTGAGATCATGACCTGAGCTGAAGTCAGACGCTTAACCGACTGAGCCACCCAGGCGCCCTGAGCCTGCTTTGGATCCTCTGTGCTCCCCTGCCACTCCCTGCTCTCAAAAATGAAAAAAATTTTTTTTTAATTCTTTTAGTGTTTGTTTATTTTTGAGACAGAGGGAGATGGAACATGAGTGGGGGAGGTGCAGAGAGAGAGGGAGACACAGAATCTGAAACAGGCTCCAGGCTTTGAACTGCCAGCACAGAGCCTGACACGGGGCTCGAACTCAGAACCGCGAGACCACGACCTGAGCTGAAGTCGGATGCTTAACCGACTGAGCCACCCAGGCGCCCCATAAACATTTTTTTTTAAAGTGGAAAGACTATAGTGGGCCTTTCTTTCAGAAAGAGGAGAGGGGAAACATGGTTCATGCTGCATAAAACTTAATTTTTTGAAAACTTAGAGATTTTTTGAAAATCCTTTTTTTTTTTTAATTTATTTATTTATTTTGAGAGAGAGAGTGCACTCCTGCGCGCCCAGGGCTCCAACTCATGAACTGTGAGATCATGACCTGAACCAAGAGGAAGAATCAGATGCTTAACCGACTGAGCTACCCAGGTGCCCTGAGAATCCTTGTGATAGATACATAATACAGTTCTTTTCACGGGTGTTACAGCAGAATCCTCCAGAGCCCCCAGATAGTTTTTCTCCCCAACAGTAGTAGTGAAGATAATAGAGTTCTGATTAGTGTGAAAGAGTCCTGAAGTGATCATTCACCAATTTAACTTGCGACAGCTTATACTATATTTTAGGCACTGTAGAAACTTCTTAGAGTTTGCATGTACAGCAGCAAGCCAACACATTATTTAAACAGTGTAGAAACAGTCTTGTTCATAATAATAATGATAATGTCAATAATAACAAACTTCTTATTTAGCCTTTTCAGCCTTCAGAAGAAGTTGACATACGATATTTTCTTTTTTTACTAAAACTTTTTAAATATTTTATTTTTAGAGAGTGAGTGGGCATGAGTGAGGGAGGGGCAGAGAGAGAGGGAGACAGAATCTGAAGCAGGCTCCAGGCTCCAAGCTGTCAGCATAGAACCTGACACAGGGCTTGAATTGGTGAACCAAACCACAAGATCATGATCTGAGCTGGAAGTCAGATGCTTAACTGACTAAGCCACCCAGGCACCCCAACATAAGATATTTTCAAAATGAATCTCAGTAGTGTTAGAAATTTCAGTAAAAGAAGGCATTTTCATAGTTTATACTAATAAAACACTACTTACACATCCTTGTAAACACTAAGGCGTTTGTTGACCAAAGAATGGGAAAAATGATAATGTCTCCTTAAAAGGTGGGGTGGGGGAGGTTAAAATTTCTTAGGGACTTCTAGAGTTTTTTCCCCAACATACGTAGTTCTAGAGTTTAGAAATTGGCTGCGAAATGCTCTTACACTTTTTCCCTGCAGTATTTTACATGAAATAATTCACATGTTCCCCTGCCCCCTCTCCTCCTTACCCCACTCCTCATCCTACCAACAGCAGAGCCATATGCTTAATCCTAATCCCATTTTCTCTAGTAGGGGTCAGGGTTTCAGACTGCAGGACCGAATGTATAGTCTTAGTGACTGTTTATTATGTACTGGGTTATCATTTTTGGATAATTATGCATTTTCCATTTACAAAATCATGACATCAAGTGCACAGAAAACTGCAGACAGTAACATAAACCCAACTTTGTAAAATCTTAACATTTTGTCATATTCAGATTTTTTAAGAGATAAAATAGTATTGATACACTTGAGGGTTTCATGTCCATCCTCTCCACTTTTCCAGTTACTCTTCTTCTGATTCATGTGTTTATACTACATAGACACGTGTGTGCAAATATGTCAACATATATATATACTAATCTATTAACATTGTATAATAGTAATTTTTTCCAAGTTTCAAACATTTAATAAATGACAGCATCATGTTCACATCATTCTATACTTCATTCTTTTGGCTCAATGTTATGTTTTAGGGATTGACTTATATTAATAAATATAGTTCTAGTTCGTTTATTCCAACTGTTTATTATTTGTGCAAATATAGTATAGTATACTTAGTCTTTTATTGATAAACCTTTAAGTTCCTAATTTTTCATTACTATACACTTTCCTGCAGTAACTATTCTTGTACCTTTTATTCTTGTACCTTTTCTTCTTGTGCACATATATTTGTGTTAATCTGGTAAACCTAGGAGTGGAATTGCTTGGTCTAAGAGTAAAGACCTCTTCAATTCTATGAGATATTGCCAAATTACTCTCCAAAACTGTTGTACAAGTTTCCATTCTTAACGCACGGTGTGTGTGAGAGCCAGTATCTGTGATTGTTCTCATCTTCACCAACACTTGGTGTTGGTTTTAAAAATCAGTCTCCAGGCACTTGAGTGGCTCTCAGTTGGGCACCTGATTCTTGATCTTGGGGCAGGTGTTGATCTCAGGGTTGTGGGTTCAAACCCCACATTGGGCTCCATGTTGGATATGGAGCCTACTTTAAAAAAAAAATCAGTTTCATGTATCTGAAATGGAATTTTTAAACAGAAGTCTGTACTTTCAGTGAAGTCAAATTTATTAATCATTTCTTTTATGATTTGTTCTTTTGTGTTTTGCTTTGTCCTATTCTCCAAGCCATAAAGACATTTTCTCATATTAATTACAAAAACTTAAGGCTTGTTTTTTACATTTAGATCTTTAATTTATCTAGAACTTCTTTTATAGTGCGATATGGCCCAGGAATCCAGTTATGTTTTGTATATCGATTCTGTCTCAATGCAGTTTATTTCCCCATGTATTTCTAATGCTATATGCATTTTTGTAATGAAAAAAAAATCCTAATATTCTTGGAAGAGCCAAGATAACTTAAAATAGGAATTTCAGAAGGTTGTAGAAAACTGTATTAGCTGGCTAGGGCTGCTGTAACAAAGTGCATGACTTAGACAGTGGAAATGTATTGTCTCATGATTCTGGAGGCTGGAGGTCCAAAATCAAGGTGTCATATGGGTTGGTTCCTTTTTAGGGCTAGGAAGGAAGAGCCTCTTCCAGATCTTGCTGCTTGGCTTGTAGGTGGCTGTCTTCTCCTTATGTCTCTTTCCTCCATATGTAATTCTCTCTGTTTTCAGATTTTCTCTCCTTATAAGGAGAACATATTGGATTGGGGCCCAGCCTAATAAGCACTTTTTAATTTGATTACCACTGTAAAGACTTTGTCTCTAGAAAGGTCACATTCTGAGGTCCTGGAGTTTGGACTTCAACATAGGGATTTTGACCCATAACAACCATTCTGAGGTGTTTCTTGCCAGCACGTCCAACTCTTGGATGTTAGTGTTGTCTGTGGGAAGTGTTCACAGTCGTTCCACTTTCCTTGGGGGCTCCATACATTCAAGAACATTTACATCCCAAAGGTACATATGCCTATGACCACATGACTAAGGATGGCCATGACCAGTGGGAAGAGAATACAAATGTTTAATTGCATTCTTTGAAAAAGTCCCAGATCCACCTCCCCTGCCACCTCTCCTTTAATGATTAACTGCCTTTCTAGTATTTTGAGTAAAATAGGGAGACATTTATTTATTTATTTAAGATCTCCTTTAATTCAGCATTCAGTAAATATTTATTGAGCAGGGCACAGAGGATACAGTGGAGAACACAAGACATGTGATCTGTGAAGCTAGTAGGAAGAGGTATATAAATATACAAATCCACAAGATAACTATGGGTTGTAGTAGCTACTGTGAAGGATGATGTGATGGTAAATGACCAGGAAAAAGAGAACAACTTAGGAAAGGGTAGATAGATGGGGCGCCTGAGTGGCTTAGTTGGTTGAGCTTCCGACTTCGGCTCGGGTCATGATCTCGCAGTTTGTGGGTTTGAGCCCCACACCAGGCTCTGTGCTGACAGCTCAGAGCCTGGAGCCTGCTTCAGATTCTGTGTCTCCCTCTCTCTCTGCCCCTCCCTTGCTCGCACTCTGTCTGTCTCTCTTTCTCTCTCTCTCAAAAATAAACATTAAAAAAAAAAAAGGGGAAAGAAAGGGTAGGTAGGGAGGAAATAACCTTTGAGGTGAGACCTGCGGGCTGAAGAGTCAGCCATAGAAGACATGGGAGAACAGCATTCTTTGGTGGGTACTGTTAGATTGTAAACACTTTGGGAGCAAGGACTGTGGTCTGATCTGGTCAGATATATAGATAGATTTATGTAGATATTTATGTATAGTTATAAACAGGTATCTAGCTGAGTGGCCATTCAATAAAAGATAGTTGGTTGTGTTTTTGTTGTTGATGTTAAATGACAAGCTAAGGTACTTAAGAGATATTTAGAACTATAACTTTCTGAAAAATATACTGCACCTTCATGCACTCTGCCTAAGAGCACTCATGAGTGTTGCAAATGCATTTTTAGACCGTGTGTGTGCTGTTTGGAAACCAGTGGTCAAAGAGACCATGGATGTCAACACTGTGACAGGCCCTCTGCAGATAATGGTGACTCAGTTGCCTAGAAATGTAGTGTTGGTTTCATAGATTCTCCTTCTGGAATTGCATAAAAACCCAATCTTCCATGAAGTGAGGAGAGTGACTACAGAATGGACAGAGCTTTTGTGTGTTGACCTAAAGCCTGCAAGTACTTTTGTGTTATGCTCAGTTTCTGAGTGACTGGCCCTGTGAGCCTCTGACCTTGCTGATGGAGATGGAAATCAGCATTTCAGCTTTGACCAAAAAGCTCTTCTCATCTCCTGGGAGGATTGGCCATTATTTGGGGTTGGGTATCATTATGGCTCCCACTCTCCCTTCCTGGGTGCACACTCTGGACAAAAAAAACTCTCTGCCTCCAACTATCTTGTCATCTTATCTATTCTTAGAGCCCGAAATGGTCTGTAGTGCGGAGAAGGAGTCAGAGGTTCCCCTTTGGAAAGCTGATAGTGACTGCTTTTGAACAGAGTCCCATGAGGGTGTAGAGTTGCTCTGTGTGCAGCCCTGGATGCTAAACTCATGAGAATTCACCTTAAAAGTCATTATTTTTCCCCTTACTAGTTCTAGTATTGTGCTACATTTTAGCTTTTATTTTGACAGGGCCCTCACTATTGGTCCTTTCCCCACTGGTCACAGCTCTATAAGTTATCTCTAGCAAACCTCTCCCTTCTTCCTCACAACCAGAACTGTGGTCATGTGTCTAGTCACGATGGCTTTGGGTATCTAATTGCGCCAAAGGGAGAAGCTGTATTGGGGGCAATATATAAAAAGGGCTGTTCCAAAAGCCAAGGGAAGAGAAAAAGGGTTATTACTATAGAATCACAGGTAGGGCAGGGGACAAAAAGAATTTAACAGGAAGTTAGGCCTGGGTCCAAGGCCAGGAGAAATCAAAACCTGCATTTTAAACTGGAAGCGCTTAGGCCAAGAGGTGCCTGGAGGAATAGTCTGAAGATTGGTGATAAAGAGGTTGAAATAAAGGAACAAAGATTCACTTGTAGTTCAGGTGAAGCCAGGCAATTTGAAATCTATGTCTGTTAAAACTTTGCACCCAGTGAGGTATTCTTTTCTGACACTTGGTTTATATAACTGGGGTGGCTTCTTAAGGAACTAAGCCTCACTGAATATTTTTTACAAGATACTGAAGATTCTAAGTTTGCCTCTGCCCAGAGTTTCCACTCGGGTTTTTCACTAAAAAATTTAGAGTGTTTCCCCCCGCCCATGGCAAAAAAACTCACATTTCATTGTAAAGTAAAATTTAGACAATATGGAAATGTATGATATATACAGTGAAAATCCCCCATGATCCTCTGTTAAAGGAAATACTAATAACAGTTTGGTGTTGATATATTTGTATTTTTCCATATGTCACACATATCTTTGCCTTTTTTTTTTTTTAAACAAAATGTTTTGTTGATTTTTTTACTTACCGTATCTTGGGCTTTTTTCATGTTTTTAGTGGTTTTATATAGTACTGGATGTTCAAAAGAACATACCATAGGTAGTGTTAACCATTTCCTATTGAAAACCATGTGCATTGTTACAGTGTTTTAGTTACAAACACAGCTGCAGTGAACATCCTTGGTTACATATCTTGGTACTCTTATATCAGCCTTTCTCTGGGATGGATTCCTAGAAGTGAGGTATCTAGGTCAAAAGGTGTGTACATTTAAATTTTTAATAGATATTATCATTAGAATGTTTTCACAGTTTTATTCTCCCTAACATGTATCTTTATTAAGGCTGAAAAACCTATCATTCTTCATACATAAGTAGTAAAACTGGATGGTCCTTAAAGAAAATGGAGGTGATGTTCATCACAAAATTGAAGATAATGGTTACCTGAGGAATGTGAAGGGGAGAGGGTTGTCATCATGGAAAAAAATGGGCTTGAGAGGAGGCCTCTGGGATGGTCTACTTCTTGGCCTTGGTGGTAATTACATGGATGTTTGCTTTACAATTACTTATTAAACAGTATATATATGTTTTGTGTATTTGTCTTTATATATATTTGGTAATAAAAAGAAAAAGTCATTCGGCAAGTATTTATGATGTATACCTACTAAATATGAAGGAACTGTTCTGTGTAACAGATATTACAGTGAACAAGATAAATTCTCTCTTCTAAGATAATATAGGAGGTTGACGGTAAAGAAAGGAATACAAAAATAATACAAATCAGGAAGTGGTAAGTGCTGTAATCAAATATAGCCCAGCAAAGGGAGAAAGTGGTAGCTGTAGGGACAACTCCAATTTGGATAGGGCTGTCAAGAAGAAACCTTTGAAGGGATGGAATGAGATTTGAACAGGAACTCAATAGATAAAAAGGAGTGAAAGAATATTCCAGGCATTTAAAAGCCTAGGAATGATTGGAAAGCAGGTTGATGTGACTGGGGCATAGTCATTTTGGGAAGAGTGTGGGAGATGAGATCAGAGAGACAGTCAATGGCCAGATATTGTAGGGCCTTACTAAGCCATGATACAGATTTGGGGTTTTATTCAGTGTGTTGCGAAGCCAGTGATCTGTTTTTGGCAGGGAAGCATCATGATGTGATTGATAACTGTTTTTAATTTTTTTTAATGTTTATTTTTGAGACAGAGAGACAGAATGTGAGCGGGGAAGAACAGAGAGAGAGAGAGAGAGAGACACGGAGACACAGAGCCTAACGTGGGGCTCAAATCCACCAACCACGAGATCATGACCTGAGCCGAAGTCGGACGCTTAAACAACTAAGCCACTGAGGCTCCCCGATAACTTTTTAAAAGATTCTGTTAGCTGCTGCAGGAGAATGGATTCTAGGGCCCTGGGTGGAAGCACGGAGATGAGTGAAGGACTCTCCAGGGGGAGAGCTGATGTTAGTGCTGATTATGGAGGTGGTGAGAAGAGTTAGACTGGGTGCATGTTTTGAAGGTAGAACCAGCAAGACTTGTTAAATTAGGGGTGGGTGGGTGTGAGAAAAGGAGTAAGGGAAAAAAAGTGACTCCAGTGTTTGTCTCAAGCTAACAGGAATAGTGGCATCATTTATATAATAACTTGAGGGACCAAAGACTAGAGGAGGGGTAGGTTGGAATATAAAACCAAGTAATTGTTGTTGGACTGTTAAATTTGAGCTACCCTCTGTGAACATCCATGTTAGTTTCACATAAGCAGAAAAATGAAAATTCTGTTGCGCTGAGGTGAAATTTTGAGTGAAATCTCCCATCTGAGCTCTCTCAGTTTGAGATTCTGTTCTGGTACCTTTTGTTGGGTGTCACCTAAGAATTTATACATTCAGAGTGACTGGAGCTGTATTCAGATGAGTGCTACTTCCCCCTCACTGACCTTTGCCATCTGTGATGCCCCATCTCCTTCTCACCCACCCCCACACTCTCTGCTCCCAGAAGAGCCGCTCTTCTGAGCTGGTGTCTGAGGTGGCGCATGTGGGAGGAAGTTGGTGCAAACAGGTGCTTTGTTTGTTTCCTGCCTGTTGGGAGCTATATTCCTCAGTCTGCCTCCAGCATCTTCCCCACACACAAAGAATACAGTGTGCGTACTAGCTGGAGCTAATCTTCCCTGAAAAGACTAATTTTCCTCTGAAGAGTAAACAGATCCCTGTTCTTTAAACAGCTCATTTGGGATTTGCAACTCTGCATCTGGCACACTTCTTGAAGCAAATTTTTCCCTGATTTCATTCTCAGGGTTAAAGGCTTTTAGATAGTTGCCATTAGTGTCACAGTCACTCTGCTGTTGGTGGGTGACATGTGACCCTCCTTGCTTCTAGAGCACTTTACAGTGAGCAGCTGCTTATCAAAAGTAGTTTTAATTGCTGAATGGGTTTTTGTACCTTTCAGGGTGGGGGCTGTATTGCTTGTTTTCTTCTTAAAGTCTGCCTCCTTTACATGTTTTTGTAGAAAAAGACAAGGCAATGTGAGTCAGCCTATCCCTGAAAGAAGTCATGAAAACAAGATTATTTCCCAACTAAATAATAGTAATTTATTTTTATTTTTATTTTTTTGAGAGAGGTGGGGAGAGGGGCAGAGGGAGAGAATCTTAAGCAGGCTCCACCCCCAGTGCAGAGCATGATCTGAGGCTTGATTTCATGATGCTGAGCCAAAATCAAGAGTCGAATGCTTAACCTAGGAGCCACCCAGGTGCCCCCAAATAACAGTAATTTAAATTTCCAAAGGACATTCATTCATGGTACCTACTCTGATTTCATTACCACTCTGTGATGGAGGTGCTAATTATTCCTTTTCTGACAAATAAGGAAATTGAGGATCAGAAGTTTAGTGACATTGCCCAAGGCTTTACACAGGTTACAAGTTAACCACTGGTTTGAAGATTGGTTTTTTACCTTATCAGGGATGGGTAGTCAGTCAATCAGAAATAAACACCTCCTCACATGTACTTCCATCTCATTAGCTTAATTTTTAGTTGACATTCACTGAATATTATTGTCTCGGATGCCCCTTAACTTCAGAGTCACTGAGTAAAATGAATCCAAAGGTTGGGATCTACTTTTAGCAATTTCTGTTTGTTATGTCAAGGGTGTGCTAAGAGGATTGAAAATGATTCGTTGAGGGGATTCACTTCATCTAGAACAGAAAAGGGGGCTTTTGTATCTAGGAGTTCTCCTCTATGAAGTCAGCATTTCCAGCTTTTTCCAGATTGGTACTATTGCTAATTAGTAGGTTAAACACATTAGGGTGGTAATTGCTTGTTCTTTCAGCATATGGGTGTTTTTATTAGTGGATTTGTGTCTTGATTATTTGAACCTGTTCTTAATTATTTACCAAAGAGAAAGTCATGCTTGATTCTGGAGTCTTCAGTTCTGTTGTATTATTACAACTCTTTCTAATTCTGATGATCTTTTTCAAAAGAGGAGAGCCTAAGCTCCTAGCATATTGTCTAAATTTGGGGGGTTGGAAGGCCCACAATTCAGATAAATCATGGTAGGAGTAGACCTTCTTAATACTCCTAGATTTGACTTAATAGAGTGGCAGTCAGGCTTTTTTGGCCATGGAATCTCCATTCCCTCCATCCCTGTAGACAGCTTAGTTTATCGCGTTGGAGTGATGAAAGTAGAGTTAAATGAGCTGGCGCTCATGAGGTGAGGTCTTTCAATTTTGTACCTGGCAAATGGGTTGTAGGTGGTAGGAAGGTTGTAGTTTATTGGCAGAGGAAAAAAAACTGCAGCAAACTATGCACTCTTTTGTTTCCTGTGCTGGTTAATCCATGGTTCTCACCCCTAAATATCGTTGCCTTGAGAAAGGAAATCTCTGTATTCAGTGAGTGAACATAATCAGAAAAGCAGGTCATGTTTTGACCCTGTTAGAATCTTCTTCATTGATCTTAATTGGAGTCCAGGACAGTAATCCAACACTGTCATAATTTTTAGAACTGAAAAAGGACTTCTAGTTTAGCTGGACTAGTGGTTTATAAAATGCTTTTTGGAGATTCCACAAATTTGATTGTTTTTAAAAATTTGTAACGCTTTTGAAGAACCATTACCAAAACAGATACCATGTACTGTCTTGAACAGATCCAACATGTAACATGTGACAGGTATTTGGTGCCCCAGTTTGTGCTGCCAGCTTACCTTGGCTTTGAGGTGACACTGGCATACAGCCTTCCCCGTTCATCTCTAGTATTGTCATAAGGTTGCTGTTTAAAAACTGGTGACATTTGTAACTGCTTTCCTGGGTGTATAAAAAAAATTTGTTTTCAGTATTTTAAATCCATAGATACTTCATACTGAGTAAAGTTACTACTGTCATCCTTATTGTCGAATTTCAGATTGTTTTTAGAAAGCCTCATTGTGGGGTGCCTGGGTGGCTTAGTCGGTTAAGCGTCCGACTTTCACTTGGGTCATGATCTCGTGGTTCGTGGGTTTGAGCCCCGCGTCGGGCTCTGTGCTGACTGCCAGCTCAGAGCCTGGAGCCTGTTTCAGATTCTGTGTCTCCCTCTCTCTCTGACCCTCCCCTGCTCACACTCTCTCTCTCTCTCTCTCTCTCTCTCCTAGAAATAAATAAAACATTAAAGAAAAAAAAAGCCATTGTTTAGAGTTTAAAATTTTTATACATTTAAATTTCTAAAGTATTTAATATTAATAAAAGATTTCCTTTATCTGTTTATTGAAGCTTCTCATAAGATTTCATATGGAAAAGAGTTCTGCCCAAAAAAAAAAAAACAAAAAAAAACCAAAACCTCACATAATTTTGAAAACTACTGGGTTAAGCCAGCGGTTCTCAAACTGTTGCCAGGAGACATCAGTCTCCAAGAGGTGCGTCAGGAGTAGTTGCAAGGAAGAGCTGAAATCTAGTGGAATCTTTTCCCCTTCCCCATTTCTGTTCCAACCTGAGCATTTTTGTTTTATATATTGAAGTTCTGCTTAATATTTTATTAGAGAAAAAGGGTTTTAGCTGTGTATTTGAAAAGATTTACAGATCACTAATTTATTAATAAATAGTTAAGAAAGCTAAGACCTATAGAGGTTAAGTGACTTGCCAAGATGACAGTCCCAGTCCTTTGTTACTTTTAATAGTACTTACTGAGAAGTAAAACAAGCATCTCTTTGGGAGTAAATAGTATAATACTGATTAAGAAAAACAGCCCAAAGGAGTGTATTCAGCATTTAAAAGAAGAGTAGTCCAGGTTATGATTTTATCAATACTGAGGTTTCTGTAACAGATAAATCCTCAAATCTTAGTAGCTTAATAGAATGAGTGAAAAACTGGTAATTCTGAGTGGTGGGTGGCCCACAGTTCAGGCAGTGACTCAGTGATCCAGCCATCTCCTTCCATCTTGTGGCTCTGCCAACTTCGTCAGGTGGCTTCCCAAGGTTGCAGCAGATGGGAAAGAACCTGGAAGGTTCTGTGGGCCATGCCTCTGCTCATTGACTGGTCAGAACTTGGTCAAAGGGTCTCCCTCAGTTACAAGAGAGGCTGCGAAATGTAGGCCAGCTCTGTGCCCAGCGAGAAGTGGGTTGGTGAACAGATAGCCAGTCTCAGCCGTCGCAGCGTCAGTGGAAAGAGTCCTGGACTTTTCTTTTCTGGGCTTCAGTTTTCTGAAGGAGTTGGAGTGGCTGATAGCTAAGATTCCACATTCTAACTAGAATGAGAGACACAGTTGTAACATTCCCCCTTTGTTGTACACATATACCACTTTGTCCCAACTAGAGAAGCTGTTTGGTCTTTTTGTACTAAGGTAGGATCTCTGGTAATCACTGATGGGGATAAACTCCTGTGACATTATAACTTAACCCAGAATCACGAAAATGTTTTCAGTTTTTATTAAAAAAAGTTTTTAGGGGCGCCTGGGTGGCTTAGTCGGTTAAGCGTCCGACTTTCACTTAGGTCATGATCTCGCGGTTCATGGGTTCGAGCCCCACGTCGGGCTCTGTGCTGACTGCCAGCTCAGAGCCTGGAGCCTATTTCAGTCTGTCACTCCCCCTCTCTCTCTGACCCTCCCCTGCTCACGCTGTCTCTCTCTCTCTCCTAGAAATAAATAAAACATTAAAAAAAAAAAAAAACCTTGTAACATCTCTTTTGAACGGGGAGCATTGTCGGTGTCATTTATGGTTGAGCTCATANGCCAGCTCAGAGCCTGGAGCCTGTTTCAGTCTGTGACTCCCTCTCTCTCTGACCCTCCCCTGCTCACGCTCTCTCTCTCTCTCTCTCTCTCCCTCCTTGAAATAAATAAAAAACATTAAAAAAAATTTTTTTTAAATGTTTATTTTTGAGAGAGAGAGAGATAGGGAGGGGCAGAGAGAGAGAGACAAGAATTTGAAGCAGGATTCAGGCTCTGAATTGTCAGCTCAGAATCCGACCTGGGGCTCAAACTCACGAACTATGAGATCATGACCTGAGCTGAAGCCAGACACTTAATTGATGGAGCCATCCAGGTGCCCAGCAAAAATGCTTAAAGTGAGTATATCTTTTAGATGTCTTAGGGTAGGATAGACCCATATATGATTATATTTGGTAGGATATCACTATTATAAAAGATGAACTCCAAGACCTCAGTGGCTTTACATAAGAGAAATTCATTTCTTATTCCCATGAAGTCCAAACAGTATTCCTGTGTACATAAGGAAAAAATGTAGCATCATGTTCAGTGGAAAGAATTGACCTGGAAAACAGAAGACCTCATTTCTAGCCTATGCTTTGTCCCTTTCTGACCTTAAATAAATCCTCACTCTGAGTCTCAATTTCTGTGTCAATAAAACAAGGGGGTTGAACTAGATGGTTCTTTTGCTCTCTAAATGTCCACATAAATATATGTGATCTCTGTTAAAAACAAGATTCTTAAGGAGACATTCTCACATTATGTGGTATGTTGTGAGTCTGGTAGCTTTGCAGTGCTGTGTTCTTAATGTACAGAACCTGTCTGTCCTTCTCTAGGCCTAGGGGCAGCTTCCCCTCTCACCAAATTTCAGTGCTTCTATATAATGAGAAACAGAGACTGAGATGTTTGGTGCCGCAACAAATTTCTATTTCAGTCATGACACATAAGGTACTTTTCCTGCACACGATTGCTGTTGTGGGCAGTGAGGAGGTGTTTGCTTGCTTTTCCTGTTTAAAATTATGCAGCATAGTACTAAGGTTTTACGAGGCTGACATTCCCAACCCTCTGCAAATAAGTCAGATTTTCCACATCACCCTAGTATTACCAGTCGCATTCAGTGCTGCATGTTTGTCATTTGCAGAACTGGAAGAATTCCCCCTACACACATCTCGTCATCAGTTGCTAGGCTACAGCTTTTTACATTGTCCCAGTCTGGTGATGTTGCTATGGATACCAGTTATTCCTCCTCTTATGACACTGTTCTGGTCAAGCTCAGAGTACAGGCAAGACGTAACCGTGATGTCAGAGATGTTTTAGCATACGGCCTTCCCTCTCCATTAATGATAAGATCTAGGTAATAGATACCAATTCTGTGTTTTCTAACATATAAGTTAAAGAAATGAGGTATTTACTGAATCCTGGACACACTCCATCACTTAGGAACTTTATTCCATTATTCTTTTACATAAGTAAAACTATCATTATGAACTAAGAATGGGGAACCTGCCATACTATGTCCAAACTGTGTACAAACCAGCATGCTGCCTCCTCTAGAGAGTGTATTCCATGGAATATGGTCATCACTTTTGACATTGCCCTCAAAGGTTAGGGGCATATGGGAATGATGCCTGTCAAATTCAATTTATCTAAATGATAAAGCCTATGATCTAAATTTTATTGCCATTTAATATCACACACAGGTATATTTGTTTTCCTTCTGTGTTTTAGACAGCACAAAGGCAAGGACTGTCTTTAACTGGTTTCTTTTCCTAACAATGATTAGTATAGCGCCATACACATGGCAGCGATGGAGAAAAAGCTAATTGATATATTCTAAAGACTAAAAGAGTAGGCAGTTACTAACTTGACTTTAGATATCTCACATGTTTTAAGTCAGCAAGAAGCCTTTCATATTACAGTCGTTGAAGGTCAACCTAACCCGTGTTACTTAGCTCCTACCTGGTCTGTTTGATCTCACAGTTGTAGAAACAACTAAGGCCCTAAGAGGATGTGACTCATCTAAGGTCACAGAGCAAGTAAGGCTGTGGCTTATGCAAACGTGTTATAGAAAGTCTGTAAAGAAAAAAATTTTTAAATCTTAGCACTGAAAATAATTCTCTTTACTTAAATGATAGTATTTTGTTGTATGCTGTTTATTTACTTAAAAAGCTGATAGACATTAAAGAGAAACTTCAGTGTTTAACAGGAGCTCTGTGAAGAGCATACCGGTTTTTATTTCATGGCAACTCGGTGCCTTGTAGTCTACTTAACTATTTGGGTTATTCCTCAAAACCAGGTTGAAATCAAATATAACATAGGATTGAGACCAGTCTCAAAACCAATATCCTATTTTAAAACTGGCAGAATTAGAATTAAAAAGTCATTTCTTGCATATGGTGACACTTCCCTAAATGAAAGGAATTTATTTACCAAATACTATCCTTTTGTTTGGGGGAAAAAACCAAAATGAATGAAAATATGTCTTCTGAAACAGATTGTCAGAGATAATCAGTTATGGACTTTAACTGTCAGTGGGAGACACAGACAAATCCCTGAGAGTCGAGGAAAGTAACAAAGCAGAAGCCCTTAAAAGATGAAGTGTAATTCAAGATGAACCTCCCCTCCTTAGTAGGTCCAGAGAATCGGAGTCTGTGCCTCCTTTTTCTTCTCACTACCACATCCCTTGTTGAGGCTCTCTGAACTTCATGCAGTAATCCCCTGTGTATCTCCCTGCCTTGACGGTCTGCCCCTCCATTTTCTCCCATTTTCAGACTACCTTCATCCGTGGTTGTCTCAGACAACTCATTTTCTTCAGGAGCTCCTTCTCTGCTTACAAAATAAAGTTGGGGCTCCATGGCATGGCTTTCAAAGCCCTGTGCCATCTGGACCTAGCACACATTTCCAGCCTTGTGTCCTATTACCTTTCTTTTTGAACCTCATGCTTTATTCATCCAAACTGGCCTGTTTCCTGAGAATGTCCTGTGCTTTCCCACCTCACATTGCCACCTTTGGAATTTTCCCCAGTCCTTAAGGCCAGGCTTACTTGCCACTTATTTTTCAATGAGGCCTTTGCAGTTCTTCCCCTACCGGTTATCATCTTTCTTTCTACTGAGCAGCAAGAGCACTTTAGTACTTTTCTTTTGTTACTTATATTCTACCATCTATAATGGTTGATTCATGTACTTGACTCTGTTCCATCAGGGGCTGTGCACTCAGGGCACCTCTCACAGAAGGCAGAGCACCTTATATGAAATGTGGATGCTTAGTAAGCTTTAGAACTACGCAAATACATATTATGTAGTACTGTGGTTTAAATGTTATAGAAGTTTGAGTATTTACTGAAATATTTTACCCCCCCCAGAGAATTAATATTTTACTTTCTTTAATATACTCTTTTTTTCTTTTTTTAGGACATATTTACTTTTTTATTAACTTTTCAAAAATTACTGAGCTAAATTGGGGCACCTGGGTGGCTTAGTTGGTTGAGCATCTGACTCTTGATTATGGCTCAGGTCATGATCCCAGAGTCGTGGGATGAAGGCCCACATTGGGCTCTTTGCTGAGTGTGGAGCATGCTTAAGATCCTCTCTCTTTCTCTCTCCCTCTGTGCTTCTCTCTGTGTGCACACACTCTCTCTCTCTAAAAAATAAAAGGTCTTAAAATTACTGACATAATTGACATACAACATGTTTCAAGTGTATAACATAATGATTCAATATTTGCATATATTGCAAAATGATCACCAAATGTACACTTGCCCTTGCTGAATTCCTTCACCATAGTCTGTTATGACTGGCTTCCAGCTTTTCAGCATGAGGACACCTCCCCTTTTAAAATCTCATCAGGGGCGCCTGGGTGGCTTGGTCGGTTAAGCGTCCGACTTTCGCTTAGGTCATGATCTCGCGGTTCGTGGGTTCGAGCCCCGCGTCGGGCTCTGTGCTGACTGCCAGCTCAGAGCCTGGAGCCTGTTTCAGTCTGTGACTCCCTCTCTCTCTGACCCTCCTCTGCTCACGCTCTCTCTCTCTCTCTCTCTCCTAGAAATTAAAAAAAAAATATATATATATATATATATATATTTAAAATCTCATCAATTACCTTTCACAATATTTTTGGACAATGAGTATAATTTACGCTTTACAAAATTCACCCATTGGAAGTATACAGTTGAGTTACTTTTAGCAAATGTGTGGTAGAGTTGTGCGGCCATCACCATAATCCAGTTTCAGAGCATTTCCATAACAACCCCCAATTCCTGCCTAAAGTTCCTCATGTCCTGTCTTTTTTTTTTTTTTTTAAGTTTGTTTATTCATTTTTGAGAGAGAGTGAGAAATGGGCAGAGAGAGAGAGAGGGAGAGAAAGAGAATCCCAAGCAGGCTTCACACTGTCAGCACGGATCCTGATGCGGGGCTCAAACCCATGAACCATGAGATGGTGACCTGAGCTGAAACCAGGAGCTAAACACTTAACCAGCTGAGCCACCAAGGCACCCCTCCTCTTGTCCTTTTTAGTCAGTCCCCATCCCCACCCTCAGCCCCAGGTAAACACTGATCTGTTTTCTGTCTGTATTGATTTACCTTTTTTGGATATCCCATATAAGTGGAATCAGCATATAGTTTTTTTGTGTATCTTACCTCTTTTACTTAGCATAACGTTTGTGAGCTTCATAAGGTTTGTGAGGTTTGTGTTGTAGCACATATCAGTAGTTCCTTTTTATTGCTGAAGAGTATTCTGTTGTATGGCTATAACTGCATCTGGTTCACTCACATGTTGATGGACATTTGGATTATTTCTAGTTTTCAACGATTATGATCAGTGCTGCTGTGAATTTTCCTATACAAGCCTTTGTGTATACATAGGTTTTTGTTTCTCTTGAGTAGGTGGCTAGGAGTGAAATTTTTGTTGGTATGTCTCTGTAACTGTTGAAGGAACTGCCAAACTGGGGATGTGAAGAAAAGGGAACCCTCATGCACTGTTGGTGGGAGTGCAAACTGGTGCAGCCACTGTGGAAAACAGTATGGAGGTTCCTCAAAAAATTAAAAATAGATCTACCCTATGATCCAGTATTCACACTATTAGGTATTTAACCAAAGAATACAAAAACCCTAATTCAAAAGAATATACATATGCTTATGTATATTTCAGCGTTATTTATAATGGCCAAATTATGGAAGCAGCCCAAGTGTTTGTTGAAAGATGAATGGATAAAGGAGATGTGAGATATATATATACACACACCTATACATACATATGCATATATATGTATGTATATATATATATACACATGTGTATGTATAATGGAATATTGCTCAGCCATAAAAAAGAAACCTATGCAATGACATGGAGCTAGACAGTATAATGCTAATTGAAAGAAGTCAGTGAGGAAAAGACAAATACCATATGATTTCACTCATATGCGGAATTTGAGAAACAAAACAAATGAACAAAAGAAAAAGAGAAACCAGGAAACAGACTCTTAACTATAGAGGACAAACAGATGGTTACCAGAGGGGATGGGAGAAATAGGTGATGGAGATTAAGGAAGGCACACGTTACGATGAGCACTGAGTAATGTATAGAACTGTTGAGTCACTATATTATTGTACACCTGAAACTGATATAATGCTGTATGTTACTTATACTGGAATTAAATAAATAAATAATTAAATAAATTAAATAAATAATAATACTGGAATTAAAATAAAAAACTTTGTAAAAATGAAAAAAAGAAACTTCTAAGCTGGTTTTCATAAAGGCTTGTACCATTTTATTTTCCCACTGACAAGGTATGAAGGTTCCAGTTTCTCCACAAGAGGACCCTTTTTTTTAATATTAAAAAAAATTGGAAACTCTCACATGATACTAGATGTTATTTCAGTATGTGCAGATTGATAAAAAGTATGAAAATTATACATTATTAAGGATTAGGTAATACTTTCAGAAGAATTTACATTCTGTAATTACAACAGCATTTAATGATAGGATGTGTGTTCAACCTACAGGCAGTGCTTTGTGTGCATTCTTCTGGAAATTCATTGTCCCCCAAGGATCCATGGTCAGGAGCTACTAGTCTAGATGACTTGTTTAGAAATACATATAAGCTATCTTGCATTTTTTATGTGTCATATGTAAAATAGAGGCCTGCCTCCTAAAGTTGTGTGAAAACATTTTAAGCAGTTGGCCCATAATGCCAGCTGTTACTACTAGGAATCAGTGTCACCTAATAGAAAGTTTAGTCTTTGGAGCCACACAGGTAAGAATGCGAGCTTACCTGAACCAGGCTAACTTAACAGCAGTCTCTCTTTTCCTCGAACTACCCTGGAATGGAGACTCTGGGTCCTTGGAAACACCGGTTTCCATACTTCTTGCTGACTTCAAATTGCCATTATATCTACTTATTTTCTTTAGTTCTATGTTTTTTGCATAGGAGTCTCCTTCTTCTTGCCCCCAATTTATTAAAGTCTCTTAGCAAATGTTATCCCTGTATTCTAAAGCTATAAGCCTTGTCCCTGACTGCAAATTAGAATCACTAGTCAGCTTTTGAGCTGAATACTGATATCTGGGACCCACTGTCAGAGACTGTGATTTAACTGCCCTAGGATGTGACCTGAGCATCAGGATTTTTAAAAGCAGGTGATTATAATGTGTGGCCAACAATGAGAATTACTGTTCTAACGTGAAGCCAGGATTGGTGACAGCTGTTCTTGCCTAATTTAGTATCAGTAGCCAGCGTTTTAAGTATCTTAATTCCTTCATCAGTAAAGGAATTTAACAAAATGGAGTCCCTGAGATATAAGCCACTGGACGAACCTCTCAGTAAGCCCTTCTTCCACGTAAGTAGCACAGTGTCAGAAGGGAGGTGGGGTGGAAAAAAGCAAAATCCTTAAACCTTGCTGAAGTCAGGGCACATTTTGTCGTCACTCCTTCTAAGAGGGAGGTTGGCATAGTGAAATGGATTCAGGTTTTGGCACTAGATGAACCTGGGTATATTTTGACTGTTGATTACTAGCTAAGTTAGTTGAGATTCAGAGAGTTTGCAATTGCACGTTTTCCTCATCTGGAAAAAAGGGGGATTATTTAAGGGGAAAAAAACCCAGAATCAGACTATACACCTTGCAGGGCCGCTAGGATTGTAAACTATGTATAAAGTCCTTGGCATGCTTTCTGGCTTAGAAAGTAGCAATTGCATTTGTACTGGTACTCATGCTATGTCTCGCCAACAAAGCATTAAAGCCCAACGACTGTACATTAGAGGCTGTCTTAGACTCGTTTATATCTCCAGTGTGCATCATAGTGCCCTACACTCAGGAAGGTATAACGTTTAATGGTACAGAAAACAAAAACCTTTAAAAATTCTGGTTGATTTCATAGGTAAATAATTAACAGATGTGGTATTCTAACATTTGTGCTCAGCAAGTAATGTTGCTACACATTTTAATGGCAATATCGCTTCATTTTTGTTTAATGAGATTCTTGCTCAAAGTCACTCAGTGTCTTACAACTCAGGGACAAAAATAACTAGCACCCGAGTGTGTAGCAAGCATTGCTTCAGTAGTACCACCAAGTGTGGTGTGAGCAAGAGAAGAGGGACAGCTGTGAAGAATAATCAGGGAGGAAATGAAAGGTCAGAACAGGTTAGGATAAGATATGCCAAAATCAAACATGTAAGAGAAGTACAGTTCATCGTACATTTTTTATTTCTAGCTTTGTCCTCAAAGGGCCTAGAAGCAATTAAACGCTAGTAGTAACGCTTACCCCTAGTACCCAGACTTTACTTTCTAAATACTGCTCCCTACTGAGGCATCTGGGTGGCTCAGTCGGTTAAGTGTCCGACTTCGGCTCAGGTCATGATCTCACGGTTCGTGGGTTCGAGCCCCGTGTCCGGCTCTGTGCTGACAGCTCAGAGCCTGGAACCTGTTTCAGAATCTGTGCCTCCCTCTGTCTCTGACCCTCCCCTGCTCACACTGTCTCTCTCTCTCTCTCAGAAATAAATAAAAACATTTTAAAAAATTAAAAATAAATAAATACTGCTCCCCACTAAAAAGAACCAGAGCTCTTTGGAGAAACAACAAATTCCAAGTCCAGTAGGAACTTGGTGGCTCCTGAGTGGGCTGCAAGTAACTTGTACATGTGAATATATAAAAACCTGTGGGTCAGGTTTTTCTAATGCTCAGAAGAGAAAGCTCCCCACACAATTGTCAGCATTAAATATTACTGTAATGTTAACTCTGCCCTAAATATTGATAATAGGAAATAAATTGAACACTCTTCCAGGAGCTTTTTTTTTTTGTTTATAAAGATAACTGAAGAACTCTAGGTGTTAAGGAAATGCTCTTTACATAAGAATGACGGCTAGAGATGCCTGGGTGGCTTAGTTGGTTGGCCCAGTGACTTTAGTTTTAGCTCAGGTCAAGATCTCATGATTGTGAGATCCAGCTCTGACTCAGGCTTTGGGCTGGGTGAGGAGGCTGCTTGGGGTTTTCTCTCTCCCTCTTCCTCTGCCTCTCCCCTGATCACGCTCTCACACTTGCTAGCTCTCTCTCTCTCTCTCTTTCTCAAAAATAATAATAAAAAAAAAAAGAATGCCAGCTAGTATTTGTAGATGATATAATTAGAGAATACCATTTCATCTCCTAATAAAATAACTGATGCAGGCTGAAATATCTACAGATGATAAAAATAGTTGAAAGGCAGATAGAGAACTGGGCATATCACCCCACGGATTATTTGCAAGAGAAGGATTCTCTTAACCTAGTGATCTGTCTTGGCTTCACAAATACTGGGACAGTCAGACATTATGTGTTTCTTTTTTTTTTTTTTTAAGTATTTATTTTTGAGACAGAGAGAGACAGCGTGCGCAGGGAAGGGGCAGAGAGAGAGAAGGTGACACAGAATCCGAAGCAGCCTCAGGCTCTGAGCTGTCAGCACAGAGCCCGATGCGGGGCTTGAACTAATGAACCATGAGATCATGACCTGAGCCAAAGTCGGACGCCTAACCGAGTGAGCCACCCAGGTGCCCCAGACATTATGTGTTTCTTGTTAGGATCCAGGATAAGGTAAACAGCTTCACGTGTGATTTTTTTTTTTTTTTGTATGTGTGAAAATTGTTTAGCCTGAATCTATTCAAGGCTTTTAGATTGACTTTTCAGTGTACAGAAAATAATGAGGTTAGAGCAGGAGTGGGCAAACTTGGCCCTCAGGCCAAACCAGCTCAAGACCTGTTTTTGTATAGCCCTTGAGCTAAGAATGGTTTTTACATCTTTAAATGATTATAACAACAACAACGAAAAAAAATCCAAAACAAAAAAGAATATGTGACAGAGATATTATGTAGCCCACAAAGCCTAAAATATTTACTTTTCCGGATCTTTAAAGAAAATATAAGGAACCTTTAATTCTAGGTTAAAGGAACAAGTTAATTGACTTTATAAGAAAGCATCAGACAAATATAGAAAGTGGACATCCTACAGGAAAACTGGCTGGGGCTAGTCATTTTTAAGAAAAACTAAAGAGACATGGGGTGGGAATTTATTCTAATTTAAAGAGACTTAAGAGACAGAAGAGCCAAATGAAATGTGTGGATTTTAATTTGAACAAATTAGGTTTAAGAGATATACTGGTAACTTCCATTTCCAGCTGAGCTGGAGTAATAGGAGCCAGATTTACCTGCTGCTTAAAACAACAAACTGGGGCACCTGACCGGCTTAGTTGGTAGAGCATGTGACTCTTGATCTCAGGGTCACGAGTTCAAACCCCATATTGGGCATAGAGCCTACTTAAATGAACAAATGAACAAATACAGTCAACCTGTATGAAACAATAGTTTTCAAGACACTGGGCATCAGGCAACAAAAGACAGTGATCCCTGAGATGGCAAGTAAAAGGGGTGAGCCCTACAGTTGTCCCATTTGGCCTCCAGTTTCAAGGCTCTGGCACCTGAACCAGAGCCCAGGAGACTCCCCGAGTTGACATGGAGCTGTGAGTCTGGGGAGACCAGTGCAACTACAGCTCATAGGACAGAATACCAGAATGAAGAAAGATACACAGAACCACAGACATCTGCAGAATGTCTCCCTTGAGTATCAGAAGAGACTGATCAACATGAGCATGTGAGCAGACTACTCAAAACTAGGGGTTAAAAGAGATTAGAAAGGGGATACCTACGTGGCTCGGTTGAGCATCCAACTTCAACGTAAGTCATCATCTTCTGGTTTGTGAGTTTGAGCTCCACATTGGGCTCTGTGCTGGTACCTCAGAGTCTTCAGACTACTTTAGTCTGTGTCTTCCTCTTTCTCTGCTCCTTCCTCACTCATGCTGTGTCTCTTTCCCTCTCAAAAATAAACATTAAAGGGGCACCTGGGTGGCTTAGTCGGTTAAGCGTCCGACTTTCGCTTAGGTCATGATCTCGCGGTTCATGGGTTCGAGCCCCGCGTCGGGCTCTGTGCTGACTGCCAGCTCGGAGCCTGGAGCCTATTTCAGAGTCTGTGTCTCCCTCTCTCTCTGACCCTCCCCTGCTCACGCTGTCTCTCTCTCTCTCCTAGAAATAAATTTAAAAAAAAATTAAAAAAAAAAAAAAGATTTCACATACAAAAGCAAAGTGAAGGTACAGGTAGAAGCACCAAGTGGCAAATCTACCCATCAGTCATGGGTAATTTACATCAAAGCCTAAGTAAATCCGCTTGAGCCATGGTAGTGACCTATAGGAGGGAATAGTGCCCTTTACTGGGGCTGGGTTATTTAAATCAAAGGGAATTAGCTCATTAATTCCCTGATGACCCTGGTGGAACTTTGCTAATGGGACACTCCTGGGGTTTAGCTTAATCCCACTTCTGTTTTCTACAGTCATAGCTTGATTGTCTCAAAAAGTGCTCACTTAAGGTGTTCACCTTTTATTTTATACAATAAATATTTGAGCACCTACTATGTGCTCTGTATTTCATTAGGGAAACAATGTTAAATAGAAGGTAGAACTCCTATGCTTAAATTCTTCCCAGTATAAGAGGGAAAACAGATATATAAACAAATAAAATAAAGTGTATGCTAAGTGCTGAAAATAATGTCATTTTACACTGGGAGATTATAGAAGCACTATAGAAATCACCTCTGGACTGGGCTGTTAAGGTTTAGAATTCATCAGGTGGACATTTCAGGTAAAGACATTCTAAAAAGGAAGCAGTCAATAAGGAAAATCATCGAGGCATATTCAGGGAAAAAAGAAAAAGGCATAATTTGACTAATACAGTAGTTTTGTTTTTATGGTAGTGTGAAGGAGAAAGTGACAACTAGTTTGGAAAGCAGTTTTTTCCCTAACCCTTCTCCAGCTCTAAAAAAGAACATTTTAACTTTCTAACCTTCTTTTAAGGTCTTGATGAGTTCCCTGGTGAGCCGGATGACCAAAAGACCAAAAAAAGCATTAAAAATACTAGCATTTTCTTTATTTATTAGGATTAGACATGACATTTATTTTGAGGGAATCTTGAATGTGTCCCCGTGACACCATTTGTCTTCCCTAAGAGTTTACCCCAGACCATTCCCATCACTGTCCTAAATCAAAATTTGCTAAGTAGAACATCATTCAGAGTAGCTGCCTTCTCCTCAGTCTTCCTGTTGATTATGAAGAGGTTCTCAACTTCTTTTTCAAGCATCTGTAAGCAGTCTTCTTTTGAAAACATGAGTATTTCACATTCCAGGAAGTTCATGGTGCTCAATATTTGCAACCCTGAGGGAATAGGAAAGCCTGTTCCAAGATACATATGTTTACAGTGCTTCAGTTTAGCTAGTGATTCCTTAACTTGGTTCCATTTTCATATCCACTCCTCCCTTTGCCCCTAAGAACTTGGAAGTTTTCTCTGCTGCTTCTGTATCACCGTCCTTGGATGAAAGAGTGCCTACATTTTCTGCATCTCCTCAGTTAGAGCTGTTACTCTCCCCACCCTGCATCAATCCCTGTGCCAAATCTTCTTGGGCTCTTTCTTTAGGCCCTTTAAGATCTGCCCTCATTTACTTTCAACCGTTTAGACTTTTCTGTGCCAGTAACTTAAACATGAGATCTTCAGTCAGGGTTGAACTTAGAGATTATTAGAGCTAGCTTCTGATGACGACCGTGACAACAGCCACCACATGTAGTACTTCCCGTGTACAAGTCACTGTCCTAAGCACTTTACCCATGTTAATTTATCTCATACTCACAACAGCTTTTGAGGGACATTTTATCCTCACTTCCCGGTTAAAGGAACGAGCACAGAGAGTTAAGAGGTCACACAGCGCAGTATCAGCTAGAGAAGGGCTACGCTCTGTTTTAGACCTTGAGTTAGCAGGGCAGTTTCCCCACAAGAAGTGAGCCTTATTCATCTCTGTATCCTTGATTCAGAGCATAGGAAGCAAGTGTTCCATCCATGCTGGAATCCGTGCAAAGTGCCAGGCCATCAAGGTCACACAGAGGATTGTGTCATTTTGGTTTCAAAGTAAGAAGACTTAAGAGTGAATCAGAATGCTGATTGTGGATATAGTATATTGGGACTATCTGGGCCTGTTTTGCCATGGGTCCTCATAGAACATTTAAAAATAAAAATTTTTTAGTTTCTTCTCTCTGACTTCTGAAATATTTTTTTTATTAACTAGCAGTAGGAATCTGACCTTGAATAATGGCCCTCTGTCAGAAACAAAAGTAGATTCACATTTGCCCTTTTTTTTTTCTTTTTCAATTAAAGCCTGTGCTGCCAGAGTTGCTGGTCTTTGATGTTGAGGGATTATGTTTGTGGCCATGATTAAAAGGATGATAATAAAACCATTATTGTGCTCTAATTTTGAAGTTAGTTGAAATAAAATTAGACATGGCCCCTATCTCGTGGCAGTACACCTTCAAAATATTAAAGAGAGCTTTTACACATACCTGGTATAAACAGGACCAGCAGTGATGCATTCCCCCACATGAGTGACAAACATTGTCAGCAGCATCAAACTTGCCTCATTCCAGGGGACGAATTTTCAGCATCCCTGAAAATTGTTCAATATGTGACTATTCATTTTATCTTTTGAAAAATGGTAATAATATGAAACGAAACTGAAATGGGAGTCGAGAACCAACTGTGATCTTAGATCTTAGGTAAGTCCCTTGGTGTCACTTATTCAAATCATGTCTTGGTAGGCCTGACTTTGTTGACCCACACCTCCGTTTCATCATGTGCTGTGTTAGTGGTTTAGACCAGATAGTCTCTGAGGTTTTAACTTCCAAATTGCATCTTTCCTTGGAATGAATGCATGTTCTATTTGGAGTTTTCATTTTATCAGAAAGAATAGTAGCAGCTCTAACATATTACATCTTTAATCTATGCTAAACATGTTACCCACTTTCTTGCATTTTAATATTTACCATTTTTCAGGCAAGGAAACTGAGGTACAGTGGTTGTATAATTTCTCAAGCCCCACAGCTGTTTACTTTGTTCCTCCTCCTCTCAAGACTTAACCTTATTTTGTCTCGAGTTGTGCACTTCTCATACCATCTGCCATATATACAGGTACTTATGTTGTGACTCATATCGGCTGCTTCCTGAGTAGAGTATTCATCTCCTCTCCTTCAGGGACGTGAGGATGGAGACTGTGTTGTATACTTCTTTATATTCCACACAGGGCCTTGAAATTTTGTAAATTTTCAAACTTGAAAGTTAATAAATGAATGAGTGAATGAATGAATTCTATTCCCCCTCAGTCTTTCTATGTTTATATTGTCTGAGGTTCCTTGTGACTCTGCCCAGCATCATATTACTGCAAATCCTGATCTTTTGTTTGACACTTACAATATGCAGAGCCCGACACGGGGCTCAAACTGACAAAACCATGAGATCATGACCTGAACTGAAAACCAAGAGTCAGACACTTAACTGCTGAGCCACCCGTGTGCCTGAAGTTACTCATTTTTTTAAAATAAAAAAATAGCTTTATTTTTCTTCATATTAAGATAATATACTTCTATAAAATATTCAGACACTACAGAAAAGTAATTTTTTCCAAAGTGAATATCCCCCAGAGGTAATCACGGATAACATTTTAATGAATAGCCTTCCAGACATTCTTATAGAAGTGTGCATTTTCATGCATGTGTGCGTGTATATATATATATGTGTGTATATATACAGACACACACACACACACACATAGTTTTGTGTGATGAGATCAAATATGGTATTTTTTAAACTTTAGATTACATTATGAAATATTTCCATATTAATGCAGGTAGATGTATGTAACATTCCATGGCACTGATCCACGATAACTTTTTACATCCAGTCTGCTAACAGCAAACATTTAGATTGCTTTCACTTTTTCTTAATATTAAAAACAATACTGTGGTGAACATCCTTATACAGGTATACCTCATTTTACTGTGTTTTGCTTTATTGGAATTTAAAGATAATGCATTTTTTTACAAATTGGAGGTTTGTGGCAACCTGCATTGAGCATATCTACCAGTGTCATTTTGCCAACAAGTACTCACTTCTGTCTCTTGTGTTACATTTTGATAATTCTCTTGATGTATTTCAAACTTTTTCAGTATTATTAAAATTTTTATTATTATATTTGCTGTGGCAATCTGTGATCAGTGATCCTGGATGGTACTATGGTAACTGTTTGAGGTGCCATGAAACATATCCATTTGAGAGGGTGAAATTAATAAATGTTGAATGTGTTTTAACTGCTCTACTGATGGCCGTTCCCTGTCTTTCTCCTTCTTGGGCTTCCCTATTCCCGGAGATATAACTATATTGACATTAAGTCAGTTAATAACCCTACAGTGGCCTCTAAGTGTTCAAGTAAAAGGAAGAGTTGCACATCTCTCACTTTAAATCAAAAGNGCGGTTCATGGGTTCGAGCCCCGCGTCGGGCTCTGTGCTGACTGCCAGCTCGGAGCCTGGAGCCTATTTCAGAGTCTGTGTCTCCCTCTCTCTCTCCTCCTCCCCTGCTCACGCTATCTCTCTCTCTCTCCTAGAAATAAATAAAAATGTTAAAAAAATAAAAATTAGAAAAATTAAAAAAACATTAAAAAGAAGAGATTAGAAGGAATGATGTCCAGTGCTCCCACAGTGGTAACAGCAGGCACTCTTACTACCAGCCAAATGGGAGAATTGTACTAGGCATTGGGTAGAGAACTTGGGAAGGTCTTGCGTTAACAGTAGGAACTAATACACCAATAATGAAGCAACAGAAAGAGAAATCAAGGAATCGATCCCATATGGTGTTTTGTAGTAAATTCTGTAAAATACTTTGGTTTGATTTGTGACTTTTTTCAGTAAGAAATTGTTTATAATATGTTGCCTTTGTACTTAAGTCATTCCATCTTTCACTTAGGATGAATGCGAAAAGTGACTATTCACAGACATCAGTGATGTAAGCACTGTTGCTCATGAGTGACAAGTTGCTAATATGCAGAAGGGATGGGTGATAGTTCTTGCTTCTCATTATGCATGTTTCTGTATGTTAATGATTTGTTGGGAAGCTTTTAAGGTACTAGATTTGATAAATGTGTACAGGGTCCTTTGACAATAAAAGTGGTTATGATTTGAAGAAAAAACCAATACTTTTTTTTTTAGTTTTGTTACTATTGCACCAAAACCCACAAAATACTGAGGAATAAACCTAACCAAAGAGGTAAAAGATCTGTATGCTGAAAGCTATAGAAAGCTTATGAAGGAAATTGAAGAAAACACAAAGAAATGGAAAACATTCCATGCTCATGGATTGGAAGAACGAATATTGTTAAAATGTCTGTACTACCCAAAGCAATTTACTCAAAGCAATACTACCCAAAGCAATTGCATATTCAGTGCAATCCCTATCAAAATAATACCAGCATTCCTCACAGATCTAGAACAACAAACAGTCCTGAAATTTGTATGGAACCGCAAAAGACCCGGAAGAACCAAAGTAATGCTGAAAAAGAAAACTAAAGCTGGAGGCATCACAATCCCGGACTTTTACCTGTGTCACAAAGCTGATGTCATCAGAACAGTATGGTATTGGCATAAAAACAGACAAATAGATCAATAGAATAAAATAGAGAACCCAGAAATGGACCCACAAATATATGGCAACTTAACTTCAACAAAGCAGGAATGAGTAGCCAATGGAAAAAAGACAGTCTCTTTAGCAAGTAGTTCTCCGAGAACTGGACAGCAACATGCAGAAGAATGAAACTGAGTCACTTTCTTATACCATACACACAAAAAAATTCAAAATAGAAGAAAGACCTAAATGCGAGACAGAAAACCATCAAAATCCTACAGAGAAAACAGACAAGCAACTTCTTTGACTAGGCCACAGCAACTACTTACTTGACTTGTCTCCAGAGGCAAGGGAAAAAAAAGTAAAACTATTGGGACCTCATCAAGATAAAAAGTTTCTGCACAGCAAAGGAAACAGTCCACAAAACTAAAAGGCAACTGACAGAATGAAAGAAGACATTTGCAAATGACTTATCAGATAAAGGGTTAGTATCCAAAATCTATAAAGAACTTACCAAACTCAATACCCAAAAAACAAATAATCCAGTAAAGAAGAAGAGAGAAGACATGAATAGGCACTTTTCCGAAGAAGACATCCAGATGGCAAACAGACACGTGGCTCAACTTCACTCATTATCAGGTAAATACAAGTGAAAATCACAATGAGATACCACCTCACACTGGTCAGAGTGGCTCAAATTAACAGCTTAGGAAACAACAGATGTTGGTGAGGATGTGGAGAAAGGAGGAAACCTTTTTCACTATTGGTGGGAATGCAAACTGGTGTAGCTACTCTAGAAAATAGCATGGAGGTTCCTCAAAAAATTAAAAGTAGAACTACCCTATGACCCAACAATTGCACTACTAGGAATTTATCCAAAGGATACTGGAATGCTGGTTCAAAGGGGCACATGTACCCCAATGTTTATAGCAGTGCTATCAATAATAGCCACATTATGGAAAGAGCCCAAATGTCCATCAACTGATGAATGGATTAAGAAGATGTGGGATGTATGTGTATGTATGTATGTATGTATACACATATATATGTACACGATGAAATAGTACTCAGCGACGAAAAAGAATGAAATCTTGTCATTTGCAACAGTGGGAACTAGAGGGTATTAGGCTAAGCAAAATAAGTCAGAGAAAGATATACGATTTCACTCATGGAATTTGAGAAACTTAACAGATGAATATAAGGAAAGGAAAAATAAGATAAAAACAGAGGAAGGCAAACCATAAGAAATTCTTAAATACTGAGAACAAACTGAGGGTTGCTGGAGGCAGGATTGTGGTGGATGGTTAAATGGGTGACAGGCATTAAGGAGGGCACTTGTTGGGATGAGCACTGAGTGTCCTATGTAAGAGATGAATCACTGGGTTCTACTCCTGAAGCCAAGGTTACACTGTACGTTGACTAACTTGAATATAAATTAAAAAATAAATAAAATCTTAAACAAAAGAGTAGGGACTAATTAGCTCTAGACTGAGTACTGCCCTGGACCTGGCT
Source organism: Hyaena hyaena (assembly GCF_003009895.1). Lineage (NCBI taxonomy): Eukaryota > Metazoa > Chordata > Mammalia > Carnivora > Hyaenidae > Hyaena > Hyaena hyaena. Next base: position 12,487,011 of record NW_024080632.1, read on the forward strand.
AACAAATCTTAAAAGCAAGATTCAGAAGGCTCAAACCGTGTCCAAGTAACTTAACTGCATCCCAGAGCAAAGGTCAAGAAGAGTTATAGGAATACAAAAATACCCAACACCTTTACAAGGTAATTTATAATGTCTGGCACCTAATAAAAGATTATCAGGCATGCAGAGAGGCAAGAAAAGATGATCCATAATAAGGAGAATAATCAGTCAGTTGAAACTCATTCAAAGATGACACAGATATTAGAATTAGCAGAGAAGAGCACTAGGAGTTATTATAACTTGTACTCTGTGTGTTCAAAAGTTAGCACAAGAGAGGTATAAAACACCCAAATAGAACTTCTAGATATGAAAACTACAATGTCTGAGATGAAGAATACACTAGATAGGATTAATGGCAGATTAGACATTGCAGAAGAAAAAATAGGGAATTTGAAAGCATAGCAATAGAAACTATCCACAGTAAAATGCAGAAAGAAAGAAGAGTATCAATAAGCTTTCGGACACTTATAAGTGACCTAATACATATGTAATTGGAATTCCTAAAGAGGGGGTACAGAAAAAATGTTTGAAGAAATAATGGCTGAAAATTACCCAAACTTGACGAAAACTATAAACCTACAGATCTGAGAAGCTCAATAAACCCCAAACACAAGAAACATTAAGAAAACTATACTTTCATTTATTAGTTCACTGCTTTTCAGCTACAGATGCATCCTTTTTGCTCTGAGATATTATGCTCTGAGATAAAGGAATTCTTTTAAGTCTTTCCTCTCTAAAGTGAGTGCATGATGTTAAGCTTTCTCTTGCTATAGGGTACTTGCACTGGAAGGACATTATAAGAGGAAAAAAGCTCTCGTTTCTGGTTGCAGGTCCGGGGTTGGAGGGGAGTGGGTGTGAGGACATCCAGTGGAGCCTTCCCCAGAACATGATCTCTCTGCAGTGTTTGCACCCATCCTTTCTTCAGTGTTGTCAACATATAAATTAGAACTTCCCTGTGCTCTGAAGGCTGCTCCACTGACATTCAGATCCCCCACTGCATGCCACTACTTGCTGATTACCTGCTTCCCATTTACTCCAGAGGGTAGCTTATTGTTTGCCCAGGAACTCCAGACTACCTCTGGCCTGGCCAAACCAGCAAACTTCTCTGCTATCTAGGGGGCTAAATCATACCACCTTACAGTGAGATCTGAACCTTTCCAGCTTTGTCTTTTATGGGTGAGTACTCTTCATAAGCTGTGGGTACTATACAGGGTTTTCTTCTTTTAGTTATTCTTTTGTTATCATTAATAATCCTTTATCTTAAGTTTCTCCTTTAAAAAAAATTTTTTTTAATGTTTTGTTTCTTTCTGAGAGAGAGAGAGAGAGCAAGGGAGAGTCAGAGAGAGAGGGAGACACAGAATCTGAAACAGGCTCCAGGCTCTGAGCTAGCTGTGAGCACAGAGCCCTATGCAGGGCTCAAACTTGAACTGAGCCGAAGTCAGATGCTTAACCAACTGAGCCACCCAGGCGCCCCTTAAGTTTCTCCTTTTAATCTACCATCATTTCTGTCTCCTGATTTGACCCAATTGCTACATACACCAAGGCACATAATAATCAAACTGCTCAAAACCACTGATAAAGAGAAAATCTTAAAAGCAGCCAGAGGAAAAGTCACTAAAGAAAACAAAGATATGAATGATCTCAGGTTTTCTCATCAAAAATAATGCAAATGAGAATATAATGGAATAAAAGTTTTAAAGTTCTGTAGAAAGGATATGTCAACCTAGTATTCTATACCCAATAAAAATACATTTCAAAAGTGAAGGTGAAATAACATTTTTCAGACCTAAAAAAGCTGAAACAATTCATCAGACCCACACTAGGAGAAATATTAAAAGAAGTTATTTGGGCAAAAGGAAAATATCTTTTGGAAATCTAGATCTATACAAAGGAATGAAGAGCACTAGAAATGGTAATTATATGGATAAATGTTTTTTTCTTATTATATAAATCTCTTTAAAAGATAATGGACTCTTTAAACAAAAAATAATGACCTTGTATTAGGTTTATAAGATATATAATAATAAAATGCATGGCAACAATAGCCTAAGGGCCAGAAGGGGAGAAATGGAAGTATGCTACTGTAAAGTTCTTATACTATATGTGAAGAGATGTGATACCACTTGAAAATAGATCGTGATATGTTAAAGATAAATACAGTCCACCTTAAAGCAGCCACTTACAAAGTTATAGCTAATAAGCCAACAAACAAGATAAAATGGAATCATAAGAATACTTCATTAATTTTTTAAAGGCAGAAAAAGAGAATGAAGAACAAGTAGCTTCATTAAACAGAAAACAAATACAAACCTAAACATATCAGAAAATCACATTAAATGTAAATGGTGAAAACATCAGTTAAAAAGCAGAGACCATGTGTATTAAAAAGCAAGAGAGTAAGAGGTTAAAAATTAAAGGAAGAAAACTTATAGCATGTTAACACTAGTCAAAAAAAAAAAAACTTGTAGTAGTTAACATTATTTAATTTCAAATGAAATACATTTCAGAACAAAGAATATTGTCAGCAATAGAGAAGGTAATTTCATAATGATGATGAAATCAATTAAGAGACATAGCAACCCTAAGTGTTTTTGCCTTGAATAACAGTTTTAAAATACATGAAACAAAAAGGGACACCTGGGTGGTTTAGTTGGTTGAGTGTCCAACTCTTGATTTTGGCTCAGGTCATGATCTCACAGATGTGAGATTAAGCCCCACATTGGGGTCTGTTCAGGGTGTGGAGCCTGCTTAAGATTCTCTCTCTCTCTTTCCCTCTGCCCTTCTCCCACTTCTGTGTGCTGTCTCTCTCAAATGAAATAAATAAAATACATGAAACAAACACTGGTAGTACTACAACAAGCAAACTTAAATTTACAACTTAATACAACTCTCTCAACTGATAGAACAAGTAAACAGAAAGTAAGCAAGGATATAGAAGATGTGAACTAACCATCAACTAACCTAATTGGAACTAGACCTTGTGGAATATTCCACCTAACAATAGCAGAATGCACATTGTGTGTGGGTTTTTTTTTTTTTAATTTTTTTAATGTTTATTTCTTTTTTGAGAGGGACAGAGTATGAGCGGGGAAAGGGCAGAGAGAGCGGGAGACACAGAATCCAAAGCTGGCTCCAGGCTGTCAGCACAGAGCCCAAAGTGGGGCTTGAACTCAAGAACCCATGAGATCATGACCTGAGCTGAAGTCGGATGTTTAACCTGCTAAGCCATCCAGGCACCTCAAATGCACATTATTTTCAAGTGTACATCCTACCAAGATAAACCGAATTATGTACCATTAAAAAAATGTTTCAATAGGGGCGCCTGGGTGGCTTAGTCGGTTAAGCGTCCGACTTTCGCTTAGGTCATGATCTCGCGGTTCGTGGGTTCGAGCCCAGCATCGGGCTCTGTGCTGACTGCCAGCTCAGAGCCTGGAGACTGTTTCAATCTGTGACTCACTCTCTCTCTGACCCTCCCCTGCTCACGCTGTCTCTCTCTCTCTCCTAGAAATAAATTTAAAAAAAAACGTTAAAAAAAAATGTTTCAATAAATTTAGAAGAATTCAAGTCCTAAAAGGTATGTTCTGTGACCATGATGGAATGAAATTGGAAATCAGTAATGGAAAGATCTCTGGAAAATCCAAAACGTTTGGAAAATAAATAATAACATTTAAATAACCCATAGGTAAAGGATAAATCAAAATGGAAATGCGAAAGTTTTTGAAACTGAATGAGAATGAAAACATGACATATAATTGGTGGGATGTCACTAAAGCAGTACTTGGACAGATATTCCCTGACTTATGATGATTCAATTCATAATTGAATCACTTCCTGATGGTGCAAAAGCAATACTCTTTTAGTAGAAATATATATTTTGAATTTTGAAATTGGGTATTTTCCCAGGCTAGTGATACATGATACAATACTCTCGTGTTACTACTGGGCAGTGGCAGCAAGCTACAGCTCCCCGTCAGCCACGTGATTATGAGGGTAAACAACCAATAGATGTACAACTGTTCTTTACCCATATAACCACTGCAGCCATTCTCTTTTTCATTTTAAGTACAGTATTCAAAAATCTACATGAGATATTCAACACTTTATTAGAAAATAAACTTATGTTAGGTGATTCTGCCCAACTGTAGGCTAACTGTTCTTAGCACATTTAAAGTAGGCTAAGGTAAGCTATGATGTTTGGTAGGCTCCATGTATTAAATGCATTTTCAACATTTCCAACTTACAATGGGTTTATTGGGACATAACCCCACCATAAATTGAGGAAGATCTATATTAGAAAAGGAAAAAATGTTTTAAATCATTGACCTCAGCTTCCACCCTAAGAAGCTAGAAGAATGAGTGTACCTTGAGGCACCTGGGTGGCTCACTTGGCTAAGCGCCTGACTCTTGATTTTTGTTCAAATTATGATCATGCAGTTCTGGAGTTTGAGCCCCACATTGAGCTCCAAGTGCTGATAGTGCAAAGCCTGCTTGGAATGTCTGTCTGCCTCCCTCTCTCCCCCTCCCCTGCTCATGCTGCTCTCTCTCTCAAAATAAATAAACTTAAAAAAAACAACTAGAAGAGTGAAACTTGAAGCAAGCAGAAGAGAGGAAATACAGATTAAAGCAGAAATCAGTGAAATAGAAAACAAAACAGGAGATAAAATCAGTAAAACCCAATGTTTGTTCTTTGGAGAGATCAATGAAATTGATAAACCTCTAGGGGCCCCTGGGTGGCTCAGTTAGTTAAGTGTTGGACTCTTGATTTGGGCTTGGGTCATGATCTCACAGTCAGGAGATTGAGCCCCATGTTAGGCTCTGCGCTGAGTGTGGAGCCTGCTTGGGATTTTCCCTCTCCTTCCCTCTTGTGCTCTCTCTCTCTTTGAAAATAATTAAGTAAAATTTTTTTAAAAAACTGATAAACCCTCTAGCTCGTCTGAGAGAGAAGACACATATCAGCAGGGTCAGGAATGAGAAAGACATCATCATCACCAGAGAGTCTACAGATGGTAAAAGGAATACAAGGAATATTATTACAAGCAACTGCATGCCAATACATTTGGCCAACTTAAGTGAAATGGAAAAATTCGTTGAGAGACAAACTATCAAATTTCATTCAAGAAGAAGTGGCCTTGAGGCACCTAGCTGGTATAGTCAGAAGAGCATGCTACTCTTCATCTTGGGGTTATGGGTTTAAGCCCTATGTTGGGTGCAGAGATTACTTAAATAAATCAATATTTTTTAAAAAGAAAAAGAAGTAGTCTTAACTCTATACCTATTACAGAAACTGAAATTATAGTTAAACTTTTATCAAAGGAAAGTCCAGCACCACACATTTAAGGAAGAAATAATACCAGCTGTACACAAATTCTTCCAAAAATGTAAAGATAAGGGCATATCCCCAACTCATTCTGTGAGACCAGCATTACCCTGATACCAAAACCAGACAGACATTACAAGAAAACCAATATCCCTCATGAACATCAATGCAAAAACTTTAAACAATATTTTAGCTAATTGAAACCAACAATATATTAAAAGGATAAAAGCCAGGAACAATTGAGATTTGTCCCAAGAATTTAGGGTTGATGTAACCTTTAAAAATGGATATAACTCATTTTAGCAAAGTAAAAGTGAAAGATTTTATTATTTTAATAGACATGGACAAAGCACTGAACAAAATCTAACATCCAGTCCTGATGAAAACTCTCAACAGACTAGGAATAGAAGAGAACTGCTTGAACCTGATAAGAGACATTTACAAAAAAACAAACAAACAAAAAAACACCCGACAACTAACATTATACTTAAATCGTAAAGGCCTCTGAGATCAGGAATGAGATGAAGATGTCTGTTCCCACCGCTTCTGTTTAGCATCATCCGGGAGGTTCAAGCCAGTACCGTTAGGAAAGAAAAAGAAATACAAGGCATCCAGAAAAGAAAGGAAGAAGTAATGTTGTCTTTTTCACAGATAATACGATTGTCTGTGTAAAAACTGTGATGTAACTACAAAAAAGCTACTAGTAAATAAAAGTTATTTTAGGGAGATTGCAAGATTCAAGATGAATATCCAAACAGTAATTGTATTTGCATACTAACAGTAACAATCAGAAATTGAATTTCTTTTTTTTTTTTTTTTAAATGTTTTATTTATTTCTAGGAGAGAGAGAGAGACAGCATGAGCAGGGGAGGGTCAGAGAGAGAGGGAGTCACAGACTGAAACAGGCTCCAGGCTCTGAGCTGGCAGTCAGCACAGAGCCCGACGTGGGGCGCAAACCCACGAACCGTGAGATCATGACCTAAGCGAAAGTCGGACGCTTAACCGACTAAGCCACCCAGGCGCCCCAGAAATTGAATTTCTAAAATGCTACTTAACTAGCATCCAAAACTCTGAAATACTTAGGTAATTTGATGAAAGATGTGGAAGACCTATATAAAAAAGTACCAAATGCTAGTGAGTGAACTTAATAAATGGCAATATAGGCCTTATTCATATGACTTCAAAATGTTTTACAGGGAAAAAAGAAAAAGGGCAAAACCAGAAGATAAATGTAACGTACCTGTAAGAAAGAAATAGACTAATAACAGAGGCAAAGGGCTACTTCACCTCAGAGGGTTTTATGCATTCTTGTAGAAGCGAGTACTAGTCACCAGTGGGACTTAACCAACACTTCTGTTGGAGTGGGGTGTGAGAAGGCCGTTCCGGCTGCATGCTCACTAGGCTTTAGCTTGCCTCTCCGCTTTCTTGCTTTACTTGTTCTCTATGGAGGTGCTCGTTAGCATGAGATCTCTGTGCTATGGCCTGGCAGAACCTTGGGCTACAGAAAGTTGTTTTCCGCACTTCCAGCTGGCTTAGAGTTGGTATTAAGCTGTAGTGGGAATTCCTTAAGGAAATAGGATCATATAAAGAATATGAATTATTGGCTGTTTCAGTGTTTGAAATGAGAAGAGTGATGGATCACATCCCTTTGAAATAAAGGTTGAATCTCATCCTATTTCACTTAAGGTACTACTTTACCTTGAAATTGCTTAGTAATAACATTCCGGTGCTTTAAAGTTTGGTCTGTTTTCATGTTTTCTGATTGAAACTCACAGTTGTATTGTCAGTTTTCTTGTCTGTAAAAAGGGACAATAATATCTGAGTTAATTATATATTATTGCTATTTTGCAGATAAGAAAACTGAGACCCAGTTGGTCAGCTAGATCCTCTCCACAGACTGTCCTATTACCACTTTTTGTGTTCAGTCATGGCTATTTTTCCTCAGACTTCTTTGAGATCTTTAAAAATCTAATTTGCACTCCCCAGGTGTTGTTGAAAATATGACTTTCCTTGTAGAACAGTTTATGCCCCAGAATTTTCTCTTGGGTGTAGTGTAATAAGTATCCAAAATATCTTTGGTCCCCATAGGACTAGTTTAGCTATTTTCATGCAAGACAAAGGCTAACATCTCTTAACACCGCTATTCCTAATTAACAGATCTGTTTATTCTAAATTTGCAATTATAATACAAGATAGGCAAACAGAAGATTCAGATTCAGAAGTACTAAAAAATGTTGATTGTCATGTTTGTAAATGGGTGGATTTTTTTTTTAATGTTTTATTTCTTTCTGAGAGAGAGAAAGCTTATGCAGGGGAGGGTCAGAGAGAGAGGGAGATACAGAATCCGAAACAGGCTTCAGGCTCCCAGCTAGCTGTAGGCACAGAGCCGAATGCAGGGCTTGAACTCACAAACTGAGATCATGACCTGAGCCGAAGTCGGACGCTTAACTGACTGAACCACCCAAGTGCCCCTGTAAATGGGTGTTTTGTTTGTTTGTTTGTTTGTTTTACAATATAAACAATTTTATTTTTGATGTGTCTCCAGCCATCGGCTAATGGCCATTTTCAGAGTCCTGTTTGGTGTAAGTACCACTGAAGAAAGAACAAGATTTGTCATGGGACTTGTACGTTTCTTTTTGCTGATCCAGTTTTCCATTGCTTCCTTTTCATATGAATAGCCGTTTGTTGCAATGACAGGATCTTTCATAAGCTCCCTAGTTATTGGACATAGAAATTCATCAGGAATTCCAGAAGAAAGGGTTTTCACTTCTGTCCTGAGCTCTTCTATTTTCCTCAGCACTTTACTCCGCAGCCCTAGAGATTCAATTTTCAAATCATCAGCCAGACTTTCCTTGGTGAGATTCAACAGTTCTCTTCCATCAATGTTATTCATTTTGAAAATACCAACAAGGTCATTTAAACCTTGTGCACAAAGCCACACGGAGACATCATCCTCTGACCAGTCTTCAGGAAATTGCTTTGTCTCCTCTTCTGTGCTCCTTGCTTGGCAAGGTGTTTCCAGATCAAATTGCCAGATGTTCACTGTTTTGTCCATTGAACCAGTAGCAAGTAAAAGGATATTGGGTGCAAAGGCACAAGTTGTGACATACCTGGTATGCTGAGTCAATGTGTGATGTACATTCTCAGTATTAATATCATACACTATGACAGATTTATCCACTGATCCCGAGACTAGCATCTGCCCATTATGAGAAAAAGCACAAGCCAGAACAGGAGCACAGTGCCCACTCAGTGTACTTTTATATTTTAATGTAAATGGGTGTTTTTAAGACAAAGTTTTAATCAAGGCAGTGGTAGGTATTAATCTCACTCTGCCTTACCTTACCCCTAAACCATTAGCTCAGAATTCATCCAGGAAATTAGCTATTTTGGAAGGCTGGCCGTTAAATGGCTTTGTTTTTCCTCTTAATATGTGATCACCCAGTCATGACTTAATTTAGTCAAGGCTCTGGAATTGGAATGTAGCTCTAACATTATCTGAAACTACAGGCTTTATTAGGAATACCATTTTGGTAATCTCTCCCAGTCTTATTCTTACTGGAGTTTTAATTAATAAGAAAACATCTCTAATTCTGGGTTTTGCTCTCTACCTTCTGACTCTTCCGTTTCATTGGCTTTACCAAATGTTTCCAAAGGCCCATTGTGAGTCACCAGCTTGAGAACTGGTTCCCCCCAAAATGGTAAATACTGAAAATAAGAAAATGTGTTGTTTTATGAAATAGGCAGCAGACAGGAGTGGCCAGTAGCCTAGCTATTCCATAGAAATTCCATAGAAATAGGTAAGCAAGGCGTCAAGTCAGAGGGCAGACAGCTAACTTAGAAAAAGGCAGCCTGGATTTAAAAAAGAAAAAAAGGCTAGCTGAGGTCGTCTTGATCCAAGAAGCCAGGGAGGAGGCTCTAAGGCTCTAGTAAAGCCTGTTGAGAAAAGGTAGGCCCTGATCCGAGAATGGGGGCATTAGGACCATGACTAATGTTTTTATTTTTTAAATGTTTATTTACTTTTTTTTACATTTATTTATTTTTGAAAGAGTGAGACAGAGCATGAGTGGGGGAGGGGCAGAAAGAGAAGGAGACAGAATCTGAAGCAGGCTCCAGGCTCTGAACCAGAGTTCAGCACAGAGCCCAACGTGAGGCTCAAACCCACAAACTGTGAGAGGGAGACACAGAATCCAAAGCAGGCTCTAGACTCTGAGCTGTCAGCACAGAGCCTGATGCAGTGCTCAAACTCACAGACCTCAGGATCATGACCTGAGCTGAAGTCAGGCGGTTAATTGACTGAGCCACCCAGGCGCCAAAGCCATGGCTATTAAAGCTTGTGGTCAGAGGCCCAAAGTGCATCTGCTCTAAGGCATACAAGGTAGGCATGCTAAGATCACAACAGGTATGGAGCAGAGTGTACTGTGGAACCCCCAGGGCAGTATTCTCTGTGCCCTGAATTGCATAGCTGTGATTTTACCTGAAGGTTAGGAGCATTTTTCCTCTCAATAAGTAGGACAAAGTTTTGCTCAGCTTCATTCTATAAAACAGAGTCAATGACATTGTCATTATTATAATTGAGTGTCTTTTTTTTTTTTTTTTTGGTTTGGTTTTTAACTGGGTTGCCATCAGTGGAACTCTGAATTGAAATGTAAATCTGGTCAGAATTTCCCGGTGTTTATAGCAGCTTTCCCCAGTGTGCCATTATGTCATCAATGCCAAGAAATGTATCTTGGAATAAAGATGATTCCATGGTCAAAAGAGTCCAGGAAACATTTAATATTATATCCCTCTCTTGGGAGATTTGCAGTGTATATTAGTGAACTAAAAGTTTTTAGGAGTCTTCTAGTAAAGAAATCTCTTTGATCCAATGTTTCCCAAACTGTTTTGACATTGCAATTTTGTGTTTTGTCATTAATATCTATTAACCTTCTTTTGGACTAATATTTATTCAACACTTAGGAAACACAGCATCCTCTTGGAAGTAATTGCTGCATGCCAAATGGATAGAGCTTGAAACAGTAGAGGAGATCTAGATAATCATAAATGTAGCCCCAAGACTTAGAGAAAATTTCATACTCTCATTCAGGGAGTAGATAAAACCCAATAAAGGGATTAGTAATGATGATCTGTTTTATTTTTCCTGATTGAGGTGAGTGTATTTTGGAAAGTGGGACAGGCTTGAGTCACTTAGTCCTAACAGGATGCTAAGAATGCCTCACATTTGTGTTTGTATTATGCTTTAAGGCCTGGGGCATGCCTGGGTGGCACAGTTGGTTAAGCATCTGACTCTTGATTTCGGCTCAGGTCATGATCATAGGGTCGGGTCATGGGAGCAAGGCCCACATCAGGCTCCGTGCTGAACAAGGAGTCTGCTTAAGATTCTGTCCCTCTGCCCCTCTCCCCACCTTGCTCTCTCTTTAAAACAAAAATTAAAAAAGACAACAAAACTTACATTTCCATGATCAAAACCCTATGAGGTAGAAAGGCAAATATTGTCCCCCATTTTTACAAAAGAGGAATTTCTTTTTTTTTTTTTTTTTTTTTTTTACAAATAGTTTATTGTCAAATTAGTTTCCACATAACACTCAGTGCTCATCCCCACAAGTGCCCTCCTCCATGCCCATCCCCCCTCCCCCCCACATCCATCAGTCGTCAGTTTTTGTCAGCATTCAAGAGTCTGTCATGGTTTGCCTCTCCCCCTTTCCCCCACCATTTCCCCCCTTCTTCTCCCCCTTGTTCCTCTGTCAAGTTCCTCCTAATCCTCCTATACGTGCAAATATATGATATTTGTCCTTCTCTGCCTGACTTATTTCGCTCAGCATAATACCCTCAAGGTCCATCCACGTTGCTACACATGGCCAGATTTCATTCTTTCTCATTGCCATGTAGTATTCCATCGTATAGATAAACCACCTCTTCTTGATCCATTCATCTGTTGATGGACACTTAAGCTCTTTCCATGTTTTAGCTATACAAAAGAGGAATTTCAAATAAAGAGGGACTGGGTGGCTCAGTTGGTTGAACATCCGAATCTTGATGTTCACCTCACAGTTCACGAGTTCAAGCCTCATGTTAGGCTCTGTACTGACAGCGTGGAGTCTGCTTGAGATTCTGTCTCTCCCCCTCTCTGTCTTTCTCTTTCTCTCTCAAAATAAACTTAAAAAACGTTTTTAAATTAAGACTTGCCCAACATCACATGACAGACTAATATGTAGTATAGCTACTAGGTCTAGTACTTTGAGCTTTTTAATCTCCACATCCCTGGTTTATGCCCATATCACCAAAGTAATTGTCCACATCTGTGCTAATGAGTGCTACTTTTATAGAAGGGTACACTTTCTCTTACTTATTTTTTTCCCTTAAGTAGTTCTAATTGTATTTCTACCCGTGGATTCTTTTTGACTTTGCTTACTCCCCATAGCATCTGAATGCTGAGCATAGTCTGGGCATAACAAATACCCAGGTCATCTCTACACAGACAAAAAGCCAGAGGATCAGAAACTCTGGATTTGAGCAAATTTCAGATTTCTCCTGTAGAACATGCTTTGAGATATGAATTTAAAACCTACAGGGTTTAACCTTTTCTTTTTTTTGTTTTCATAAGTTTAGTAAACATTTATTGAGAACTGACTACCAGCTATAGGCAAGGCATTAAGCTGTATATATTTTTCCCCCAACACTTCATTCTAAAACAGATAAGACTTTATTTTTTAGAGTAGTTTAAGATTCAAAGCAAAATTGGAGCGAAGATAAAGAGATTCTCCATATACCTCCTGTCCCACACACTAAAAATACAAATTTGAAAAAAGTTGGAAGAATTGGTTAGTAAAAACCATATATCCAACACCTAGATTTTATAGTTAACTTGGTTACTACTTTTAATCACACGTTTGTCCACCTTTCTATCACTCCCATCTTATTTTCTGATGCATTGCGAAGTAAGTTGGACACTTCAGTATACTTTATTCCTTAATACTTCAGGATGTATATCATTAACTAGAGTTCAATATTTGTTTACAGTTCCTTTTGTGTTTTGTGTAACCTTTTGTGTTACACATGATAGGTGCTTCTCAAATATTTGTTGAATGTGTAAATGACTCAACCAGATCAAAACACAAAGAAGAGAAAAAAGACTGGAGGTTGCACATTCACAAAAGTAGTAGAACCCTGCACAGTTCAACAAGGCCATATTATGTCTGCTTTCTTGACAATCTCAAAATAAAATTCTTGTACTATATTATATACCTTCACCCCAGTGCATGGATACAGGACCCCACACATACCTGTGCTAGAATATTCCATTCTCAGAGGCAAAACATTCCATTCTCAGAAGCCAGAAGGAGGGAATCTTTTAGGAAAATGAGGCCAGAATAAATCAGTGTTCACCTCTTGGTGTAGTGGCTTTTGCATCATGAGCAATGAGAGAAGTGCAGAGCAGCTGACTAGAATCTAAAGGGAGAGGGTTTTTTGGCCTAAGTGTCTCCTAGCCTGGCCTAGCTGTCCTCCATACAGCCCAGTCGCTTTAGGCTGACTGATGGCTTAAAGTAACAGTTCCTGCCTATCCAAATTCTGCCCATTTATTTCTCCATGACCAGCTGATCATTCATCTCCCCCACGAAGCACAGTGATTACTTCGTTTTCTGAACTCATGATTGTGTACTGGCACTTAATATTCACTGCCTTGGAGATTTTAAGTTATTTTTTAACCTTTTATTGTTATAAAAGCAGTACATGTGCACTGAAGAAAGAAAATAGAGAAAAGTAAAATATTAAAACCTTACATTTTCACCTTCCAGAAATGACCATTGAAACAGTTTAGTGCAGGGGGACCTGGGTGGCTCAATCTTTTAAGCATCGGACTCTTGATTTTGGCTCAGGTCATGATTTCATGGTTTGTGGGATCAAGCCCTGCATCGGGCTCTATACTGGTGACACAGAGCCTACTTGAGATTCTCTCTCTCCCTTTCTGTCTTCCCTTCCCCTGCTCTCTCACTCTCTCTCAAAATAAATAAATAGGAGCGCCTGGGTGGCTCAGTCGGTTAAGCATCCGACTTCGGCTCAGGTCGTGATCTCACGGATCGTGGGTTCGAGCCCCGCATCAGGCTCTGTGCTGACAGCTAGCTTGGAGCCTGGAGCCTGTTTCAGATTCTGTATCTCCCTCTCTCTCTGACCCTCCCCTGCTCACGCTGTCTCTCTCTCTCTCAGAAATAAATAAAACATTAAAAAAAATTTTAATAAATAAACATTAAAAAATAGAAACAATTTAGTGCAAATCTTTAGAGGCCTTTTCCTAGACATATGTAAATGCAACTATAATTTTTTAAACATATGTCATATATTGCACATACTATTTTGTAACTTGCTTTTTAAATCTATGATCTCTACCTTTCCACTCCAGTAACTTTTCATTATTCTAACCTAAATCCATATTCAGATTTCCCCAGTTGCCCTCAAAAGATGTCCTTTATACTTTGTTTGCAAATCAGGGTGCAGTCCAGACAATGCATTATTTCTGTTGCATTATGTCTGGTCCCTCAAGTGTTATTTATTTTAGTACAATTACTCTTTTCTATTGACATGAAGAAACTGGGCCGATTGCCCTGGAGTAAGTTCCAGCTTCTGAATTTGTCTGGTTGCTTCCGCATAGTGACATTTAGTTCACTCTTCTCTTCCCTGGCATTTCTTGTAACTGGAGGATGTATGTTAAAAGCTTGATGGATTCAAGTTAAACATTTTGGCTTGAAGATGTGCACTTATGATGCATTACATCAAGTGTGTTCTAACACAGCTGGTTGTCTTTCCATCAGTGATGCAGACATTGATTGACACCTGGACTATGGCAGTGATATGAGATTGATTCTACATTGTTTGGTTATGTTTTCTCTCTTTTGTCAAGAAAAGTAATCTATGCATTTTTTCATGTGTTGATTCTTCTCCCAACACCATCAAATACTGGAACACAGTTTCTTGTCCTTTGTGGTCATTGAGCATCTTGATGAAAATGGTGTATCACCAACTAAATTTTCACATGTAACTTTCCTACATGGTTTTGGTCCATAAAATTTAACTGTTCCGATGTTAAAGAATGAGCCAGTATTAGTTGCAGACTAATAGAAATTATACTTTATCTCTAATAATGAAATTAGGAAGCCTTCAAATAAAATGGGTAAGATCTGCCATCTGTAAAAATAACAAAGAATTGCCTTTTTTTTTTTTTAATGTGTATTTATTTTTGAGAGACAGACCACAACCAGGGGTGGGGGGTAGATAGAGGGAGACACAGAATCCAAAGCAGGCTCCAGGCTCTGAGCAGTCTGCATAGAGCCCAACACAGGGCTCAAACCCATGAACTGAACTGTGAGATCATGGCCCGAGGCAAAGTTGGACGCTTGACTGGCTGAGCCACCCAAGAATGGTCTTTTAATGAGTACAGGTTTGGGAACATATAAAATTCAATCAAGACTACTTGAGTGTAATTTCACAAAGACATGCCTGAACTGTATTTTTAACTAAAATTATACCAAAATTAACTTAATACAAAGGGATTTGAGAGCTTAGTCTGATAGTGTGTCCCCTTCCCTAGATTGGGAGTACTGGGCTTGAATAGAAGCATCTGGTTCTGGGCAGTCGATCCCTGGAGAGAGAGTGACATATGACTTTATGACCCTCTTTGGGACCTAAGATCATCCAAGCAACTCCCTAACTGGAATTTGGCTTCATGTGCCAATTTCTTTCAAGGGATGCAAGAGTCAGCAAACTATTTTTTATATCATTATTGTTGGTGGAGTTGGGCACATCTTAACAGAGCCCTCTGCATAGTCTCCAAGCCTGTCCCCCTTCTTCCCAGAGGAATCACTATCCAGACTTTAATGGTAATCAATCTTTTCCTTTCCTCTACAGTGATTTTCACTTGCTAAGTATGTATCCATAAATAATACTGGTTGTTTTTGTTTTTGTTTTTTGCCTGTTTTGGAATTGAGCATAAATGGAATCCTGTAGTGTGGATTATTTTGTGTCTGACTCCTTTTGCTTAATATTTTGTTTTTACAGTCCATCCATGGTGGCACATATAGTGTAAGATAATTCATTTGCTTTGGTGTGTTGTATTCCATTGTAGGAATATGTAACTGACCTATTTTACTGGTAGTGGTTGTTTGTAGGTTTTACCTGTTAGCAAATAATACTGTTCTGAACCATCTTAGACATATATTTTGGTGAAACCTAAGCACACATTTCTGTAGGAGATAATGCCTAGGAAATTGCTATGTACATAAATTATTGATAATTCCTGAGGATAGATTCCTAACAGTAAAATTAATGGATCAGAAGGTGTAGCCATGGAAGGTGAGTTTAGAATTTCTATGAATTTATTCCATAATCAGTAGGATAACCTTTATGTTAGTTTAATTCTTTCCACTGCAGTGTAAACCAGCTGCACTTTGTTTAGTCTGTGGAAGTAAGCTCTATAGAGTCAGCAAGCAATTTCCTTGTACTTGGGACCATCAGACTTGATCTAAGTTCATTTGAAAAGGTATTTCATGCTGTGTATGGACTATTCTTTTGGGTCTATGCAGTTCTTATGGCTGATTGGCTGGAAAGCTTAAAACTGTTGGTGAATCTCATTGTATAAAAATAGTATATATCAAAATTCACAATGATCGAATGTATAAAGACATTGAATCAGTGTGCTTTGAGGATTTATTTTCCAGAACTTAAGTTCTGTCAATTGAATGTTTTAATATATGTGCTTCTGTTTTGTTGCTTTTACTTTAGCAAATGTGATCCTTAGCGTTTCATGACTTTTCTGCATCTTACGTAGTGGCCTAACATACTGCCTTGCCTATGGTAGATGTTTGGTATGTTGAAATGGTATTGGATTACCATACCATATTATTTTGAATTATTGTCTTTGTTTTAGTTTTGCTCTTCCTTAATACATTAGGTTTATTAAGGAATGATCATTTTAATTTACAGAGCACCTTCTCTCCTACCTAGGAACTCTGAGATGGCAGGTTATTTGAGTTCTCTTTGGCTTGGAATAATTATTCTGGCATTTAAATGAGCCTCTGTCTAAATGTGCCCTGAAATTTTCATTTCTATCTTTTTAAGCCTCCCTGCTTCTGAGAATTTTCAAGCTTATATGACTGCCTTTAATTAATAATCTCCTTCATGGCACTCCAGATAGACATGGTAGTTGACTGGCAGAAAGGAAGCAAAAGCAAGTTTAAATAGAATAGTGTTTAGCTGTAAGATATCACTGTATATACCTGAAAGGCTTCGCAAAAATCGACTAATCAATTTTCTAACACCTTGGAGAAGTAGGAAATGGGTTTTTATTATGTATTTAGAAGCTGAGAAAGTGAGATATGCCTTTAATCTCTTAACTCTCCCTGAGAAGTTGATGTTTATTTGGGAACAACGTAACTTGTTTAAAATCATAGAGACCCTTTTTTTGTAGCTGGTTTGCATAATACATTCTACAGTTTTAATCTGAAAAGTTTTTTTAAAAACTCATCCTTTGACTTTCCAGTTTTCTCAGAAGGATACAACTGAATCAACTTCAAAACTTACTGGTTTCATTTTCAGAAAGGCAGTCCACTCAGCAGTTTCCACAAGTAGTAAGCTCTTCTTGCTCCCTTACCATCCAGAGAAACAAGAAAATAGAACAGATGCCGACTCAGAACCCTAAGTACTGCCTAATCGCCCGTTAGGGATAGTCTGACAGTTTTTGAATGTTTTTGAAGTCCTGAAGAGATAGAGGCCAAATTGCTTACCTGAATTGCTTTGTTTGCCCAGTAAACCAGGAGTTGTTAGAAATGGGGTCCAGTGACAGTGATCCCTGTCTCGGTACTTTTTCACTAATGCTTCTTAACCTTTTTTCCATCAAGACACATGCTCAGAGTGCTTCTGTAGTGTTTGCCTGGCCCAGAGGGCTAGCTGCAACTATGCCTTTTCTCTCCTACTAGAGAAAACATAGTAAGTGAATATTTTGAATTTGCTACTATTGATATTTTTGAAGTATTTACTTCATTACTTTATTAATAACAAGTGACTTGCAACATATCACACTACTGATCATGACCAGACACCAGTGTGTTCATAGTTATAGCTTTATGTAAAATTTAAATGTTTTCAAAATAGTATATGAGACTTTGTTAGAAACCTCTCAGTATGTTTGATACCCTGGCCTTCCCACTTATTCACATAAAATGTAGTTCTTTTCTTATACTGATTTTTAAATTTTTTTTTAGATTTATTTATTTTAAGAGAGAAAGAGTGAGTGGCGGAGGGGCAGATAGGGAGAGAGAGAATCCCAAGCAGGCTCCACGCTATCAGTGTAGTGGTACGAATCATAAGATCATGACCTGAGCCAAAATAAAGAGTTGGATGCTTAACGGACTGAACTACTCGGGCGCCCCTGATCTTCTTTAAATCACTTTTTGTTAACTAATTGCCTGTTGTGAGCCATGGCCTTTCTGAATACTGGAGAACTGGCAAGAGATGGTGAGCCACCTCTTCCTTTGAGGAACCTGTAGTCTAGTGTAAGTGATAAGGCTTGGTTTACGAAATAACTTGTATTGGAAAAGTCACTTAACCTCTCCAAACTTCAGTTTTCTCATCTAGATAGTGGGTTAATAATATCTGACTAACAGGTATTATTATGAGGACTTTGTGAAATAGTTCAAGTGATAGCACATAGCATTGGTGCCTGACTCAGTAACTAATCATTCAACTTAGATCTAGGGAACCATGCAAGATTCTATCATTCGATGCTTAAATTATGATATGAAGTCCATTTTTTAAAGTATAGATTGAGAGGGGGCACTTGGGTGACTCAGTTGGTTGAGCATCTGGCTCTTGATCTTGGCTCAGGTCTTGATCTCAGGGTCGTAGGTTCAAGCCCTGTGTTGGGCTCCGTGCTGGGCATGAAGCCTATTTTAAAAATAAACAAAGTAGGTATTGACAGACAGCAAGAACTGACAGCTAGAGTTCATTAAGAAAGGCTCCATGGAGCATATAGGATTGAAAGAGGTATAGAAGTTAGGTAATCAAGCTGTAGTATTATTAGGATAAGGAATGGATATGGGGTACCTGGGTGGCTTAGTCAGTTAAGCATCTGACTTTCGCTTGGGTCATGATCTCGCGGTTCGTGGGTTCTGTGCTGACTGCCAGCTCAGAGCCTGGAGCCTGTTTCAGAGTCTGTGATTCCCTCTCTCTCTGACCCTCCCCTGCTCATGCTGTCTCTCTCTCTCTCTCCTAGAAATAAATAAAACATTAAAAAAAATAAATTTAAAAAAAAAATAAGGAATGGATACGCGCTGATTTGGAGGAAGAGTTAGAGCCCCCCTACTTTCCCTCACTTACATAGGATCTCACCAGCTTTTTGTCCCCACATAATATCTGTGTTGATTCCCTAGTGACCTGACAAAGTAATTCTCCGCCCAGTGGTAAAACCCTATAGGGCTAATCCTTGTTAGCATTACTATACTATTTCCATGGCAACCATCAGATGATCTATAATGTTACTGAGGCAAGATATGAGAAGTATTTTCATCAACAAATGCCTGGATATACTGGTAAATTGTCCCAGTGGGAGATTGCCCAACTACTTAGCTGCTGTCTCCAAAATCTTAAACCCTGCTTTTTCCACATTTTCATGTTTGAACATTTAGGAGGAGATACTTTTGAGGAAAAAATATCTTGCCATGGATTTTTTTTCTCTAAGGAAATAGCATTTTTGCAAAATAGGCATAACAGATAAAGTAAATCTGAGGGGGAGGGAATGGTTTTATATCTAGTTTATATAGTCTTTGTGACTACCAGTAAATAATTAGGGGCGAAAGTAAAACTTGGCATGATTCATCTGTCAATTCTACTTAAATAAAAGATTTAAACATAAAATTCTTCATATTTAAAAATAAAAATTTCCTCCTGGAAACTGAGCTCTGTAATATGCAGGTTTTATAGAATTAGTTTTGTCCCCTGTGACATTCAGGAGTATGTTATAGACAACTTTAAGGTTGGACATGAGTGAATATATACATGTTTTCCCTTTACTGAACAAATTTGTCAACTATATGCCTGGTATGGGTCTCAGTAGTGGATTTGTGGGTGGCAAATGAAACAGAGGCCCCTGCTGTTCTGGAATTGATATCAAGGGCAGAGAGAGAGGCAGTAACTCAGTTAACAAAGAGTTCTGCATCAGGTAAGTGCTACAGAGGAAAGTAGAAGATAGGAATAGAGACTGACACGTGTAGGGTAGGGTAAACAAAGCAGGTCTCTCTGATGAGGTGACATTTGAGAGGAGACCTGTGTGAGAGACTGAACTTCAGCCTGTGAATAGCTGAGGGAAGAGTGCTCCAGACAGAGGTATAGCAAGTATGCACATCTTGAGGTAAGAGTGTGCTCAGCAGAACTGAGGATAGCAAGGAGACCAGGATGTGTGAAACCGAGAATACAGTAGATATGAGGAGATGAGAGATGAGGTTGGGGTTGGACAGGAAGCTTGTAAAGTCTTTTAAGCCATGCTAAGAACTTTATCATATTTTATTCTGATAAAATAATAAAATAAGATAAAAGCTTCTAGACTGTTTTAAGCAGTGGCATGATCTGACTTGGATTTTTAAAGGATAACTCTGCTTCGTGGAGCATAAGTTGTAGGAGCGCAAGGCTGAATGCAGGGAGACCAGTTAGGTGATACTACTGTAGGTCAGTAGTCTAGGTGAGCATTGATGCTGGCTGGAACTGGGGTGGGAGAATGGAGACAGGGAGCAGTGGTAGGGTGCTGAATATTTCTTTTACTCAGCAAGTATTCATGCAGTGCTTATTATAAACCAGAGACTGTTCTAACAGCTTTTTAGATACCGGCACATTCATTCTCCTAACAGTCCTCTGAGGTAAATTTCAAAGGTATAGCCCATAGAATTTATAGATGGACTGGATGTGGGTGTTCAGGGGAAAGAAGGGAGTCAAGGATGGTTCCTGGGTTTGGGCCTAAAATTCCTAAGAATGGAGTTGCCATCTTCCGAGAAAGACAGGACTCGGGAGAAGCATGTTTGAGTGGAAGCCCTAGAATCAGGAGTTGGGTTTTTGGGCATGTTCCATTTGAGATGCACATTAGCTATCCAAGTGGATGCATCGAGTAGGTAGTTGGATATCTGAACTTGAAGTCAGAGAAGAGGCCAGGGCTAGAGATAAATTACAAAGGAAATCTCAGAGCATTCAGGAAGAAGTACCAACTAGATGTCTGTTTATTGCTGCTAAACCTAACCAGAAGTAGATGTGAGAACAGTCTTTTCCCTTCGGCGTGGTCATGTGGTAACATTTTCACTGGCTTTGGGGCTAGACCTACATTTGAAAACTAGCTCTGTTGTTTACTAATTAAGTGACCTCAACTATGTGACTTAATCTCTTCTAGTTTCAATTTCTTTATAAAATGGGTTCATTGGACTTATCCCATAGTATTGTTAAGATTAAATGAAATAACGTATGCTACCTAGAAAAGTGCTTGGACACAGAAAGTGCTTAATAAATATTTATGTTCCCTTTTTTTCTCAGATTTAGTTTATTACTATTATTATTAAAATGTTTCACTTATTTTTGATAGAGGGAGAAAGGGCATGAGCAGGGGAAGGGCAGAGAGAAAGCAAGACAGAGGATCCGAAGCAGGCTCTGCACTGACGGCAGTGAGCTCGATGTAAGACTCGAACTCACAAACCATGAGATCATGACCTGGGCTGAACTCGGACACTCAACTGACTGAGCCACCAGACACCCCCAGATTTAGTTTCTTGCATTCACCCCAGACTAATAGGACATGAGCTTCTCTTCCAGGAAAAGAAATCTTAATTTAAAGCCTACTCCCACATATACTTACTTGGAGGTGCCTATTTTAACAAAAGCTCCAAAGGGGATTTCAAATCAATTTCCTATCAAATGATAATAACCTTTTAAAAGAAAGGAGTCTAGTGAAGTTTATAGAAGACACAGGTAACGGGGCGCCTGGGTGGCTTAGTCGGTTAAGCGTCCGACTTTCGCTTAGGTCATGATCTCGCGGTTCGTGGGTTCGGGCCCCGCGTCGGGCTCTGTGCTGACTGCCAGCTCAGAGCCTGGAGCCTGTTTCAGTCTGTGACTCCCTCTCTCTCTGGCCCTCCCCTGCTCACGCTGTCTCTCTCTCTCTCTCCTAGAAATAAATAAAAACATTAAAAAAAAACAAATTTAAAAAAAAAAAAAAAAAAGGAGACACAGGTAAAGAAGTCATAGGTTTTGAGTATTAAAAGATTTCACATACAAGGGGCGCCTGGGTGGCTTAGTCGGTTAAGCGTCCGACTTTCGCTTAGGTCATGATCTCGCGGTTCATGGGTTCGAGCCCCGCGTCGGGCTCTGTGCTGACTGCCAACTCAGAGCCTGGAGCCTATTTCAGAGTCTGTGTCTCCCTCTCTCTCTGACCCTCCCCTGCTCACGCTGTCTCTCTCTCTCTCCTAGAAATAAATTTAAAAAAAAATTAAAAAAAAAAAAAAGATTTCACATACAAAAGCAAAGTGAAGGTACAGGTAGAAGCACCAAGTGGCAAATCTACCCATCAGTCATGGGTAATTTACATCAAAGCCTAAGTAAATCCGCTTGAGCCATGGTAGTGACCTATAGGAGGGAATAGTGCCCTTTACTGGGGCTGGGTTATTTAAATCAAAGGGAATTAGCTCATTAATTCCCTGATGACCCTGGTGGAACTTTGCTAATGGGACACTCCTGGGGTTTAGCTTAATCCCACTTCTGTTTTCTACAGTCATAGCTTGATTGTCTCAAAAAGTGCTCACTTAAGGTGTTCACCTTTTATTTTATACAATAAATATTTGAGCACCTACTATGTGCTCTGTATTTCATTAGGGAAACAATGTTAAATAGAAGGTAGAACTCCTATGCTTAAATTCTTCCCAGTATAAGAGGGAAAACAGATATATAAACAAATAAAATAAAGTGTATGCTAAGTGCTGAAAATAATGTCATTTTACACTGGGAGATTATAGAAGCACTATAGAAATCACCTCTGGACTGGGCTGTTAAGGTTTAGAATTCATCAGGTGGACATTTCAGGTAAAGACATTCTAAAAAGGAAGCAGTCAATAAGGAAAATCATCGAGGCATATTCAGGGAAAAAAGAAAAAGGCATAATTTGACTAATACAGTAGTTTTGTTTTTATGGTAGTGTGAAGGAGAAAGTGACAACTAGTTTGGAAAGCAGTTTTTTCCCTAACCCTTCTCCAGCTCTAAAAAAGAACATTTTAACTTTCTAACCTTCTTTTAAGGTCTTGATGAGTTCCCTGGTGAGCCGGATGACCAAAAGACCAAAAAAAGCATTAAAAATACTAGCATTTTCTTTATTTATTAGGATTAGACATGACATTTATTTTGAGGGAATCTTGAATGTGTCCCCGTGACACCATTTGTCTTCCCTAAGAGTTTACCCCAGACCATTCCCATCACTGTCCTAAATCAAAATTTGCTAAGTAGAACATCATTCAGAGTAGCTGCCTTCTCCTCAGTCTTCCTGTTGATTATGAAGAGGTTCTCAACTTCTTTTTCAAGCATCTGTAAGCAGTCTTCTTTTGAAAACATGAGTATTTCACATTCCAGGAAGTTCATGGTGCTCAATATTTGCAACCCTGAGGGAATAGGAAAGCCTGTTCCAAGATACATATGTTTACAGTGCTTCAGTTTAGCTAGTGATTCCTTAACTTGGTTCCATTTTCATATCCACTCCTCCCTTTGCCCCTAAGAACTTGGAAGTTTTCTCTGCTGCTTCTGTATCACCGTCCTTGGATGAAAGAGTGCCTACATTTTCTGCATCTCCTCAGTTAGAGCTGTTACTCTCCCCACCCTGCATCAATCCCTGTGCCAAATCTTCTTGGGCTCTTTCTTTAGGCCCTTTAAGATCTGCCCTCATTTACTTTCAACCGTTTAGACTTTTCTGTGCCAGTAACTTAAACATGAGATCTTCAGTCAGGGTTGAACTTAGAGATTATTAGAGCTAGCTTCTGATGACGACCGTGACAACAGCCACCACATGTAGTACTTCCCGTGTACAAGTCACTGTCCTAAGCACTTTACCCATGTTAATTTATCTCATACTCACAACAGCTTTTGAGGGACATTTTATCCTCACTTCCCGGTTAAAGGAACGAGCACAGAGAGTTAAGAGGTCACACAGCGCAGTATCAGCTAGAGAAGGGCTACGCTCTGTTTTAGACCTTGAGTTAGCAGGGCAGTTTCCCCACAAGAAGTGAGCCTTATTCATCTCTGTATCCTTGATTCAGAGCATAGGAAGCAAGTGTTCCATCCATGCTGGAATCCGTGCAAAGTGCCAGGCCATCAAGGTCACACAGAGGATTGTGTCATTTTGGTTTCAAAGTAAGAAGACTTAAGAGTGAATCAGAATGCTGATTGTGGATATAGTATATTGGGACTATCTGGGCCTGTTTTGCCATGGGTCCTCATAGAACATTTAAAAATAAAAATTTTTTAGTTTCTTCTCTCTGACTTCTGAAATATTTTTTTTATTAACTAGCAGTAGGAATCTGACCTTGAATAATGGCCCTCTGTCAGAAACAAAAGTAGATTCACATTTGCCCTTTTTTTTTTCTTTTTCAATTAAAGCCTGTGCTGCCAGAGTTGCTGGTCTTTGATGTTGAGGGATTATGTTTGTGGCCATGATTAAAAGGATGATAATAAAACCATTATTGTGCTCTAATTTTGAAGTTAGTTGAAATAAAATTAGACATGGCCCCTATCTCGTGGCAGTACACCTTCAAAATATTAAAGAGAGCTTTTACACATACCTGGTATAAACAGGACCAGCAGTGATGCATTCCCCCACATGAGTGACAAACATTGTCAGCAGCATCAAACTTGCCTCATTCCAGGGGACGAATTTTCAGCATCCCTGAAAATTGTTCAATATGTGACTATTCATTTTATCTTTTGAAAAATGGTAATAATATGAAACGAAACTGAAATGGGAGTCGAGAACCAACTGTGATCTTAGATCTTAGGTAAGTCCCTTGGTGTCACTTATTCAAATCATGTCTTGGTAGGCCTGACTTTGTTGACCCACACCTCCGTTTCATCATGTGCTGTGTTAGTGGTTTAGACCAGATAGTCTCTGAGGTTTTAACTTCCAAATTGCATCTTTCCTTGGAATGAATGCATGTTCTATTTGGAGTTTTCATTTTATCAGAAAGAATAGTAGCAGCTCTAACATATTACATCTTTAATCTATGCTAAACATGTTACCCACTTTCTTGCATTTTAATATTTACCATTTTTCAGGCAAGGAAACTGAGGTACAGTGGTTGTATAATTTCTCAAGCCCCACAGCTGTTTACTTTGTTCCTCCTCCTCTCAAGACTTAACCTTATTTTGTCTCGAGTTGTGCACTTCTCATACCATCTGCCATATATACAGGTACTTATGTTGTGACTCATATCGGCTGCTTCCTGAGTAGAGTATTCATCTCCTCTCCTTCAGGGACGTGAGGATGGAGACTGTGTTGTATACTTCTTTATATTCCACACAGGGCCTTGAAATTTTGTAAATTTTCAAACTTGAAAGTTAATAAATGAATGAGTGAATGAATGAATTCTATTCCCCCTCAGTCTTTCTATGTTTATATTGTCTGAGGTTCCTTGTGACTCTGCCCAGCATCATATTACTGCAAATCCTGATCTTTTGTTTGACACTTACAATATGCAGAGCCCGACACGGGGCTCAAACTGACAAAACCATGAGATCATGACCTGAACTGAAAACCAAGAGTCAGACACTTAACTGCTGAGCCACCCGTGTGCCTGAAGTTACTCATTTTTTTAAAATAAAAAAATAGCTTTATTTTTCTTCATATTAAGATAATATACTTCTATAAAATATTCAGACACTACAGAAAAGTAATTTTTTCCAAAGTGAATATCCCCCAGAGGTAATCACGGATAACATTTTAATGAATAGCCTTCCAGACATTCTTATAGAAGTGTGCATTTTCATGCATGTGTGCGTGTATATATATATATGTGTGTATATATACAGACACACACACACACACACATAGTTTTGTGTGATGAGATCAAATATGGTATTTTTTAAACTTTAGATTACATTATGAAATATTTCCATATTAATGCAGGTAGATGTATGTAACATTCCATGGCACTGATCCACGATAACTTTTTACATCCAGTCTGCTAACAGCAAACATTTAGATTGCTTTCACTTTTTCTTAATATTAAAAACAATACTGTGGTGAACATCCTTATACAGGTATACCTCATTTTACTGTGTTTTGCTTTATTGGAATTTAAAGATAATGCATTTTTTTACAAATTGGAGGTTTGTGGCAACCTGCATTGAGCATATCTACCAGTGTCATTTTGCCAACAAGTACTCACTTCTGTCTCTTGTGTTACATTTTGATAATTCTCTTGATGTATTTCAAACTTTTTCAGTATTATTAAAATTTTTATTATTATATTTGCTGTGGCAATCTGTGATCAGTGATCCTGGATGGTACTATGGTAACTGTTTGAGGTGCCATGAAACATATCCATTTGAGAGGGTGAAATTAATAAATGTTGAATGTGTTTTAACTGCTCTACTGATGGCCGTTCCCTGTCTTTCTCCTTCTTGGGCTTCCCTATTCCCGGAGATATAACTATATTGACATTAAGTCAGTTAATAACCCTACAGTGGCCTCTAAGTGTTCAAGTAAAAGGAAGAGTTGCACATCTCTCACTTTAAATCAAAAGCTAGAAAAGATTAGTGAGGAAGCCACATCAAAAGCTGAAGGAGGCCAAAAACTAGCCCTCTTGCGCCAGCCATTAGCCAAGTGGTGGACGCGAAGGAAGAGGTCTTGAAGGAAATGACAAGTGCTACTCCAGTGAATACACGAATGGTAAGGAAAGAAACAGCCTTATTGCTGATCTGGAGAAAGTTCCAGCGGTCTGGAAGGGAGATCAAACCTAGCACAACACTCCCTTAATTAAGCCAAAACCTAATCCAGAGCAAGGCCCAAACTGTCTTCAATTCCGTGAAGGCTGACAGAGGTGAGGAAGCTGTAGAAGAAACGTGTGAAGTTAGCAGAGCTTGGTTCACGAGGTTTAAGGAAAGAAGCCGTCTCCATAACACAAAAGTGCAGGGTGAGGCAGCAGGGGCTCATGTAGAAGCTGCAGCAGGTTATCCAGAAGATCTCACTCAGCTCAGATCATTCGTGAAGGTGGCCACACCAAACAGCAGATGTTCAGTGCAGATGGAAGCATCTACTATCTGGGGAAGATGCCATGTAGGACCCTGGTAGCTGGAGAAGAGAAGTCAGTGCCTGACCTCAAAGCTTCGAGGGACAGGCTGACTCTCTTGTTAGGGGCTAGTGCAGCTGGTGTCTTTAAGTGGAAGACACCATTTACCTTTCTGAAAATCTGAGGGTCCCTAAGAATTACGCTAAGTCTACTCTGCTTGTGCTCTGTAAATGGAACAACAAAGCCTAAATGGCAGCACATCTGTTGAATATCTTAAGCCAGCTCTGGAGACCCACTGCTCAGAAAAAAAGATTCCTTTCAAAATGTTACTGCTCACTGGCAGGGCACCTGGTCACCCAAGAGCTCTAGTGGCGTGGAGAAGTTAATGCTGTTTGACAGGAATGTGGAAGAAGTGGACTCCATCCCTCTTGGAGGAGTGGAGGGTTCAAGACTTGAGTGGGCGAAGTAGGTTTTTTGCAATAAAGTGTTTTTAAACTGAAATATGTAAGGGTTTTTTTTTAGACATAGTGAGATTGCACACTTAATAGATTACAGTGTAGTGTAAACACACCTTTTTTTGTTTGTTTTGACAGAGAGGGAGAGAGAGAGATTCTTGAGCACATTCCACGCTCAGCACAGAGCCTAACAGCTTGATCCCACAACCCTGGGATCATGACCTGAGCCAAAATCAAGAGTCAGAGACTCAACTGAGGCACCCTTGTGTAATCACAACTTTTATGTGCACAGGAAAACCAAAATATTTATTTTACTCATTTTATTGTGATGTTTGTTTTATTGTGGTGGTCTGGAATCAAACTAACGATATCTTCAAGCTACGTACGCCTGGATATAAATTTTAGGTATAGAGTGAGTTTCATCTGCCTGCATATGTGTCTGAATGAAGATGGTATTCATTAATAAGGCAGTACAGCAGATGTCTACAGCCACACCATTATCATGTAACAGCAAAAATGTATGAAAACCCAATAACATAAAATGGATTACATGGGTAAATGTCTGCCTTTATAGGCACTCAAGTTTGTGTTGTTCAGAACAGCAGGTTCCTATTAAACATTAAAATGAAAGGCTTGGGGGCACCTGACTGGCTTAGTCAGAAGAGCATGTGACTCTTCATCGTGGGGTCATGGGTTGAGCCCCATGTTGGGTATAGAGAGAATGAACTTTGGGGCACCTGGCTGGCTCAGTCAGTGGAGCATGAGATTGATCTCAGGATCATGAGTTCAAGCCCCACATTGGGCATGGAGCCTACTTAAAAAAAAAATTTTTTTTTTTAAATAAAACGAAAGCCTTGAACAATGTAAAACTTCATTTTGTTAAAATCTCAAATTTTTCACCTGAAGGAATTGTTAGATGTTTGTTTCTGTGTTTCCTCTGGCTTGATAGTAAAGTAATGCTTTGCAGAGTTTAAAGAGGATGCTCTGTATTATAAAACGAAACATAGCTTGCTAAGAACTGACTTTTCTAATAAGAAAGCATAAACCGTTCATTCTCCAAATATGCATTAAGCATCAATGATGTGCTCAAGGTCTAGCAAGAGAGAGATTAAAGTAATTAATAAAATTCACTTCAAACTGGTTGAAACCTAAGATGAGAAACCAGGAAAAGAAAATGCTTTTCTTTGAATGTTAGCAAACATCAGTACCACTCCACTTGTTATGCCTCAGGTTTTATTTATTTTGCTTACATTTCATTGGGCTTTTTGAGGTTTGAATTGTATTCATCAGTTAGGAGATTAGCAGCCATTATCTTCTTTTCCATTCACTCTGCCCTTTATGGAATTGCAGTTTATATTACTGAGGATATGCTAGCATAGCTCTTCTATATTCCATCCCTTCTCGTCTGTGTAGTCTCTAATCCCTTCTGACTAGTCTTACTCCTTCAGAGGAGTCTTCTGATTTGGTAATTTGCTCTTCACTAGTCTCATGTGTTCTTAAACCTTGTTCATGACATTTATAAGAAATTGCAAGGCTTTTTTTCCAAAGTGGGTTTTGCCATATTATACTCCCACCAACAATGTATGGGAATTCTGGTTGTTTCACAGTTGCCAGCATTTTGTATTGTCAGTCTTTTTAATTATAGCCTTCTTAACAATATGTAAAGTTGTCTCCTTGTGGTTTCAATTTACATTTCCCTGGTGACCAGTGATGTTGGACACTTTTTCATGTGCTTATTGGCCATCCATAGGTCTTCCTCTGTTACATATCTATAAAAATTTTTTCCCCTGTTTAAAAACTTAATTTATCTTTTTATTATTGAGTTAGAGGTTTTTATATATTGTGCATAGAAGTCCTTTGTCAGATGTAAGTTTGCAGATAACTTTCTGCCAATCTGAACCTTACAGATTTATTTTTTTAATAATGTCTTCTAATGCTTAGAAGTCTTCAATTTTGATATTACCCATTGGGTTTTAATTTCGACTATTATTTTTTTATTCCTAGACATCTTAGGTCTTAATCTTTTATGTATCTAGACATAATTAACACAGTTGCCTTATAATTTATATCTGATAATTTAGGATCTGTAGTCTTTGTGATTCTGTTTCTGCTGTTGTTTTTGCTGATTCTTGTTCATGAGTCCTAGTTTTCATGGGTATGTTTTGTTTTTCTTTTACTATAATCTGATTGTTTTTATTAGAAAACTGTGGAGATAATTTGAGCTTTGGTTGGAGGTACCATCCTTCAGAAATGATTTCTTTTGCCATGTGTCTAGGGGCACTTCCAATCTGGCATTTTTTAAAAATAACATTAGACATACAGAGAAGTTAGAAACACAATATAGAAATTCTCATATACCCTTCATCCAGCTTCCCTTAATGTCAACATCTTTTGTAACCATAGTACAGTACCTAGTACAGTATAGATTAACAATGAGACAATAATGTCCCACCAGTGTTCTTTCTCTGGCCCAGGATCCATTTCAGACTCCCATATTGCGTTTATTTTGTTGCTGCTGTTGTTGAGTCTCCTCCAATCTCTGACAGTTCCTGTCTGTCTTCGTTTTTCTTGAACTTGATACACATGAAGAGTACTGACCAATTATTTTATAAAAAGTTCCTCAGTTGGCATCTGTCTAATGTTTTGTCATGATCATCTGAGGTTGTGCACTCTTCCAGCAATAGCATAGAAGTGTGGTTGTGTCTTTCTCAGTACATCCTGTACATGGGTTTTTTCTTTTGTTTTCTTTTTACTGGTGATACTAACTTTTATCACTTGTTCAAGGTAGTGTATGCCTGGCTTCCCCACTGTGAGGTTACTACTCATAATCAGTCAGTCTTATGGGGAGATACTTGGAGACTGTGCAGATGTCCTGTTTCTCATCAGATTTTGCTTGATGGCTGCAGCGTTCACTCTCTGGTTCTTGCCTTCAGTGCCCATTACTGCAATGTTCACCTAATGGCGATCATCTGTCTTCATTTCCTCTACATTTATTAATTCTAATCCTTCTGTGAGAGCTGCCCTTTTCCCTCCGTTTTTTTTGTTTGTTTGTTTGTTTA
This sequence comes from Hyaena hyaena, assembly GCF_003009895.1. NCBI lineage: Eukaryota > Metazoa > Chordata > Mammalia > Carnivora > Hyaenidae > Hyaena > Hyaena hyaena. The sequence continues at coordinate 12,517,162 of NW_024080632.1, forward strand.
TCAGTGTGAACTCATGAGTATTTCACTTATTCTGGGTGTTATAATCCACCACTGTCATTGTTTTATTGATCAGATGGTCCTAGCCTTTGCCATTGGGAGCTTCTTCAAGTTAACACCTATGTCTGTTCAGTATGCCTCCATCAGATTTTGAGCATTTCCTTTATTTCTGGCATCTCAGGATGTCCCAGGCTCATCTTGTATTTATCCTGCCCCAACCCTGGAGCCAGGCATCTCTCCAAGGAGCCTTGGTTCATTTATTCCAGATTGGCATTTAGAAATGAAGATCTGCCATAAAAGCCATACATGAAAGACCCAATGCTAATATCATCCTCAGTGGGAAAAAACTGAGAGCTTTCCCCCTAAGGTCAGGAATAAGACAGGGATGTCCACTCTTACCACCATTATCCAAAGTAAGGAATAAGCTTAGGGATCCCCCAGGGCTTACACCAATGGGTTAACAAGGCATAAAGAAGTACAAAGCCATGGGATTCTCTCACCCGAGTTTGGAGAAAAAAGATTAGCACCCCAGAATAGGAAGGTGCAAAGGCACCAAAAATAGAGAAGTTCAGAGGCACCCCAGAATAGAGAGGGGTGCAGAGGCAGTCATTCAAAGGTATATGTATTAGGTGTGTGTGTGTGTGTGTGTGTGTGTGTGTATACCTAAGATTAGGTATTCAGGGAAAAACGCCCCCCAATTTAGTATATAGCTATATATAGTATATAGCTATAGCAAAAAGCTGCCTTCATAGGAAGGAAGGACCAAATTAGGTCAGCAGGGCCATAGGGCTATAGACTGCTGCACTGCACTGAGGGTGATGCTACCTAGAGTGGAGCTGATTTACAAAAGAAAAGGTGCTTTGTTAACCTTGAAGTGTTTTGCCCTATCTGTCTTATCCCTAGCTAGCTAAGGTAAACAGACATGTTGCCTCCTGTCTGCCTTTAACAACCATCTGCCCATCTGCCCGGTGCCAGGATTTTGTTTTGTATTGACCCAAACACTGTATATCTTCAAAACCCCCTTTCCCTCATGCCCATGAGTTGATGTTCACCGATTCATTGTTTCTTTGTGCATGCCCATCACGTTTGTAAGCCTTCTGATCTTGATGAATACGGGGCAAGAACACTTGTTTGAGGCTCTTGTCTTTTCCCGGACATTAGCCATCTCTCTCCTATTTTAATCCTGCATCTGCTCCCATGCTGGCTGAGAACTTTAGACTGAGTCTACAACAATTCAACATAGTACTGGAAATCTTAGCCTCAGCGATCAGACAACACAAAGAAATAAAAGGCATTCAAATCGGCCAGGAGGAGGTCAAGCTTTCACTCTTCACGGATGACATGATACTCTATATGGAAAACCCAAAAGATTCCACCAAAAAAACTGCTAGAACTGATCCATGAATTCAGCAAAGTTGAATTCATGGATATAAAATCAATGCACAGAAATCAGTTGCTATACACTAAACAGAAATTCCTATACACCAACAATGAAGCAACAGAAAGAGAAATCAAAGAATTGATCCCATTTACAATTGCACCAAAAACCATAAAATACCTAGGAATAAATCTAACCAAAGAGGTGAAAAATCTATACACTGAAAACTATAGAAAGCTTATGAAATAAATTGAAGAAGACATAAAAAAAACGGAAAAATATTCCATGCTTCTGGATAGGAAGAACAAATATTGTTAAAATGTCAATACTACCCAAAGCAATCTACATACGCAATGCAATATCTATCAAAATAACACCAGCATTCTTCACAGAGCTAGAACGAACATTCCTAAAATTTGTATGGAACCAGAAAAGACCCCAAATAGCTAAAGCAGTCTTGAAAAAGAAAACTAAAACAGGAGGCATCACAATCCCAGACTTCAAGCTGTATTACAAAGCTGTAATCATCAAGGAAGTATAGCACTAGCACAAAAACAGACACTTAGATCAGTGGAACAGAAGAGAGAATCCAGAAATGGACCCACAAATGAATGGCCAACTCATTTTTGACTTAGGCAAAGCAGGAGAGAATATCCAATGGAATAAAGACAGTCTCTTCAGCAAGTGGTGCTGGGAAAACTGGACAGCAACATGCAGAAAAATGAATCTGGGCCACTTTCTTATACCATACACAAAAATAAACTCAAAATGGATGAAAGACCTAAACATAAGACAGGAAGCCATCAAAATCCTCGATGAGAAAGCAGGCAAAAACCTCTTTGACCTTGGCCACAGCAACTTCTTATTCAACAGGTCTCCAGAGGCAAGGGAAACAAAAGCAAAAAGCAAAAATGAACTATTGGGATCTCAGCAAAATAAAAAGCACAGCAAAGGAAACAATCAGCAAAACTAAAAGGCAACTGACAGAATGGGAAAAGATATTTGCAAATGACATATCAGATAAAGGGTTAGTATCTGAAATCTATAAAGAACTTACCAAACTCAACACCCAAAAAACAAATAATCCAGTGAAGAAATGGGCAAAAGACATGAATAGACACATCTCCAAAGAAGACATCCAGATGGCCAACCAACACATGAAAAAATGCTCAACATCACTCATCATCAGGGAAATACAGATCAAAACCACAATGAGATACCACCTCACACCTGTCAGAATGGCTAACATTAACAATTCAGGCAACAACAGATGTTGGTGAGGATGCAGAAAAAGCGGATCTCTTTGTCACTGCTGGTGGGAACGCAAACTGGCGCAGCCACTCTGGAAAACAGTATGGAGGTTCTTCAAAAAACTAAAAATAGAACTGCCCTACAACCCAGCAGTTGCACTATTAGGTATTTATCCGGCAGATACAAGTATGCTGTTTCGAAGGGTTACGTGCACCCCAGTGTTTATAGCAGAGGTATCAACAATAGCCAAAGTCTAGAAAGAGCCCAAATGTCCATTGATGGATGAATGGATAAAGAAGATGTGGTATATATATATATAATGGAGTATTACTTGGCAATCAGAAAGAATGAAATCTTGCCATTTACAACTACGTGGATAGAATGGAGGATATTGGGCTAAGTGAAATTAGTCAAAGAAAGACAAATACTGTATGACTTCACTCATATGAGGACTTTAAGACAGAACAGGTGAACATAAGGGAATGGAAGCAAAAATAATATAAAAACAGGGAGGGGGCAAAACATAAGAGACTCTTAAATATGGAGAGCAAACAGAGGGTTGCTAGAGGGGTTGTGGGAGGGGGATGAGCTAAATGGGTGAGGGGCATTAAGGAATCCACTCCTGAAATCGTTGTTGCACTATATGCTAACTAACTTGGATGTAAATTAATAAAATAAATTAAAAAAAAAAGAAAAAGTAAAAATAAAAAAAGGAAACAGATCTGAATAGTAAGTGTGCACTAGGATGTTGTTACTTTGGGGCCCTCCCAGAAGATAGGTCTAGGAAATGAGGGACACACTAACACTGTGTTGTTTGCCTAATGATGATTTTCATTAACAGACATCCATCATTATTTCTCAATCTATCCATTTGTAAAAAATATTAGTAAGTTCTTACTGATATCTCTGATTCCAGTCCAACACCACAGAATTTAGTCTATCCTTCATTCCTTATTTGTACCTTATCTTTCTGCAAAAGAAAAAACTTGGTTCTCATGATAGTACTTACTTATTTGTTCATTTCTATTAAACACATACAGTAGTGTCAGAACCACTGACCCATACCTCTGTGAGAATCAAAAAAAATTTTTTGAGAGAGAAAGCAAGTGGAGGAAAGAAAGAGGGAGAGAGAGAATCTTAAGCAGGCTCCATGCCCAGCGCAGAGCCCAATGTAAGGCTAAATCTCACAACTGTAAGACCATGACCTGAGCTGAAATCAAGAGTCAGACGCTAAACCACCAGAGCCACTCTGGCGCCCTAAGAAACAGATTTATTAACTACAGTGCAGTATCTGTGTATATGCCTTTTCTCTTAAACCTTACAGTGTATAGTCAAAATACTGTTTTCCCAGGACACCTGGGTGGCTCAGTTGGTTGAGTGTCTGGCTCTTGATCTCAGCACAGGTCATGATCTCACCATTTGTGAACTGGAGCCTCATGTCAGGTTCTGTGCTGACAACGGTGTGGAGCCTGCTTGGGATTCTCTCTCCCCCTCTCTGTCTGCCCCTCCACTGCTCGTGCTTGCTCGCTCTCGCTCTCTCAAATAAACTTAAAAAAAAAAAAAAAACAAAACTGTTTTCCAGTTATTTAGTTCCTTTTTTCTCCATCCCTTTCTGTGTAGCCATGTTATTGATTTGTAGTGTAGTTAGGTTTATTTCATACTGATCATAATCCATTAGTTGTAATAATTTGCATGTGTGAAACATTAACATAGATCTATCACTATTTTTGTCAGCTCTGATGCTTTGAAGACATCTTTCCTATTTTACCCACTATTTTCAGTTGTTTCCAGTAGGAAGGTCAGGCTACAAAACCCTCATTACTAGAAATGAAGACTTTTCTTTGTAAAGGTAGTGGTAAAAGTCTTATTGTCTTCATACATTAAGGAAAATATAAATACATGACAAATTTTACTTCTTAGTTTTACTTTTTAAAGCCTTTGGGAGAAATTGGCTTTTGGAAGCCTAGTGAGAACAAGAAGATGATTTTACATTTTTTGCATTTATTTATAATTCATCCAGTAGATAGATGGCTCTCGCTATTATTATCATAAATAACCAAGAGTGAAAAAAAAAAAAGTCTCATCATGTAATATGCTGTTAATAGGCTCATGGCACCGATTAATGAATATAAATGTTTTTAACAGTAAAATCTAGAATATAAGAAAATACAGACCTCTGGTTAATTGGATTTTTCAGTTAACCAAAGGCTAATAATAAACCTGTTTTGGTTCATATTGGTGTAGATTTTCTTTTCTAAAGCATAGTCCTCTCCCTTTCTGACCTAGTACGGTTGTCTATTCCATTTCTATTCAAGTGCTTCTTAACCACCACACCAGTCACATGTATTTATTGTAATTGTGAAATATGAGGAAATCCCAGCTGCCTAACCATAAGGAGTGGTAAAGAAAATTATAACACATCTACATGATAGAATATTGTGCAGTCATTTAAGTTGATAATCAAGAAGAAGAATAACATGGAAATGTTTTTGATACAGTGCTAAGTATGAACAGTATGGTCATAACTAATTGTACACAGTCACGTGTAGAAAGATTAGGGGAAAAACCCAAAATGCTAATGGTATTTTTTTTAATCCTGAAATGAGGTTCTGTTACATTTAAATTGAAAAATAAATGTAATTATTTTTTAAGCACTATGCTAAAGCAACAATTTTCAACCACAGCAAAGTACAAATGGTTTTAAATAATTTGCCTCTTGTTTTAAATGAGAATACAAGCTGTTGCTCTAATGTCACTTTCACCTTGGTAAGCATTTCTGAGACGGAGCAAGGCGGGGCTAGGAAGAGGATGCTATATGTCGAGGCTAATAGGAGTCTGAGTGAGTATAGAGGCTGCAGACCTGGGTAGGATCCCATTCCAGTACTTAATCACTACCAGTGTGACCTTGGGAAAATGTCTTACCCTTGATATCCTCATCTGTCAGTGAGGCAAGTCAGAGTACCTACTTCTTCTGTTAGAAGGATTAAATGAGATAATAAATGTGAAATGCTTAAAACAGAGTGGTAAAGCACACAGTCAGTGCTTGATACGTGAAACCCCTTGCCATAGGCTCTATCTTTCTCATTGTCACCCCCAAGGCATTTCAAACAGATGGCCATTATCGTGCCCTGGCAGAAAAAGGATTGAGAATTTCTCCCTTTAAGTAAAACTCAGTACATCAGGCAGAGTATTAAAATAGTTAATTTTTATTAACTATTAATTTCTTTCCTACTACAGTTTCTAAGCTGGTTTTTGGTTTTGTTTTGTTTTGTTTTTTCCTTTTAACAGATAAGTTAAATGGATGCTCCTGTGTTAATGCAATTTCTTTTCCATTTAACAAGAAAGTATATAGTTAACAGTTCTGCTTTGGCCAGTTTAAACAAATTTAATCCAAATGTTCTAGTTTGGGGAAATGTTCCTGTGTTATTACTCATGCCAATAGGAAGAGTAATCATGGAATAGCTCTGCTCAGGGAAGAGAAAGTAATGTGTCCTAGATGGTACTCTGACCAAATCAGGCGTCTCAGGGAGAAGTAACGCATTGTCAGTTTGTTTTGCCAACTTGAGGATTAATTAATAATAACCCAAGCACTCTGTGCTTTTCAGCACTGAAACAGAACTAGAGTTATTTCTCAAATGTCTTGTTTATTATCCAATCTGTATGCAATGAAAGTAAAAAAGACAATGTTTTGAGATAAGAATATTAGAAATAAGTATCTAAAGATTAAAATATTTCATAATACCCAGTCGTGGCAAGGTGTTGAGAAGCAGGCACATCCATACTGTTGATGGGGATATAAACTAGGGCAGTGATTTTAGGGGGGAGTTTGGCAATACCTATCAAAGTGAATATATGTATTCTTTTACCTAGCAATTCCACTTTTAGGAATTTATTCACTTAGAAGATATTCTCCCACAAGCACAAAGATAGATAAGCAAGGATGTTTTTTTATTTGCAGCAGTGTTTATAATAGCAAAGAATTGGAGCACTCTTAAGTGTTCATAAGTAGGGATTAAATAAATTATATTTACATAACTACAGATAGTTTTGAGTTTTTTTAATGTTTATTTATTTTGAGAGAGAGAACACAAGCAGGGGAGGAGCAGTGAGAGGGGGTCAGGGGAGAGAGAATTCCAAGCAGGCTCTGCACTGTCAGCTCAGAGCCAAACACTGGACTCGATCTCATGAAACTTGAGATCATGACCTGAGCCGAAACCAAGAGTTGAATGCTTAACTGACTGAGCCATCCCGCTGTCCCTAAATATGGACAATTGCTAAAATGAATATGGTAAATCTACATATAGATGTGGAAAAGATGTTAAAATATATGTATTGTTAGAGGCATAAGTTTTTATGATATTTTAGATATGAACAGGACTTTTTAGAAGGACTCCCTTGAAACCTCTGTAATGTGGATGATGGTAAAGATGTCACTGGGGAGGGATACTGATGACTAGGAGCAAGTAGAGACTGTAACTCATTTCACTCCTTCTGAAGATCAGATCTTCAGTCAGATCTTCTTTATATTTTTATTCTGAACATTTGTTACTCTTACTATGGAAAAAAATTTTGATTTCAAAAACTGAAGAACAAATACCTGAACTAAAATCATACCATTTTCTTATATTTGCCTATGATTACAGATATCATACTTTGCCACAGTTTTGCCACAGCTGTTACTGGCTGCTTAATCAGGCACAGTAGCCAAAACTCATCATTTTGAAACCCACTGTGTAAGTCCCTGTGATTTTCTACTCTAAGACTGAATCACCCTACTGTTACTTCACTACCACCACCAATAACTGTCCTGGGGCCATGACTGCTGCCCCAAAACTAGAAGTAGGGAAATTGGTATTTCCAAGAGGGGTACGGCTCCTGAATATTTGCTGCCTATTGAATAGCTTTGAAAGGCCACCAGGAGAGCAGAAATGAAAGGTATGGCTGCCAGTTATTTGTGTGTTTCTCTATATTGTTTTTGGCTTGATCCACCATCTCCGTGATGTTAGTCAAGTCACTTAACAGCCTGTTCGCAGTGCAAACCCCAGAAGTAGACTGTGCACATGATAGCACCCTATAACATACACATTGTGTTCATAGTAGTACCTCGTTTTAAAGACAAATAAACAAAAAACACTGATCCTTGGATATTTTACTGTTTCCCACTACTGTCCTAAATTTGTAGCAATGCAGTATTTCTTTCCTTTCATTATTTCTCCGAACTTCAGTGATTCAGTTCAATATCATAAAGTCCTGAATTAGAAATAGGGAAAAGGAGGGCACCTGGGTGGCTCAGTCGGTTAAGCGTCTGACTTTGGCTCAGGTCATGATCTCATGGTTCGTAGGTTCGAGCCCCGCATCGGGCTCTGTGCTGACAGCTAGCTCAGAGCCTGGAGCCTGTCTTCAGATTCTGTATCTCCCTCTCTCTCTGACCCTCCCTTGCTCACACTGCGCCTTTCTCTCCCTCAGAAATAAATAAAACATTAAAAAAAAAAAAGAAAGAAATAGGGAAAAGGGGGGCACCTGGGTGGTTTGGTCAGTTAAGTTTCATGGGTTTGAGCCCACTTGGGGCTCCATGCTGACAGCACAGAGCCTGCTTGGGATTCTCTCTGTCCTTTTCTGCCCCTCCCCCACTTGTTTGTGTTCTCTGTCTCCTCCCTCTCTCTCTCTCTCTCTCTCTTTCTCTCTCTTTCTCTCTCTCTCTCTCTCTCTCTCACATACACACACACACACACAATATAAATAAATAAACTTAAAAAAAATAGGGAAAGGGGCATTCCTTTAGACCTGTGCTTTTTGTGGTATTTCATAAAAGAAGAATAGGTCTGTAATTTGAGAAAATAAGACTCCAGTTAAATGACTCCTATAACTTGCATACGTTTATGTGGTAGGATAGGAACTCTGACCTTGATCATCTGACTCAACTTTTTTCTTTCCAGTATACCATCTGTTCTCTCAGGAGCAGAGCGGGTCCATTCAGAGAGACCCCCGTTGTCCTGGCTAACTCGACTACTTGAGGAACGCCAAAGACAGTTTGAAATTCATTATGGAGCTAAGACTGGCTTTGCAGGCTTCCTCATACTTTGATCAGAAAGTATCTAGGGGTGCCTGGGTGGCTCAGTCAGTTAAGTGTCCAACTCTTGGACATGGTCTCACAACTCGTGGGTTTGAGCCCCACATTGTGTGTGCTGACAGTGTAAAGCCTGATTGGGATTCTCTGTCTTTACTTCTCTCTCTGTCCCTCATGAGCACACGCACGTGCGTGTGCGCGCGTGCTCTCTCTAAATAAATAAATAAATAAACTTTAAAAGAAAGAAAGCATCTAGAACATGGGTTATGTACAAACTTAAAAGATTATTATTTAATTTATATGCAGTAATAGCTAATACTCATTCTGTTAGGTCTGAAGTTCTGAGCCAGAGTCTGTCTTTGAAGAAGAAGAAAATAATTTGCTTGGAGAGGTGCATTAGCTCCTTGTAAATGGTAGTACTCTGTAAAATTTTATTACTCTGAGTGATGTATCCTCTCCATCACATAACAGGCACATGACTGGCCACCTGGCTAGAGGCAGCCCTGTGTGATGGGAAAGCACAGAACTGGGAAGCCAGAGACCGGAATGGTGCCACTTTCTCTCAGCCTCCACCTCCTTGTCTGAAAAACAAGGCCAGTCGTTCCTGCTTCGTAAGCCTTTCAGAAAGTCAAATGAGAGATATAGGTTAAAAGCCTTTGTGAACAGTACATGCCTGGTCATATCTGAGGAGTCACACATTTAAAGAAGACCCATTATAGCTTAGTGGTCGGGAGCTCAGTCTTTGGATGGAGTCAGGCAGGCTACCTGATAGGAAGAGACAATTTTTATTTCTAGGAAGATCACTTTGAGAGGAGACTAGTCTCCAAGAGCATTTTTAATACAAGCTTGGGGTATATTTATAACCTTCAGTGCAACCTCTGTGGCTTGGTTGCCTCATGATTCATGTCAAGCTGATGATACTCAGAATCAGGTCAGCTGCCTGAATTGCCCAGTGCTTTTTGCAAATCTAAACATATTTGAAATCTTTATCATCAACTGAATTCAGTACAAGTATTCAAACTGCAGCATTTATTAGACGGAGTTTTCCTTATGAGCCCTAAATTCCATTAGGAGAAATTTAGAGAGTCTTAAAATTTCTTAGCATTAGAGAAGAAGGAAAGAAAAAAGAAGAAAGAAAGAAAAATCTTGCTAACTTGGACTCGTAAAGGTTTGGTTTTAATAGCGGGACATAAAAAAAAAAGAAAAAGAAAAACTATTTCAATCTACAAAAAAACAGTACAGGCACACCTCAGAGATCCTGCCAGTTCATTTCCAGGCCATGACAAGCAAATATCGCAACAAAGCCAGCCAAATGAAATTTTTGGCTTTCCAGTACATATAAAAGTTCTGTTTACACTACACTGTAGTGTATTAAGTGTGCTATCACATTATGTCTTAAAAAACTTAAATATCTCAGTTTAAAAACCCAAAACTGAAAATGTAAACCATCATCCGAGCTTTTGGCAAGTCATCTTTTTGCTGGTGGAGGGTCTTGCCTCGATGGTGATGGCTGCTGACTGATCGGGGTGGGGGGCACTGAAGGCAGAGTGGCTGTGGCAGGTTCTTAAGACAACATATCGTGTGCCATATCGAGACTCTCCCTCTCACAAATGATTTCTCTGTAGCAGGCGATGGTGTTTGATAGCATTTTAGCCACAGTGGAACCTCTTTCAAAATTGGAGTCTGTCCTCTCACACCCTGACACTGCTTTCTCACCGAAGTATACAAAATGTTCTGAATGCTTCGTTGTCATGTCAGCTGTCTTCATGGCATCTTCATCAGGAGCAGATTCCGTTTCCAGGATCCACTCTTTGTTCATCCATGAGAAGCAACTCCTCCTCTGTTCAAATTTATCAGGAGTTTTAGCAATTCAGTCCCATCTTCAGGCTCTACTTCCAATCCCAGCTCATCCCCTGTCTCCAGGGTCTAGAACTCTCCACTCCATGAGGGATGGAGTCCACTTCTTCCATACTCCTGTCAATGTCACTATCTTGACCTGTCTGTGAATCAGGAATGTTCTCTAAATGGTGAGCCCTTTTCAGAAGGTTTCCAATGGGCTTGGCCCAGATCCATCAGAGGACTCACTGTCTGTGGCAGCTCTCCACCCTTTCAGGTATATTTCTTCAATAATAAGACCTGAAAGTTGAAATTACTCCTTGGTGCCCGGGCTGCAGAATGGACGTTGTGTTGGCAGACATGAGAACAGCGTTAATCTCATTGTGCCCCACGCCATCAGAGCTTGGGGACCAGGTGCGCCGCCAGTGAGCAGTAACATTTTGAAAGGGATCTTTTTTTTCTGAGCAGGGTCTCCACAGCTGGCTTAAGATGTTCAGCAAACCAGGTTGTAAACAGATGTGCTGCCATCCAGGCATTGTTCCATTTACAGAGCACAAGCAGAGTAGATTTAGCGTAATTCTTAGGGACCCTCAGATTTTCAGAAAGGTAAATGGTGTCTTCCACTGAAAGACACCAGCTGCACTAGCCCCTAACAAGAGAGTCAGCCTGTCCCTCGAAGCTTTGAGGTCAGGCACTGACTTCTCTTCTCCAGCTACCAGGGTCCTACATGGCATCTTCCCCAGATAGTAGATGCTTCCATCTGCACTGAACATCTGCTGTTTGGTGTGGCCACCTTCACGAATGATCTGAGCTGAGTGAGATCTTCTGGATAACCTGCTGCAGCTTCTACATGAGCCCCTGCTGCCTCACCCTGCACTTTTGTGTTATGGAGACGGCTTCTTTCCTTAAACCTCGTGAACCAAGCTCTGCTAACTTCACACGTTTCTTCTACAGCTTCCTCACCTCTGTCAGCCTTCACGGAATTGAAGACAGTTTGGGCCTTGCTCTGGATTAGGTTTTGGCTTAATTAAGGGAGTGTTGTGCAAGGTTTGATCTCCCTTCCAGACCGCTGGAACTTTCTCCAGATCAGCAATAAGGCTGTTTCTTTCCTTACCATTCATGTATTCACTGGAGTAGCACTTGTCATTTCCTTCAAGACCTCTTCCTTCGCGTCCACCACTTGGCTAATGGCTGGCGCAAGAGGGCTAGTTTTTGGCCTCCTTCAGCTTTTGATGTGGCTTCCTCACTAAGCTTAATCTTTTCTAGCTTTTGATTTAAAGTGAGAGATGTGCAACTCTTCCTTTTACTTGAACACTTAGAGGCCACTGTAGGGTTATTAACTGACTTAATGTCAATATAGTTGTATCTCTGGGAATAGGGAAGCCTGAGGAGAGGGAGAGAGATGGGGAATGGCCATCAGTGGGGCAATCAGAACACATTCAACACTTATTAAGTTTGCCCTCTCAAATGGATGTTTCATGGCACCTCAGTTACCATAGTAACTTCTAGGATCACTGATCACAGATTACCATGGCAAATAAAGTAATATTGAAAAAGTTTGAAATACATCAAGAATTATCAAAATGTAACACACGAGACAGGAAGTAAACAAATGTTGTTGGCAGAATGGCACTGGTAGACTTGCTCAATGCAGGTTGACCCAAACCTCCAATTTGTGAAGAGCACAGTGTGTGCAGTGAAGTGAAGTGAGGTGAAGTGCAGCAAGACAGAGTGTGCTTGCATCACAGTCCTCATCTGGAGACAAGACAGCCCCAAATTGACCATTCTGGTGTTGTCACTTACTGAGAGGTTGGCAAGTTCTTTCATTTCCCTGAGTCTCTTCCCTCATTAGTAAATAGAGCCTGACAGGCACTACTTTGGTTATGACAATTGAGATAATGCATTTAAAGCATTTAGCACAGTTCTTGGCACATTGTAATTACTGAGCACATATTACTGATGTTAATTTTAATTAAGGATGTCTAACACTGTGTTCTAAGTGATTAAGAAACTAAAACAAGCTGGTGGTGTCTGAAATTAAATTCAGAATAAGGAAAACGAGATGGTTTGATTTTAGTTTGTTGTGTGTTTTATAATTGTTTAAAAATTAGGGACGCCTGGGTGGCTCAGTCGGTTAAGTGTCCAACTTTGTCTCAGGTCACGATTTCATGGTTCGTGAGTTCAGGCTCCACGTTGGGCTCTGTGCTGACAGCCCAGGGCTTGTAGCCTACTTTGGATTCTGTGTTTCCCTCTGTCTGTTTCTCCCCTGTTCACACTCTGTCTGTCTCTCTCTCTCTCTCTCTCTCTCTCTCTCTGTCTCTCAAAAATAAGTAAAGATTAAAAAAAAAAATTTTTTTAAATTAGAACTATAGGCTGAGATCCTTATATGGCTCTCTAGTCCAAGGGAGCAATAGTTGAATCTATGGGACCAAAACAAAGATGGACAATTGCTTATACTGCCCTTGAAAATAAAAACAACTATTGAACATGTATCTGTTAATGTGAGAGCCTCGCTGAACACCCAGCCTACCATGTCAGCATTATTACCATCCCACCTCCTCCAGAGCCTTTCCTAACCATGTCAGCACACGGTGATCTCTCCCAAGAACTCATGAAGCCTACTGACCCCATTTGGCCTCAGAAAGGCACAGAGGCAGTTATTTAACCTGTCCAATGGCTCTTCTCTCTACTGGGCAGTGTTCAGGGCTCTCCTCACAGGGAGCTAGGCTGCACTCTTCAGGAGAAAGACCAGAGTTCATCTTATCAAGTGAGCTTTCTTTCAAAATATTCTTCCTGCATGTTCAGGAGAAGGTGCTGACACAGTAAATGTTGTTGGTGTTCTCCTGTGTTTGAGCGTTAGAAAATAAGTGGATTGGGGCGCCTGGGTGGCTCAGTTGGTTAAGCATCCGACTTCGGCTCAGGTCATGATCTCACGGTTCGTGGGTTCAAGCCCCGCGTCAGGCTCTGTGCTGACAGCCAGCTCAGAGCCTGGAGTTTGCTTCAGATTCTGTGTCTCCCTCTCTCTCTGACCTTCCCTGCTCATGCTGTCTCTCTCTCTTTCTCTCTCTCTCTCTCAGAAATAAATAAAACATTAAAAAAAATTTTTTAAAAGAAAATAAGTGGATTAGGGTGGGAAGTAAGTGCCTCAGCCAACACTCCTCCAGAGAATTAAAAGTTGCAAAAGAAGGGGATGCCTGGGTGACTCCGTTGGTTAAGCATCTGATTTTGGCTCAGGTCATGATCTTATGGTTTATGAATTCAAGCCCGTTGTGGAGCTCTGCGCTTGCAGTGTGGAGCCTGCTTGGGATTCTCTCTTTCTCCTCCTCTCTCTGCCCCGCCCCCCCAACTCATGCTCTTTCTCTCTCTCTCAAAATAAGTAAACTTTTTTAAAAAGTTGCCAAAGGTGTCCTTGAGGAAGGAATGGCAAAAATCTTAACAGATAGTGGGGTGCTTGGCTGGCTCAGTGGAGAATGCAGCTCTTGATGTCAGGGTTGTGGGTTTGAGCGCCACGTTGGGTGTAGAAATTACTTAAAAATAAAGTCTTTAAAAAAAATCTTAACAGATGTGACAGGGAACTTTGAATAGTGCCTATGTTGCGTGGAAGCGAGAAATATAGACAGAGATGATTCACTCGGGCCCTGCTGAGGAAATGGATGAGAGAAATAAAGGAATTTCTAAGGTAGTAGGTATATCTGCCTTACTCTTGAATGTAAAATAGAGACTTTTTCTCAATTTAGTAGATGTTTGCCGAGCATCTGTTGTGTACCGAGTAATGATGATGATACCTAACATTTGAGAGCCTACTGTTTCTTAGGCCTATTTCCCCTGACCAGCAAAGTGGTCTTTACCAAGATAAACTCCTCCGTGGTGGAAGTAGAGATGGATGTTTGTCTTGTTTGGGCGCGAGGGACCACACGGACCAGCATTGCATCCTCTGCGCCTTCTAGAGTAGGAAGCTGTAAAGGCATGCTTGGGAAAGGAACGGCTGAGATCTTACCAGACTTCCTTTGCACAGCCTCCGAATCCTCCCTGAAGGTCTCTTCTGCTTGCAGGCCTCAGAAGTTGAGAGACAACTCTCCATGCAAGTCCATGCCCTCAGAGAAGACTTTCGGGAGAAAAACTCCTCGACCAACCAGCACATCATCAGGCTTGAAAGCCTACAGGCTGAGGTGAGTCCACCCGTGTGGCCTTGCTTTTCTCGTTAGACATGTGCCGCACTGGGTCTCGTAGGTAAGAAGCCCCTGAACTGGGAAACAAAACCCTCCTCTGTCTGCAGTCTCTAAAAAAATAATTTAAAAATCTCTAGAGATGTATCTGGAAGAAACTAAATGGGGAGCACTCGATTCATGTTGCCTGTTATCTGGAAGAATAAGATTGCTCAGAGTTACTGCTGAGTGTGTGGAAATCACAAATGACCCGCTTTTACTGAATATGTTGATCCGTCCGAAAACATCCTTGCCAGTCCTCAATAGAAGATGGGAAAGAGGATTTTCCCTTTCTCCATTCTGTGTAGGTCCAGTTCAGTGCACCTTAATGCACTTACTGTGATTCTGACCTATAACATGAGAGTCATACAAGTAGCTACTTCATAGGGCTGTTGTGTTTGATGAGTTAATACACGGAAAGCCCCTCGTGTGGTACTTAGAACAGAGTAGTGTTGTTAAAAGTGTATGAGAGGCCGGAGCATGGCAGTCAGGGTCTATGGCCCTGAGTGAGCCAGAGGGAAAGAAAAAGTAGCACTTAGGGGACAACTCTGTGAGAACCCGGTTGTGGGAGGGGAGTAGAGGGGAGTCATATCAGCAGCCCAAATAGGTGCTCTTCCCCAGGGAGGCATCCACCTAATCTGACCTTGAGGGCCCCTAAGCCAGTTGTCTGGACAGCAGCCCTTTGGCTAAGTTACACCTGAGGGGACAGTCTCGGGGTCCAGAGCCAGATGAATGCACACCCCCACTGTGAGGAATCCGTCGACATGGTCGGGCCCAGAGAAGCCCAGGTGGCTGTTCCCCCGCTTTGGAAATGACCTGAAGATGTTTTTCCTAAAGTATGTCAATATCTTCTCTTTTCTCCTGCCTGTCCTTCCCTTCCTTTCTCCCTCCCCCTGGAAATACTACTGGTATTGAGCAGCAGGTTCTCGAAGTAAGTAGTTCGTTCCGGTGGGGTTTGGCATGCCTGTGTGTCACCACTTGTGTGCATGACTTGCTGTTCCACTGCCTTTGCCAAAGCTCTGACTCCTTCGAGCTGCCTGTTTTCCTCTGCCCTCTGCTCACTATTTCAAGACCCTTGTGACTCAGGGTCATTCCCAGGAATGCTAACTGGCAGATTTGGTCACAGGTTTAATGGTGCACAGGGTGGGGTGAGGGAGTTGCCATCTAATGTTGATGCCTTCATCCATTAACACTGCTACTTTCAAAAGCCAACCTATGAAAGTGTTCAAGTACATTACTTCATGTAGTTCAGAACTTCTAAAGTTTTTTTTAAAGGGCCAGGATTATATATCAGAACTCTATTACCTCGTTATTTCACTGACTGGAACTTGAGAAACAAAGATTATCCATGGAAGGAAAATGTAAAGGTTGGAGGGTATTTATATGAAAATCAACTAGAGTAAGAATTCCCTTCACATGGGTAACGTGCTTCGATGTGGGGAATAGTGGCCCCATTCACAAAAAGGACCTCTTCCTTTTGGTCCCTTATCCAGGTGCACACTTGAGAGACAGTATTTCTTTGTTTAGCCAGATACCTGATCTCTCTAGACAAAGGCCACATACTTCATTTCCCCAGGACACCATCCTATCTGATTGATTGGTGGCCAGGAAAGATCTGTGCCCTCCGAACAGAATTCTGGTGTGGAGAGAGAGAACAGACAAAAAGCAGAAGGAAAGGTGGATTTCAGAGAACCTCAGACACATTCATTAGACATTCATTTCAAAATCTCTCCAGGAAAGGGTAGGATGTTGGTCCTCTTGATGGATTCTTCTCCAGGCCAAACTGGAGAGCACGGAGAACATCTTGACCATGTTGGGAACAAGAAGCTGGTTGAGAGATCAGTCCAGCGGGGAACTGATAAATAGGAGGCTCTGCACAACTTGGAAGGCTTCCATGGCCCCTTAGCAGGGCAGTGTTCTCGGTGAAGCATCGCGGGCCTGGTGGAGCGCTGGCACGCCTCCAGAGCCTACACACCTGGAGGCCTGAAGACTTGGCATCGCTTTCCTCTTATCCTTTGTTTTCTTACTGACATTGAAGAGACTAGACAGACCTTCCTAAAAGAAGATTTATATCTCTCGAGGCTGGCTAGAGACGCAATGTACAAACATACCAGTCTGTTTAATAAAAGAAGCGAAATTGCTTCTATTCACAATTTACCTGCTCAGGCAAAATGACACTTTGAGTAAAATCAGTTACTCGCTTGTGTCACGTCCTGTTCTTCCCAGGACACGGGCTGATGCAGGCACTGCTTTGCCTTCTGTACCCCGTCAACTCCCCCATTAACTTGGGGCACCAGGTCTGAGCTGCAACCTCTAGAACCAGACCTGTTAGCAGTGGGGGAAAAGTACAGAAGAGAGCCATGGAGTATGAGAATACAGCAGCTCACGAGGCTGTCTCAGGCATTTTCTTGTGCTCATGACTTGAGAAGGAAGAATGGAACCGTGGGTTAGGCTTCACTCCCCCAGAAATTGTGGGGTTGAGGTAAAGTCATGGGCAGGCAAGGTGGAGTCCTTCTCTGTCTTATCTGTGGAATTTCCAGAACACTGACCCTTCCCTTCCTCTGCCTGGCATCCCACATTCCAGCTTCCCCAAAGTTCATCTCCCACCTCTTCCCAGACAGGTTTCTAGAAGGGAGGGGCTTTCTCTTCATCTTGGGAGCTCACAGCTGTTCTCTCAAAGATGGGGGCACTGGGCCCCTGGGCAGAGCACGTGGGGAGACACAGGCCTTCGTGTTTGGACCTAGTTCCTCCCTGCCTACTCATCAGCCTGGGTGTAACTGACTGTCTCCGCCCTTTCAGATCAAAATGCTGTCAGATCGGAAACGGGAGCTAGAGCATCGTCTCAGTGCCACCTTAGAGGAAAACGACCTGCTCCAGGGCACTGTGGAGGAGCTACAGGACCGGGTGCTGACCCTGGAGAGGCAAGGCCATGACAAAGACCTCCAGGTACTGAGGCGGAGAAACTGTCCTGTAGAGCTAGGGCCAGGCCAAAGGGGCATTTCGCTGCCCAGCCAGAAGGAAAGCTGGGAGGCCAGGCCACTGTCGGGTCAGGAGAGGGGAAAGCCGAGCTCTCTCTGTGGGCCCTGTTGGAGTTCTCCTTGGGCGCTCACCAACTTGGCCAGTCTGGCTCTGCTGAAAACAAATGCATCGCTACCCACAGGCTATCCTTCCAATTTGTTCTGAGCCACTGGCCCCTGGAGCAGTTTCAGAGAGTTCTTTCTGGGCTATTAACATGACTGGAACATGGGGAGTGTCATTCTGCCTCCTAGGGTTTGTGAAATCTGCTAGAGATTTCAGAGGGAGCCTGTGACTTTCTGTCCTTGGCTCTCAATGCTCTCTGCTGCTGCTTTCCCAGGCTGATGCATTCAGTTGGCTTGCACTGAGCGGAAATCAAGAAGCTGCCCACTGAACACAGCAAGACTTACATCCTGCTTCTAACAGTTGCTAGAAAAAGCATAGGCCGACCCCTTTGTGAGCGTAATTGGCCTCTTTTTTCTTCCTAAAGGAAATTGCTTCATGTTCATTTTGTCCTTATTTGGGACCTGCCACCAGTCCTAAGCTAAATCCCCAGGCTCACACTTGCCAACCCCCTAAATAAAAAGACAATTGCTCCTGGTCTCCACAGAAATAGAGCATAACACCTGCTGCAAAGCTTTTGCCACACTGGCCTAGGAGCACCTGGGGCCAGTGGCTGAGAGCATGTTCCTCCCCCTTGGACATTCTCCGAGCGCCCGGGATTGGGGGAGATGGTGACGGGGTTGTTGGTGTAGAGGCGGCCGGCCGGCTGTGTTGGAGCACCAGGCAGGTCCTCCCCAAAGACCAGGCTGTGGCAGACGCCGCTGGGCTCGGTGTTCGGCTGGGGAGGAATCCTCTAGGACGTGGGGTAAGGAAGCATCTTAGGCTGATATCACTTGTCACGGACACCATCAGCTAAGCCGCCGTCTGAGTGATTAACCTCTTAACGGGCAGATGAGCAGTTTTTGACCCTCCATGGTTTTGTACCTTCAGCTTGGAACTTTGCATATAGCAGGGCCTCTGTAAATGTTGATTAGGAAATGGTGCTGGCAAAAGCCTTAGAGCCATTTTCAAGATGGAAAGAAAGGAGTTTGCTTGTCTTCTAAGGTTGATGATGATGATAGTGGTGAACATTTGCACACTTTACAGGGAACACAGTGCTTTTGCATACATTCTAAAATGGAGGCTTAGGAAAAAGTGAATCAGTTACCAAAGTAGTGTAGTAAATCCTTAGTAGAATTAAAAACAGAGTCCCCCCACCCCCCACCTCCTTCATGTGGTTCTCATCGACAGTGTCTAGCACATTCCTTGCCTCTGCAGGTCAGTGTCTCACTAGAATTTCTGACCCTATCAAGCACTCTGCTGAGGAGGGTTGCTGGGCAGAGTGTGGAGAAGGCAAACACAAAAGAATGGGGAAGTGACCCCTGCCTGAAAGACACTTTCATTCAGTCTAGCTGGAATTCACAGATGAGAAGTCCGTTATTTCAAATCAAGAATTGGGGACCTCAGGACGGGGAAGAGTAGGACTGGCGTGCGCTATCCAGTACCTGGCTCACACAGTGGGCTGTTTGCTCTCCAGCAAGAGCCCCATGTCACACACACTCACATCCTTGCCATCTGCACACCCACTGTCATCTGATTGCGCCACTCACCCCACGGCCTACATCAAGTCAGGCAGTTCACACTTTGATTTGGAAAAATCTGCTTTTATGGGCTGAATTCTTATCTTTCCCACCTTTTTGTGATTCTTTTCCTTCAGCCCATAGGAGATTCTCCTTGGGCTGCTGCTAATTACCAGTGTCTTCCAGAAAGCCCTTTTGGTTGCTCAAGTGGCCTGTACTAATGCAGAAATAAGAATTCCAGCTTACTCAGATAGTAGTTGAGAGGTCCTAAATCAAACTTGCAAAATGTAGACTTGATGGCCTTGGAATGTATAGAATTCCAGATTTTAATCCTTTGTTTTAGATAAAGGATGAGAGGAAGGTTGAGTAGGCAGGGCAACAGGCCTACCCAGCCAGGGCAGCCCCTCTTTAATCTGGTTCACTATGTAGTTGGGGTTCTACTGTCTAACAATGATTTTTAAGCCACTGATAAAATCCAACTCTCATTTTTTTTTTCAGGCTGAAAATAGGGATAAAAATTATTTGTTGAATACCCAAGAAGTTGAAAAATCAGGCATTTTGCTAAACTCTTAATAATACCCAGTAGAGGATTCTGTCCCCCTCTGATTTATAACCCCATGGGCATCTTACAGATGTGTGCAGGGGCCTTGTCCCAGTGAGCAGGTGGATTTCATCATCAGAAAGTGTAGGCTCCACTCCCTGTGGAGTGACCCAGGAGCAGGTGGCCTGCAGTGTAGACCTTGCTCTGACACTTAGCATCATACCATCTTAGTTCCCTCAGTGTGAAGCGGGAGGGTGCTCCCACTTCTGCCACCTCTGGTGGCATGAGTGTTGTAAGCTCAGTTAGTGTGCTGCACTGCAAGGCGTTTGGTGTCTTCCTTGTTGAGATACATATATCTAAATATATTTAGTGACATCTTTCTTATATAAAGGATGAGATTCCTTGTTTTAAAGGTTTCTTATATCTAAGCCTCCTCTGATTTGTTTTTTCTGCATATGTTTCTGGACCCATTATTGACCAGACAGGGCAGACCTGTCCTGATCTTTGATTCTCTTGCTGTTACAATTAATTAAGCACTCTCAAGTGCGCATGAGTAATTGAACTAATTTTGTCCAGTGCATGAGAACTTCTACTTGTGTGTGCCGAACTTCTCCTACTGAGATGTATGTGGAATTACCTAGAAAATAATTGTAAAGCATTTTGCCAACTTAGTATGCCATTTGTAATTGTGCCAAATTCTTCTTAGGAATGTCCTTTTTCTTTTTTTCTTTTTTTTTTTTTTTTAACCCTAATTTCTTCTCTGAGTTTTCTCATAACTGGAGCTGGAAGAGTTCCCACTGGACCAGCAGGTATTGCTGATGCCTGGGAATCGTGCAGAGCAGGCTCGCCAGTGCCTTTTTCCCTCTCTGAGCAGCCAGGCACCAGGCTTTTCTGAGTGAAGGTGCATCCAGATTCTTGGTGCCATTAGCCAACCACCGTCTGCTCCTGACCAACAGAGGTGAAGCCCTAGGGCACCTAACAAATTGGCGTGGACGCTCGTGAGGCAGAGCCCCGAGTTGTCACCCCCTGCTGCTCAGCGTCTGCACCTCTGCAGGTGCCACAAGCCTACCTGGCCCGCAGTCTGCAACACACAGGACAGTGTGTGCTCTATTTTTAGTGAACAGGGGTGACCCCAGAAACTCTATCTTATGAAAAGATAAGTTCATTAAATTTAAACCCCAGGGTGTTCTTTTCCCATCCTCAACTTCCAAAAAATCTTGTAAAAGGGAGGGGTGGGCAATCCACAAATACAAGAGTAGGAGACATTGCTCCTGCGCAGGTGTGATTCGTGGACAAGTGTGTGGCGGTTAGCGAACATGTGAAGATTCCGCAGGTGTGGTCTGTGTGTTAAAAGCAAGTGTAGTGGCGTAGGCACTAGTAGAGCATGGCATTCAGCAGCCGCGGTGGAGTCGTGTCTTCCCTTCGGTAGTAGTAACCTGGCCAGGTAGCGGTGCCCTGCTTGGGCTCCACGAATAAGGGCCCACAGAGAATGGCCAGAAGGGTGGATAGTGGCAGCAAGAGAGAAGGAAGGAGCCCTGGTCTGTAAGCCATAAAAAGTACCCTGCTGTCCCCTCCACCACCGGCATCCTCTCCTTCTCTGAGTTTTCTATGCTGTGTAAGGCCCTTCCCAGGCCTGGGGCTTTACCTGTAAACTGTGAGGTGTGACACAGAAAACAGAGACCACTTCTCTCCTGGCTTTGGGGATTCTCGGTATTTCTATTCACATGTATTCCAAATCCTACCCACAGTGTCTTTCCAAACCCTTTCCCCTTCATTTTTTTTTTCATTAAAATACATCATACATACACCAAAGCGTAGAGATCTTAAGTGGACAGCCCAGTGAATTTTTACAAATATATACCCCCGTGGAGCACCTGCATGGCTCAGTCAGTTGAGCATCCAACTCTGGTTCAGGTCATGATCTCATGGATCATGAGTTCAAGCCCCACATCGGGCTCACTGCTGACAGCACAGAGCCCATTTCTGACCCTCTGTCTCCCTCTCTCTCTCTGCCCTTCCCCTGCTTGCGCCGTCTGTCAAAAATAAATAAAACATTAAAAACTGTACATACACACACACACACACACACACACACACCCATGTAACACCTCCCCGATGAAGATAAAGC
This sequence comes from Hyaena hyaena, assembly GCF_003009895.1. NCBI lineage: Eukaryota > Metazoa > Chordata > Mammalia > Carnivora > Hyaenidae > Hyaena > Hyaena hyaena. The sequence goes on from NW_024080632.1 coordinate 12,539,202, forward strand.
CCATTATCTGTACCCTACAGGCCTCCCTCTCGCCCCCTCAGTCAGTACTCTGACACTTCCTCAAAGGCAGACAGACCTCTCTTCCACTTTCATCTCTTGTATCTCAGTGAAGTTTCAGAACTTTTATACATGAATTACACATTATATGTTGTTTAATGTCAGGCTTTTTCTTGACATTATATCATGTCTATGAAATTCATCCATGTTATAGCATATAGTGGCAGTGTGTTCTTTTTTTCACTGCTGTGTAGTATTCCAGCACGTGACTATCTCTCTCCATTCTATATTGGCATTTGGATTATTTCCTCATTTGTGGCTCTTTAAAGATTATTTTAGTTTTTTCAAATGTTTATTTATTTTTAAAAGACAAAGAGGTAGAGAGCAAACAGTGCAGGGGCACAGAGAGAAGGACACAGAATCCCAAGCTTAACCAACTGATCTACCCAGGCACCCCACCCCCATTTGGGTCTCTTAAGGAAGAATGCTGCTGTGGACATCCCATTTGTCTTCTGGGCACATACACAGCCATTTGTGCTGGGTCCGCACCTAGAGGTGGAAGGGCTGGGTCATGGGACAGCTGTGTATTTCACTCAGTAGAAATTGCCAGTTTCCCAGAGTAGTTGTACAGCTTCACTCCCAACAGCAGTGAGAGTCCTGGTTGTTCACGACCTCATCAGTACTTGGTATCATTACTATTTTATGGGTTTTTATTTTAGTCATTCTGGTGAGAGTCTAATGGTACCTTACTTGTATGTCTCTGTGTGTGTATGTGTTTAATTTTTTTTAATATGGAGAATTTTGGACATTCAGAAATAAGGTAGTGTGATGATGCCCCATGTGCCCCATTGCCAGCTGTGCAAACCACTGAGCTCCAGCCAGCCCTGCCCCACATTCAGTACATCTACCTGCTTCCCTCTCACATTATTTTGAGGTAAATCCCCAAATTTTTATAATTTCATCCATAAACAAAGACTACCTCTAAATGATAAGAACTTAAAAAAAAAACATAGCCACAGGATTAGTATACCTAAGTGGGGAGGGGGGGGAAGCAGTGTTTTCTTAATATCAAATAGCCAGTGTCCAGGTTCGTAACCACCTCATAAATGTCCTAATTGCTTCTCAAATTTTTTACTTGAATCAGGATGCAAGTTCAAATGGGCCTAATGCTGCGGTTGGTTGGTATGTTTCTTAAGTCTCTTACAGCTTAAAGAAGCTGAGCTGTTGGTCTTGTAGAGTTACCCAAATCCGGAGTTTACTGCCTGCACACCCCGATGTAATCTGACATGTTCCTCTCTCCCATATTTTTCTGTAAATTGGTGGTTGGACCTAGAAGCGTGATCAGGTTTGGCGGCAGTTTCTCTTGCTTGTTTGTGGTCTAGGGGAGCCTCACTGCCATTTGTGTCTCTTTGAAAGCTGCACCAGAGCCAGCTGGAGCTCCAGGAGGTGCGGCTCTCCTACCGACAGCTGCAGGTGAAGGTGGAGGAGCTCACCGAGGAGAGGAGTCTGCAGAGCTCCGCCGCCACCAGCACGTCCCTCCTGTCCGAGATCGAGCAGAGCATGGAGGCCGAGGAGCTGGAGCAAGAGCGGGAGCAGGTGCTGATGTCCCGTCCGTCCCGCATGCGGGGTTGCCCGGCGACTTCCGGAGCCCGTCCACCCTCCTTGTTGCCCAGTTCCTACGGCTCCAGCTCCAGGCCAGCAAGGGCCTGTGGCCCTGTGCCTGTGTGAGCCCAGGCCCGCTGGCTGGAGCTGTCACAAAGCAGGCCCTGGGCAGAGCATGTCCCTCGCTCACCGTTGCCCCAGTGCCTCTTAGGAAGCGCTTGTCGGCTAATCCTCAGCCTCATCCCTCTTGCACTGACTGGGCTCTGGAACATTCACGATCCATCCAGTTGGCTTTTTTTCCACTCTCCTCACAACCACTCACTCCCCTAATCATGATTCCCACCACAGTATTCAGCTGTAGAGAGAAGTGCATATATGACAAATGGGAGGTGTGTAGAGGGCTGGAGAGTTAAGAACTAGGAGTCCATACAGATGTACTGAGCCCAGGATGAGTACCTGTATTTCTTGAGATAAGGGATTTCAAAAAGAAAAACTCTTTCTGCTAGAACTAGGCTCTTAAGTGTCAGCATGTTGGGTTCCTGCACTAGGAAAAGATTCCTCTCTGGGAAGAGGCGAGCGGGTGGCGGTACTCTCTAGAGCCCGTAATCAGGAACTATTCTCTATGGGGCAGCTGAGACTGCAGCTCTGGGAAGCCTACTGCCAGGTCCGCTATCTCTGCTCACACCTCCGGGGGAATGACAGCGCCGACTCGGCCGTATCCACGGACTCCTCGATGGACGAGTCTTCTGAAACCTCGTCTGCCAAGGACGTGCCAGCCGGCAGCTTGCGCACGGCCCTCAGCGAGCTCAAGAGACTGATACAGAGTATTGTGGATGGCATGGAGCCCACGGTAAGTGTCTTGGCTGAGAAGCTCCCCACCCCCCACCCCCAGGACCTGGCTAGTGGGAGGCTGAAAGCCCGCACAGGGAATGAGGTTAACCCCGGAAGTGGAACCTTACAAAGGCTGTAGGAACTTTGAGCCCTTACTGTTTGAGAGCCCTGTGTGCTGGTGATGGGACACAGGAACGTCCGGGAATGGAAATTCCAGAGTCCTCTTCCTGCAGACACTCGCATACAAGTGGAGCCCTTTTTCCATACGGTTAAATCCAGGCTGTTGTGGCCTCAACTTCAGGAGCTTTCCTTAGAAGCTCTGAATGTAGAAATTTGGATTCTGGTGAAAATTGCAAGTTACTTTACCGTAGCTCATTGGTCCTTGCCATGGGGTTAGCTGAGAATAGGTGAACTGTCCAGTCTGGAAGCCCCTGCTGAACGGATACAGGGAGCACAGAATGTTGAGAAGATGAGCAAGGGCCTTCAGAATTCCAGATGCGGCTCCTCTGGTGGAGAAGAGGAGAGTGTTCCTGTGGGCTTCCCGGGCACACTGGCATTTCCTCCAGCTTCGTGACAGATTTCCACTCTCACCACCAGCTCTCAGGCAGTTGTCTCACTTCCGGTTCTATCCTCATACACAATAGTTAGGTCTTTCCGCCCATGTTACATGAAGTCCTATGAAAGGATGGTTGTCCTTACCTGGACATGTCATGTTGGTGTGTGGAAGGTACTGTATGTGGAGACTGGGTCACTGTGGGGGAAGGGAGAGGTCAGTGAAGTGTGCTGTTCATGCCATGCGACTTCCCTTCCCTGAAGCCTGGAACAAAAATAAATATCTAATGTTTGCAAACCAAAACTGGGCAAGAGAATCTCTCTCCTCTAATCCTGTCTTCCCTCTTTTGTCTCCTCTTTCTCTGCCTGCCTCTCTCTCTGCCTCTCCGCCCCATCTCCTCTATCTTGCTCTCCCCCAAATTGATCCATCCCTACCCTCTCCCTTCACCCTCTCTCCCACTAACCATCTCACCCCACCTGCCGCTGCCTTCACCATCTGTGTGGTTGGTGGCGCTCTCTTTCGCTGTCAGAGCTCCCGGAGAATTGATGATGACTCCTTAGAAGAACAGATAAGGCAGACCAGTGAGGACTCGAGAGCCCTAAGGGAACTCATGGAGGGAGAGAGGGGTAAACTGAGGCAAAGCCTAGAGGAGCTGCAGCAACTCCACAGTCAGGTGAGCACCCCCATCCTCGGTCCAGCGCAGGGAATGTGCCAGTCCCCTGCCCCCGGGCTCTGTTGGGACCCTCTTGAGTTTCCCTCTCCCACGTCTGAGAAGTGGCTCTGCTCTGACAGATCCTCAGAGGACAGTGGCCTGAAGTTGAGGTGAGCTCAAGAGAAGAAACCAGCCCTTTGGTTTAGCCCAAAGTAAAATTGTGAGGGATAAGAATAGCTGACCCTCCATATCCTCCAGCGACATGCTGCCTTCCAGAGAGCCCAGATTACCTGCTGGATTTTGACAGTTTAAAGTGCCACAGCTCTCAGGACATTCACGGATGTTTTTCCAGCAGCTTCTGAGCAGGGAAGTTTGCAAACCAAGAAGCAATTGATCTTTGAAGGCCTGTTCTCTCTTTGTAATGCCATCACCTCTGCCAGCCTGTTTTCCAGCTTTAGAAGCACTTACTGCTGCTCTTGCTGTTCCTTTCCTGTTTGATCATGACTTTATCTCTTGAGAATCCTGGAGAAGGGCATCTGTATTCCCATCTGAAAAGTTTTAAAGGGCTTAGGAGCAGCCCCACCCAGAAAGGAGCTTCTAAATTCTATCCTAGGAAATAAATAAGGCTCTTCCTTTTGACAGGGTTACGTGCAGTGTGCTGTTCCACTTGTGGGGGGCACCAAACAGGTCGTATTTTAAACCCTGCTTCCACCCAGCCTGCCCCCTTCCTCCCTTGTCCACAGCTGGTCGTCTGTTCCTGCTGCAGCAGGTTGCTGAGAGATGGAAGGTAAACCCGGCATTTGCTTCAGTTGGTAGTTCTTAAATTTAAAGGACCCTATAGAAATAAATTCTTTTTGGGGGGCATGCCCATTAGACTTCCTAATATAATTCTCTTTGAAGATATTGGGAGACCCACCCACAGCTATTGCTGTACTCTTCTTTCTGGGAGTGACCAGATAGCGAGGGCAGAAAGATGCTATTGAAAGCTATAGCTTATGTCTGGCCAAGCCCTGAAGAATGGGACTGGAAGCCAAAGATTCTCATGCCTAAAACCGAAGTCCCTCAGGCGGTCATTTGGCCAGGGAGGAGTTCAGACTTAGCGCAGGTCTTCACACCATAAGAATACAGACAGAATAAAGTGGATCTGAACATTCTTCCGGTTAATAAAAGTTTTGTTTACTTTAAAGCCTATTTAAATTTCTGTGGGGGGTGTTCTGCTTATCAGCTCTTTGATATTGATTGGCTGGGTTTTTTTTTGTTTTGTTGCTTCTCAGAATTACAAAACTAGAAACAGCAGAGGGCATTATTTAGAAACATAAAGCAAGGTGCAGGTTGCTGAGGGTCTGGATGCAACTATTTCAGAACCTGTCTCCTCCACTACTTCATTTATTAAAAGCTCAGCTGATGAGTGGTTTATGCCAGATAGCTCATCAAGCAGGTAGGTGCACTCAGTCCCATGGGGTATAGAATTGGGCCCCTTCAGTGGCTCATCTCTCCCCAGGAGCTTAGTCAAAGCAGCAGATCTCTTAGTTAACTACACCCATCCCCCAAAGCCGTCCCACGGGAGTAACACTGACCTCCCGAGGCAGTGGGTGGGATGCAGGCTGGATTCCAGAATGCCAGTAGAAATGGTAGCTGGCACAGCGGGCACAGCCTTCCTCGTGCAGTTAGTGGGGCAGCTACTGAGCACGGACTGTGTGCCTGTGCTGCACTAGACCCTGACAAACACGGAATGACCAGGGTAACGCCCCTGCACCCTTGGCAGGCCCAGTGGGGAGGTAGAGCCCCGACAGGCTAACAACATGAAATCAAAATTTCAGCAGGCGGCTCCTAGACTAGGGTGAGACCTCAGTCAGGGGCTGATCCAGCCTCCCAGCCCACTGCATTCCTACCAGAGTATGCTTTTTCCCCCTGGAGACTGGGCTCCAGAGGTAAAAAGTGTGGGACCTGGAAGACCAAGTGACCTGCCCCTCAGAAGCCTATCCAATTTTTAAGTAAAAGAGAGTCCAGGTTTAATTTAATTCATAATTGTGTTTGAGACAAGAATCTATATCCAGACCTGAGGACTGCCCCACTCCCTTGAGCCACGGAGAGTCCCTTTCCCACCCTCACCCCCACCCCCACAGCTTTTCCGGCTCATGTTTCCCCAGGGCTGACTGGGGTCTGGAGCGGCTGCTGGGAAGCAGAGAGCAATATAAAACCAGTTATCTGTGGAGCCCTTCTGCCGATCCTCAAGCCAGTAAACCGGGCTGCGGGAGGTGCAGTAAGAAACCATCCCAGTCCTGTGTTTGGCTCCTTCATAGGGCTTGACCAGAGCGCCAGCCGGTTACTCCAGAAGGGGTGTGAAAACACAGCGGAGCATGTAGTGGGAACACAAGGCCTTCACTAAGGAAAGCTTGGTGACCCCTCCTCTGTGAACTCTGCCTGTGTTCGCTCTCCTCCATCTTGCTAGCCACTGCCCTGTGTCAGACCTTCACTGTTTCACAGCCTGGCTTTGGTCTTACTTCCCCCAGCCCATTTACCTCCACAGGATTTGGATTGATCTTCCTGAAGCACAGCTTGAAATGAAATACCCTTACGTTTTGGATTGACTTCCTATCATCAAGCCTCTAAACCCTCACGGCCACCCGTGGTCTGGCTGCATTCTGGCCATCAAGCCTTTTTTCCTGTTGTTTCCATATCCCCTCCTTTGTTTTGGCAGAATTGGACGTGGGCTGTGACGGCATGGCACATACTCCCTGTGCTTCTCCCACGTCTGGGCCTTTTCCCTGGCCCTTTGCCTCTGCCTAGAAGATTCTCCCTGCCACCTGCACATATCAGCCCTCCTCAGCCTTTAGGCCTCACTTCCTCCCTCAAACTGTTTCGGTTCTCTCCCTCCTGGGGCCCCCGGCCCTGTTTTCTCATGGTTTCCTCACTCACAGCTCATCTTCCCAGTCAGTCCTTAGAGCCCTACGAGGACAAGCTTGAGGTCCCACTTCTCTTTGTTTTCTCCTAAAGCAGATAATTATTGAGTGAGAGGGCAAATAAAGCCCTAGATATATGACTTCAAGATGTTTTCTTTGATCCCATTCAATCATGAGGACACCTACTTTCTGTGGGAAAAGTAGATGTAGGGGCGGCCATAAGCTAAGTCAGTGTATAAACAAGCCAGGTCAGTCCTCATGACGACCATCCGCAAGACGGTCTGCACAGGTGCAGAGAAGAGGAAGGAGTAGAGCTTACCGCCAGGCACCGGGCTTGGTCCCTGATGTCACTGATCTCTTTTGATCCTCACAACAACCCGATGATGGAACTAATTACTTATTCCTGCTTTTTATGAACAGTGTGGGCAACTCAAAGAAGGTAAGTCCCTTGTCATTTCTGAGATGATAGCTGATGGTCTCTACCTCGACCAAGTTTTCCAGACCCAAGCAAATCGTTCCTGTGGAGTTTTATCTGGAGCATATTAAATGTTGGCATTTCCTGCCTAGTATGTAGTTTTATCTGCAGCTTACTCAGCTGGCAGAACCTTGTCTGGCTCACAGCCAGTCCAGGGCCATGTTAGGATTTATTTGATCCGAGGAGGCCTGGCGCTCGCGCGCGCGCTCTCTCTCACTCTCTCTCTCTCTCTGCCAGGTACTTCCCGAGTCTTGAGTTTCTGGCCTACCAGGCCACAGAACCTGCTGGCACGTAGGGTGAGGCTGGGTTTCTGCCCAGCTGCCTGTGGACTAGCTGCACCTATGGCCTCTGCACGTGCCCCAGCCTGTTCTTCCCTAGGGCTTCTAGCCCTGCTCTCCACAAGTGTCCCACCACGAAAGCCCGGAGCACCTGGGCCTGATGTTCCTCATCAGGCACCTAGAGTACAAAATTAATTGCCCATAGCAACAGTAGATTGTCCTGCACGCCTTTTCACTGTCAAGTCTCCTCTGATTTCCTCCTGAGTGGCTGATTTCCTCTTCCCCGGTAGCTGGCAAATCTCAGTCTGGGAGTCCAGAGCATCTCCAGGGAAGCTTGATCTTCAGCCTTGCTCCTTGGCCCTTTGCTCAATTTCAGTCTGTTGGAAGATGATTAGGCTTGGAACTTGGGTAGGGAGTGCACTGTAAGGTGGCATCTGTCCCCTTGTAGGAGCACTAGACCTGTATGGATGGATCCTCGCTTTAAAAAATGTCCAAGTACGTGTACTATTTAACAAGAGGGCAAGGCCAGTCATCCTGACTCCAGTCTGAGCTTATTGACTGGGAATAAGGGGCTCGCCCTTCCATTCACTCAACAAATATTTACTGAAAGTCCGACCAAGCAGGGTGTCTGGTTTCAGACAACGAAACTCACTCAGTTTATGCAGAGAGAGAGAAAGAGAGACTGTATTAGAATTAAATCTGATAGCTTACAGACTTGACAGGAAGGCTGGAGAACTGAGCTCCAAAACAGGAAGGAGCCATGGGAAGTGGGGCCACAGAAGCAATCTGCTGTCCACATAATAATTTCTCCCTGGCCCTTGGCTTTGCTGATCCCTCAAGGACTGCAGTCCCAGCTGGGGGGGGGGGTGACTGGCAAGTCGAGGTCATGCACATATCCATGCCTGTGTACCTAGGGATGGATGGTCTCTTCTCTTTTGGCTTCCTTATTGGGGGACATCCCCTGCCCAAGACCCCTGCAACCAGGAACGTCCCCCATATAGGAAAATATTTGGAATGATTAGCCAAAAACATGACAACTGTCCACTGCACAGCAGTTTGGGATCGAACATTGAGCACAGGCTCTGAGATGCACAGATGAGCCATGCTTCCTGCTACTGCAGAGCTCTGGTGGGTAACCTGTGCTCACTGAGCGAGCCACTGGGAAGGGCACGGTACCACCAAAACATGACTCCCACTGAATAGGCTATGGGGCCATTCACTGAGGCATAGACCACAGAAAAGGTAGCAGGTTTAAAGTGAAAGATGATGACACCACATAGGTGTCTAAATTCCATGTGGCTTTGACCTCTGAAGTTGAATGACCAGGCTGCATGCAGCAAGTGCTGTCACAGAAATGGGAGCCAGGCCCTGGGCTTTGGGTCCAGCCAGGACCCTGTGGATAGCAGTGTTCCATGGTGAGTGCAAGATGCCTGGACACAAAACTTGACTCCCTACCCCCAAACATGTGTTTCCAAGCCCTGCTGCATGTGTGGGGTTCAGGAGTTCTCTGGGAGCGCCTTGCGATGGAAGTGGCGGTAGTGTGCTGCATACAAAGGGGATCTGGCTCCATGGCTGCAGTCCAGCCCCGAATTTCATCCCCCACCCCTCCGGCCACTGGCAAGTGGGCTCCAGCCTAGCTCGTGGCATCCTTTCTCCAGAAGAGATGGGCCTCCCTCAGAGCCAGGGGCCGTGGAAGCTACGAGCCCGCACCACAAAGAGGCTCTGCACCTGCCTGGGGCTTCTTGTTCTCTTCTCTTTGCGGGAAGCAGCCGGGCCAGCAGCAGTGATGTCACCACATCCATCCCTTTGGTCTCCTGGTAGGTGACACTGCTGAGTGTGGAGATGACTGCACTGAAGGAAGAGAGAGACCGACTCAGAGTGACATCTGAGGACAAGGAACCAAAGGAGCAGCTTCAGAAGGCCATCAGGGACCGGGACGAGGCCATTGCAAAGTGAGTCGGCGTGTGTGTTTAATTTTACTTGAATCACAAGCAACAGGAGTATATGCTCAGTTTTCAAAGTTAAATCATACAGAAGAATACAAAAATGAGAGTGTTTCCCTGCTGCCCACCCTCACCCCCAGCGTCTTTCTGCTCCCCAGGCACACACTACTGTTGGAAGCTGGGTGTGTGTGTTTTCCTGTCTGTGTGCAGGTGTATAACGATACAGCGATTTGGGCTTTTTTAAGTATCCATGGGCTTGATGCTCTCCATGGCTGTGGTTTTTTTCCACTTAGATCTTAGTTTTCCATTTCATTATATATATATTTACCTCAACTTCTTTAAGGTGTCTTACTGTTACTTTTTATTATGGACATTTTCAAGCATACACAAAAGTAGAAGCAAGTTAGATGAATCTCTAACTTCCTGCCTTTTGGTTTCAACCCTAATCAGCAGATGGCCAGTACTGTTTCCTCTATATCCCCACCCACTTTGTCCACCCCCCTGCTGGACTGTATGAAGGCACATCACAAGATAGCTTAACATCTCATCCATAAACACTTCAGTGTAGATCTCCACCAGAAAAAGACTTTCTGGGGCCCCAGGGTGGCTCAGTCAGTTGAGTGTCTGACTCTGGATTTAGGTTCAGGTCATGATCTCACAGTGTGAGATTGAGCCCTGCATCAGTCTCCACAGTGGGCATGGGGCCTAATTGGGATTCTCTCCTTTTCCCTCTGCCCCTTCCCTGCCTGTGTGCTCGCGCTCGCTCTTGCACATGCGCTCGCTCTCTCTCTCTCTCTCTCTCAAAAGAAAAGACTTTCTGTAAAACACACAGCCACAGTACAGTTGTCACACTTAAAAAAAAAATGTTATCATTTTTCTCCTAGGGCTTTTCTACATTCCGAGTTCGATGCATCCTAAGAGGGCATTTCCAGTAAACTGGTCATATTTTAATCCTGTTTTGGGTTTTCTTTAGCAGGGAAGGAATGTATTCTCTTACATTCAAAAGATTTGGAAGTGCATAGGCAAAAGAACACATTTGCATATTCCCCATCCCCCTTTAAATGATTTGTCATCATGCATTCAGTCTACCCATGTCAGAGTGTACAGAGATAAAAGATACTAAAACTATATCTACTTGCGGGGCCCTTTGCCATACATTTTGCCCTCTGTGTCACTTTACTGTTTACAAAACACCTCCGTCCTTTAACCCTCCCAGCCACAGCATGAAGTAGACATTTTTAATCCCAGTTTTTACAGATGAGGAAACTGAGACACTGTCCCCAAGACCACAGCCAGTGGTGATCCCTGGCCTCCTGACTCCTGTCCCCACACTCTGGCCCCTTACCACCCAGGCTATTTGTCAGGAAGCTAAAAGGAGTTCATTTGAAACAAATGTAAGTAGATACTGTATGCCTTTTTAAAAAAAAGAAGGTAATTTCTGACTTTAAAATTGTCATTTCCTCACACCTTCCCCCTTTCACACACATTTGTTCCCTCCCTTCTGTTCTCTTTAATAATTTCATCAGCTCCATTACTTAGTTTTACCTTGGGACCCCCTTTCTATCTGGCCAGGACCTTATGTCAAGCCGCTCGACAACTTCCAGTCCATTTAGGAAGTATACAAGGCTCCCAGACAAACCTGTGCATCTTTGCCAGTATATTCCTGCTGAATACTTAATTCACTAGCGAGTATTTGAATAGCAGTGTAATAATTAGGAGTGGGAGCATACTTTTATGAATAACAAAGGGTGAAATTGTGTCATACAATTAGGAAATAAAATGGTAAAATTAAGGTGCTAATTGTGGAAGCCTCTATTGGGAATAAAAGGCAGAATGAGGTTAGAAATAGAGAATGGCTGGTCACCTTCTCTCAGCTGGACAAGCAGAAGAGAGCTGAACATCAAGCCCTGACCCTTTTCTGCCATGAGCATGGGAGGTGGGAGACACAACCCGAGAAAGTCCTAGGGCGCGGGAGAGAAGGCGGAACCCGAGTGGTCCAGTCCCCTTCCCTCAGTAAGTGGAACCCAGCTCTGACATCTGGATGACTGAGGAGGCCAGCAAGTCTCCATAAAACCTTGAAATGCGTGCCTTCACCTTCTGTCAAAGGAGGCCCAGGGAACCTCCTGACATCTGACCAAGCTGATTTGCAGATTATCCTCACTGGGTGGGGAGAACTCTGCAGTGAGGCCCCTGTCCTCCATGGGCCCTAAATCTATGGCTGGCCCTTAGGGAAGATGTTAGATCACTCCTGTAGGATAGCTCTTTTTCTATCCCTTGGAAATTAAACTCAATATAAAGAATTGCAACAACAGACCTAAAGGAATCATTCAAATGTGGGGGGGCAGCACACTTTGTATAGGACCTTAAGAGTTTTACAAGCTGTTTTCATGTAGATCATCTTTGATTCTCCATCTTGACCACTTTAGAATCATTTGAGGAACACAGCGGGTGCCAGGGCCCTCTCCAGAATATTTCAGTCTGAATCTCCTAGTTTGGGGCTACTTGTTAAAAGTATCCCCGAACTCCCACCCCGTGATTCTAGTGTGTAGTCAGGAGTGAGAACCCCCAAGAAAAGGAACTTCCTGTCTTCACTGGGCTACAGAAACCTTAAGGTGTTCTTTATCCCACAGAGTAGATGGGTTTCAGAAAAGTTAAGTAACAGTTCTCTTTGCAGGTAAAAGGCCCTCGCTAACAACAAAAATCTAGGGCTAGCAGCCTGTCTCACAAAAAACAAAAAGGAGTCGGTTACTAGTCGTTTCGTTTAAATCAGGAATTCTTCTAGCCGTTTTTCAGACATTCCTTTTTAAAATTCTGATAATTCTGTTAATCAGCCGCCTCTGCGGCTTAGCTCTCCTGGTCTGGGGTTTCTCATGAAGGATAAGCACCAAGATTCTCTAGTGAGCACACGTCCTCTAGAGTGCAGTCCAAGGCTGGAATACAGAGATCAGCAAGACTGCTCTCGTTTCGGGGGTTTTCTGGAAGGAAGTTTCCCCCGCCCCGTGGAGGCCTTGGTCCGCACATTCTGGGATCTCTAGGCTTCTTGTGGCGCCACCTGCCGGCAGACGCCCAGGCGCTCGTGAGGCTGCAGCTGTATCCGGCGCCGGAGGAGGGGTTAGCTCTGACGTCCCCGACTGTGGGGGCGGTTGGCCGGGCGTCCATGGCAACCTATGCCACGCGAGGACTTCCGCTGTTCGCCGCCAGCCAATGGCAGCAGTCGTGACAGGGAAGCCTGAGGCGTCTGAGCCGCCGGCGCTCATTGGACAGCCTCCTCTGGCCCCTCAGCCGCAGTGCGGCGGGCGGACCGCGGTCTTGCGAGCCGACTGGACCGGCTTCCGTGGGAAAGAAGGGCAGGGCGCCGTTCTACAGCCATGAGATGTCAGGAGAGGTGACCCGGTCGGTGGACTTGTGTCCGGAGGGGAGGTGGCGGCCACGGTGGCGGCCCCGAGTGCTTTACCTTACCTGCCCCGCCCCCCAGCCACTTCGCTTGGTGCAGCCCCCCGTTCTGAGAACCCGAGCTGGGCGACCGCTCTAGTCGGGGTCCTCCAGCCGTCCTTGGGACATGCACCTTGGTCGCTGGCCCTGTGCATGGAGGCATTTTTGCATTGACGTTTGGAATGCAAGATAGCAGTTAATGATGGAGGCTAAATAATGTCCATTTTGGCAGGTGGGCGACCCGTGCCTCCTTGGCAGAAGCTGTTTAGTTAGTGTCTCATACTTTTTAGTCCCATTCCCCTACCCCTGAAAAAAATTCAGTTTTGTTTTGCATCGAACAACTATGATTTAGGAATGTTGGAAAAGACAAACACAGTAATATGTGAAACATATTAAAATATTAAAATACGAAAAGCAAAAGTATGTGGGATCCCATCAACGATCATCATCCAGAGATGGCCGAGTAGACATTTCTGCGGATGACCTTTAACTACACACAGGCAGTTTTCTCTCACAAAGCTAGTCCCCTGCCAGACCTTGTCCCGCGCGGGTCTGCACTCGGCCATACATCGTATTTTCACAGTTTGAATATTCACCATCATGGTGGTTCCTGGCGACTCTGTTCCATCATATAATTTACCACCAGTCCACAAATTGGTGGCGACTATGATTAGCTAGGTGGCATCTTTAGGACAGATCCCTTGGCGGGGGCGGGCATTGCTAGTGAAAAGGAGGGGCCAAGAGGTCAAAGTCCTTCCCTCTCATGGGGACCAGCCTCCTTAGTACCGTGTGAGGCCTTGGACCTCCGGGCCAGTCCTCTGTATCCTCTCAGAGCCGCTCTCCATCTGTGAGGTGGGGGGACAGGGGTCCCTTCACCCACAGGTTTTTAAAAACAGTCGACAAAAGGGCCGTGAACCTGTGCTGTGGACTTTCCAGCTCTCTGCAAGTGACGTCCTGGTCACTGTCACGGCTCCTAGTTGTTGCGAGTTTAGGGTCGGAGCCTGTCTCCTGGTCCTGTGGACCCAGGGGCCCGCGCTCACCCGGCCTGTCTGTGTTCAGGAAGAATGCTGTGGAGCTGGAACTCGCCAAGTGCAAGATGGACATGATGTCTCTGAACAGCCAGTTGCTGGACGCCATTCAGCAGAAACTGAACCTCTCCCAGCAGCTTGAGGCGTGGCAGGTAAAGAGCCAGGAGACCCGGGGTGAGGGAAGACGGGGCTCTGGGGGTGGGGGCGGGGGTGTCTTTGAACCCAAGCAGCGCCTGAGGAGAGTTTGTTACTAGAGGGTCCTGTGCGCGTGGGTGAGTCCCCAGGGAGGAACACCTGAGGACGCTTCCAGAGCGGAGGGGCGCGAGCTTCCTTCAGCTGGTCGTCCTGGTTTTGTTTAAATGAGCTGGAAAGAAACAGCTGTTAACACAGAGGGCCCAGGAAGCCCTATATGGTGGAACAGGACTTCGCAGCTGGATGTCGTTCGGCAGCTGCTGCCCTTCCCTTTCTCAACGGCCAGCTGCCTTTTGCCAGAGAACACAGCCCTGGGAAAATGAGTCCTTGTGTGTCTCCAGGGCCACCGGGTTCTGAGTCCCGTCCTGCTCCGCCCCCGCCCCAGCACGGCTCCCCTCTGGGCCCGCACTGTGCTTGCTGTTTGTTAATGAGGTTCGGGTGGTAGATTTCAGGATATGGGTGTAGCCATTCGTGTCTCTCCCCCAAGAAACCCTGACCAGACCGATGAAGACCCCCCGCTGGAGGACGGGTTGGCGGTGACGATTCCTCCGAGGGCCCTGCCGGGCCGGCTGTGGGAGCACGGCAACCCCGTCTCCCCAGAGAGATGCCCCCGGCCCCTCAGCCTCTCGCCCACGAGCAGCTGGCCGGCCCCTGGCTTACCGCCCCTGTTCTTCTCTCTTCTCTCCCGGCTACAGTTTGCTTCCTCAGGGCTTTTTACTATCTGGCTCCTTTGGTTTCTGATCTAGTGGCCTTTCTCAGTTCCCGTATCAACAGCTTTAGTTGTACACCCCTCCTGCCTTCGAGGTGAGATCGAGCCCCCATCCCACACACCCCAGCCCCGCCGCCATCGCAGTCCCGCCGCCTTCCTGTGTGTGGCCCGCCGTGTTGTGTGTGCCGGCGTCCGGCGTCATCCCGTGCCGTGTGCTGTGTGCCATGCCGTCCCCCGCAGCTCTCCTCCCGGCACCGCGCCCACCGCCCGGCCGGCCCCTTTCTGACCGGCTCGGCCCCGGGTTCTCCGTGCTCCCTCCTCATAAACGGGCTGCTTTGCCGACACAAGTACTGGCAGGGCTGGAATCATAAGCAGTTCATGCATGTGTAGTTCTAAAGCGATGCATTTCATGGCATTTCCCTGATGGATTTGAAAGTATAAAAGATGCGGTTTGCAATTGCAAGAAAAAGCATTGGCACTTAAAAGAGTTTCTTTCCAAAGGATCCTGTAACATTTCTAATGTACGTTACAGATCTTACTGAGCGCGTCCTAAGTGCCGGGCACTGGGCCCCGGATTTGGCATGGGGTCTTCAGAGGCAGGGAGCACACCTCCTAGTTCTGTGAGGAGGAGGGGCACTGGAGGAAGTGGAGTGTGAACGAGGAGAGGGAGGAGGAGAGCCAGACGTGGACAAGGGAGGGGGCAGGACATCCACCTTGCTGCCACCTGGGGCTGGGGTCAGGGAAGTCCCTTTGTTTAACACGGAAACCTGCTGAGAAGTTAGTGTGACACCACGTGGTGACAGCGTGGGTGTGAGTGCAGGAGGTGATGGACAGGCTGGGGGGGGGCGCCAGTCCCACTTCCTGCCTGGGCCCTCACCGCCCCATGCTCTGCTCAGGCAGGACACGGGCCCGCTGACTCCCCCCCCCACCCGGGGGGCATCCCAGTACCCACAGGGTTTAGGGGTGAAGGAATCAGGCAGATGCTTGTTATGTTCCTGCTGATGTTCACTAGACAGGGCCGGTTTTGTTGCTAAACCAGTAGTTTTCATACTTTGTCGGTGGCAGAATGCCTTGGTCAAGTGGAATCTTGTGCATAATTGGAATCTAACAGCTAGAATGGAGAGGGTGGAGCCACTCTGCCCAGAAGCCCCGGGGGGGGGGTGGCATTAAAGATGCTGTGCTGTAAGGGGGTCAAAGTCAGGGGGACATTTTCTAGGCAACTTTACCAAACTGGGGAAGGGTGCTGCCCCAGTGAGGAAGCCAAAGATCCGGCCCTAAGCTGGAGCTGGGTGGGCAGCGAAGACCGTGATCCCCGTGGCCTCTGCCACAGGCGGGAGCCATGCCAGCGGAGGGCTGCAGCATGGGGTTGCTAGTGAGGAAGGCGGCACCGGGGAGCCTGTGTCCTTGTCACGGGGAGTGCGGGGGCACCAGTGGCATCTGGGCACCAGTGGTATGGGCTGGTATAACTTGAAGGGGGCAAGGGGGCAGGAGAAGCCCCCTGAGACTGACCCTTTGGACTGGAGAGCTGGCAGGCAGAGATGGTGCTAAGGGCGTCTGGGGTGGGGTGCCGGGGAGAGGCCCCCCCAGCCCCAAGGGAGCAGAGGCAGGGCAGAGGCCAGTCACGGGCAAGGCCCGGGTGGAGACAGGGCGATAGTGGCTGGGGCTCCGCGCCTGCCCTTCTCTGGGCTTGTGGCGGGGTCAGCCAAGCGGCCAAGGCCAGCAGGGAGAAGCCCCAGGCCCTGAGGAGGCTGAGGTGTCGGTGGCTCCCGTGTGTCCGGGCATTGTGTGTACATCTGCCGCTTTCTTGGTCGAGGTGACCTGGCTGCAGTCGTTCAGTCATCTCATCCCATCCTCATCCTCATCCCGCGTCCTTCTGACATTTGGCCCCCGCCCCCGCCCCGGGCACCCGGTGGGAGCCCTTCTCAGCCCCTTCGCTCTGCCCTCTGCAGGACGACATGCACAGGGTCATTGACCGGCAGCTGATGGACACGCACCTGAAGGAACGGAGCCGGCCTGCTGCCACCCTCCCCGGGGCCCGGGGCGCGGGGCGCGGGGACGAGCCCAGCACCGCCGAAGGCAAGCGGCTCTTCTCGTTCTTCAGGAGAATTTAGGTTGGGAGGAGTCAGGCCAGCAAGGACGGGTGACTTGGACTAGAGGTGACTGAAACGGGGTGCTTGCACAGGAGGGCTCCCCTGGGCCAGCTCAGCGGCTGCACTGCCCACCTACACCGGGGCCGAGTCGTCCAGGAGGGCCCACTCGGCCTCTGAAGGCTGCCCTCGACAGAGGGACAGGCAGCAAGCCCTGTCCCCACTGCCAGGCCACACCCGGCCTGGGCTTCCCACGGATCCACGGTTGTTGAGCAGGGCTCGGGCTGTCTCCAGAGCAGCCCCTTGGGTGGGCTCTGCCACTCCGACCCAGTGGATCGCAGCCCACGCAGCCCGCCCCGCCCACCCCTCAGTGGCTCCCGCATCTAACCCCAGGCACTGCTGCGCGTCCCCCCCCACCCCACCCCCGCCGCCATTTTGGAATACGGGAAACAGAAGGAATGGAGGCCGTTCTCTGCATGCCTCAGGAGGCTGTCGCGGCCCCCAGCTGGCCTGCGCTGCAGGGGCCTGGTCCCTACAGGACACCAGGCCCACAGCTGAGCCTCCATCTCTCCCCCCAGTCTCTGGCCCAGAGAGTAAAGGGGGAGGCGGCTCCTCACCCACGTGCATGCACCTCTGCCCAGGGCACCTCTGCGGCAGGAGGCCCGGCCTGCGGGGCCCGACGGCGGGGGGATCTTCTCTCGCGCACTCGGTCTCAATGGGCTCTGCCGGGGCTCGGCTGATGCCACCCCAAGCTCAGGAGGAAGGGCCCTGCCCCGCTGGCCGCCACTGTTCTCCCTCTGGCCTCCGGGCCAGCCAGTGTTCCCGTGGGCCCTCTGCAGGCTTTAGCCATCCAGCCCTTGCCCCCTTCGTGGGGCCAGAGCGAGGAGGGGGTCTCATCCTCTTCCCACGGCCCCCTGCTCCCCTCACACATACAAGGTCTCGGCTCAGCCAAGCGAGTCCAGGCCACACAATGGCCCCAGAGGGGTCTGTGGTCAGCCACCTCCACCTCAAGGGCAGCACTGGCACCACAGGGCGCCTGCCTCCAGATACTGCCCGCCAGGCCTGCGGGAGGATGAATCCTGCAACCTGCTGCTTCTGCTCCTTCCTCGGCAGCCATTCCACCTTCTCTGCTGAGGCCCTAACTCAGAGGCACCCCGGGCTGAGTCAGCCCGCAAGCTGCTTTACAAAGGATCATCTCCCTCCCTCACACGGGAAAAGCACAGCAGGGACGAGCGGAAAGAATGTACCTATAGATATGTACATACCACAGTGCTGTAATTTTGTATGTAGCAATCCTGTAAATACATGTATGGATTTTATAATATACATATTCTATATAAATCTATAAAGGCATATTTTTAGAAAAACAGCGCACCACTGCTTCTTTTGAAAATAGTCTAAGAATAAAATGAATTTCTACAGAGCCTCCCGCCTCAGTCATTGGGTCCCTGGAGGGCTTGTCCGTTCGGAACGCGGCTCACATTTCAGAAGCACCACCAGCTGGCCGTGGTGACGGGGGCACTAGTGAGTCCCTCACGCACGTGGGAGCTCACCTCCCATCCTGGCGTGCCCAGTGAGCGGATCCGGCCCGGAAGGGGCATCCTGTCCGTGACCGCTCTGTGGGGACCGCCTCCACACCCGCCCGGGCGCTCGGCCAGCGCTACAGCTGCCCAGCTACAGGCGGGCCCCGCCAGCACGGCTCCTCGAGCCTCGAGCAGGCCCTGCAGCTGGGCAGAAACTCTGAGCCAGACAGCGCGGCCACATCCTTCCGGGCGCGCGGAGAACAAACACGGCGCTTCCCAGGACGTCGTCCCCCGTGCGCTGCCCGCCTGTGCTGCACACCAGAGGGGGCGCTCAACCTGGACCAACCTTTTGTGGAGAAAGCATCCCTGGGCCTCAGAAGGCACCTGTGCCGGACTCTGACCAGAACACACGAGCTGGGTCCGGTGGGTGGGAAGAAGCCGGGCCCACCCAGGGCACAGCTGGAGGAGAGGAAATAGAACCTGGAAGAAAACTTGGCAGCTTGAACCTTTATTTTTAGTATTTTTTTAAAAAGCATAATTAGAAACTTTCAATACAGAAATAATCCTAGCAAACCATTTAAAAGTTTTGTTGTTTGACAGGAATTTCACATCAGGTCCACCAGGATGTCGGTCCAGCCCTGTGAGTCCCCCTCCCCCACCCCCACCCCCCCATTCATGCGTGTAACACTCAGTGGGACAGGCACACCGTCGTCACCAAAATCACCCCACCACCTGGGTCTGGACAGCCGGTTGCCAGAGCCATAGTGTCTTCTAGCCTGGGCTGGAAACATCCAGGACCCCTTGCCCTTATTGCTTGAATTTGCAAGCACCGCCACACTGACGTCACATGGGCACCCCCCCCCCCCACAGGACCCGCGGTCACTTGGGGTGGCCGCGCTGCACAGCACCGCTCCCCCAGGCCCAGAGCTCCCCCACCTCTGCAGGCGGCTCCAGCGAAGGCCTGGCCATGCAACCACAGGCTTTTGGCAGTCTGGGGAAGTAGAGGGACAGGTCAGAAGAAACCCCCAGTTTTTATTGATTAAAAACCCATCGACAGTGTTAACATGGAAAATCTGCAGTGTGATCTGTGATGATTGTCCAGTCAGGGCTTTGCCTGGAAAATCGCCTAGGAAAGGAAATCTAACAAAACACATCATGGTGTTGAAATAAATTATTCCCAGGTTACGTGATCCTTTCGGGGAAAGGTGAATGATGAAGTGTCCCGCGGGGGACAGTAATCAAGTGCAGATGACCCTGGCGTTTTCCTCCAGGGGACCAGGATCAAAGCGGGCTGGCGCCCAGCCCCGGCTGCCATTCCTTCCCACCCGCTAAGAAATCCTCACGCCGCCTCTGTATTACGACAGTTCTGTCTGCTCCACGGCTGCCTGCCGTCCACCTCCGAGGCGGCGTCCCCGCAGTCCAGCAGCCCCCGGCACCCGCTCCTCAGATCTGAAGCGCCTGGTGCCACAGCACGGAGACCCGGGAAGGCAGTGGAAAGCCCTAGGCCGACACGGACAGGGTGGGAGGCACCGTCTTCCTTCCCCCCAAGAAACAGCCAGGGAGGCAAAGTCGTTCTGCCGAGAGCCCAGCCCTGGCGACAGGAAGCCATCCAACTCTTCCAGAAACACTGGACCCGAAGCGGGGAGGCCACAACTTTTGCTGCTGTGCCAACCAAACCTCAGGAAGAGAAAGTGTAAGGAACTTAATTCATTTGATTTGGCTTCATTTTATCTGTTAAAATAATGCTCCTCAGCGCCTCTGCAAGCCCCAGCCCTGCACAAACACACCCCTACCTTGCTGTTGGAACTGAAACAGGTTGGTAAAAACTGGAAGTCACGGCTACCCTGGGTTTGTAATTCAGAGGCATCTAGAAGGCAGGACAAGGAACCTGGTGACCAAAAGGCAGGAGCAACTCTTTCTGCAAACCAAAAGGCTAGGCCTCTAATGGGAATCCCCAGGCCTACCTCAAGGCCGGGCTTCGCCCCAGCCGCCTGCCAGGATGGTTACAGGGGCAGGGGTGGGGAGGGAAGGGAGCCGGCCTGGGAACAGACTCGGCACGGGCCCCGGAGAGAGGCGAGATCCTACGTGCCGAAGACAGAAGCCAACGGCCCATCGGCGAGAACAAGTAACACAGAAGGCCCGCTCCACCAGCCCAGGTTGGCAAAAGATGTGGCTAGAACTTGATCCTGTCTCCTCAGGAAGCGGCTGGCGGTAGATGGTATGGGGAGGGGAGGGTCTATTGCAGCAGGCTGGCATTAAGGAGGCAAAAGCCAGAGCAGGACGAGGGTGACGCGGCTGGTTAAGCAATATACATTATGTACAAACTCTGGTTAATCAGTCCGCTCGGCTGGCAGCGTCCTCGCCAGGCCCAGGTGCCTCGGCCGGGGAGGGGGCAAGGGCACCAGAAGGGAAGGGCAGCTTGTCCAACACCTTCTTGGCACTCAAGGGGGGAGGGGAGGAAGTGCCAACGGCGCCTCCCAATACAAAAACATGGAGAGAATTCTTTAAATAACGGCACGAAACGGAGACTGTCCCCGAGGAGCCCCGTGGGCCTCGGGCTGGGGAGCGGCCGCAGCGCAGTCTCTGCAGTGGGCTGGGGGGGCCATTAGCAGCAGCGTTTCTTTCGTTTACTGTTCTTCGTGAGCTTCACCACATCATTCTGTTGTTGCTGCTGCTGTTTCGCTAAGTTGTCCTTCTTCGCTCGGAGGACCAGCTCTGTGATGCAGTTGAACATCTGTGAGGACGGAAGAGGCAGGGTGGGCCTCACAGCCGGTGAGGGGCCCCCGTCACGGGGCCGCCTCCCGGGCCCGGCTTCCTATTTCTACTCGTGAGGTTGCTGTGTACGTACGTCCTCAAACCCTTCCTAGGAGGAGGCGGTGAATGCTAACGGTCAAAAAGGAACAACATCAAAGCCTCGTGAGCTTGTCTCGGGAAGTCATTCTCGGGGATTTTCCAGCCTTAGTCTTTCTTTTAAAAAAAGAGAAAGAACCTCTCCAGCTAGAATCTTCAGATAAGACACCTGCTCTGGTGACGGGCCAGACGGACCCAGGGCCTGCCCACTCCATGCCGTGTCACCGGCCTAGAACCTTCCCCGGACCACGCCGAGATGTCCTTGCAGTGCCAGGACCCAGTGGAACCCCACCCCGCCCGCAGTCCTCTCCTCCACACCGCCAGGAGAGGTACCAAGCACTTATCATCTGCTTTAGTTACTCCTCACAACCGGGGGCGGGGGGGGAGGGGACAGATAGAACCCGGATAGGTTACGTCACCTACGAGGCCCTGCAGAGAGGGCCCAGTACCATGATCCCAACCCCGACTCCAAAGCGCCCGGGCTCCCTGCCACTGTGCAGTCAGTGTCCAGGATACGGCAGGGATGGTGGCGTCCCTGGGTCTCCAGACCCCACACACTGTGGGGCGGGACTCACCCGACGCTCCAAGCACGGCCTGCCTGTGCCTGTGGCACAGGGTCCCACTTCTGTAACACAGACTCCCCACCGCTCTCCTAACAGGCCTAGCAGAAGCTCAGCTGCTCCGGCCGGAAGCTCAGCTGCTCCGTGGGGAATGTGCGTTCCCCGGAGCCTCTGGGGGCTCGCAGCAGGCGCTGACCTCGACCCTGGCGGCCCCAGGAAAGCAACCAGGTGTCTGCGGGGAGGCCGAGGCCCTAAGGAAAGCCTTGAGAGCAGGAAGAGGTACCAGTGGTGGGGCTGGGGAGGGCGGCGAGGCAGAAGACTGAGTGGGAACCACGTGTGGCTAGGGCGTGGGACCAGTCTGAGTAGGGCTCGGCCTCTTACAGGTTGGGGGATAGTCCTCAATTTGGAACCTCAGTTTCCTGTATAAAACGTAGAAGTAACTTACATCCGAGGCCTGCTGAGATATGCGCTAACAACACCTGTAAAGTGTCTAGTGTGACGCGTGCGGCAGGCACACAGTAGGCCCTAACACGTGGCAGTTATGATGTTTTCTGCCAGCCACGTGGTACTCTAGGTGGGCTAGAAGCAGGGAGGGGAGGACAGAGTGGGGCCCCACTCCCTCCCCCGGCCCAGGCCTCACCTCTTCCACGTTAACATTCTCCTTAGCGCTGGTCTCAAACAACTGGATCCCCATCTGCCCTGCGAATTTGTAGGCATCTTCCGTTTCCACCACCTTCCGCTCAGGGTCGTCGTTCTTATTCCCCACTTCGAGGCAAAGCAAAGTCAGCCCAGCCCAGCAGAGGCGCCCCCCGCCACCCTCCACGCCACCGTCCCCACCCCAGAGGGTCCAGCCTCACCTAATATTCGGCACACGTCATCACAGTTTTGGTTGATTTCATGAAGCCACCGCTTGACGTTGACAAAGGACTCAGCACTGGTGACATCATAAACCACGATGACCCCGTGGGTCCCTCGATAATACCTGTAGGGTGAGGATCGGTCAGAGCTTCAGCCTAGACACTTCACTTCAGCCTCTTCACTAAGACCCGCCTGCCCGCACCCAGAGAGCAGCCAGGGAAGTGGTGACGGACAAGCGCTTTCCTGCAAGACCCCCAGCATGTGCTCTCCAGGCAACCTCGGCTGGACATCCTGGAACTGCCCCAGCCGGGACGCTCAGCAGCACTGTTCCTCCTCCTCCTCACACTCATCCCCAAGGCACAAGGGAGTAGGGAGTGGCCCTGAGGTGGCCAATTAAGCTGCAGGAGTCTGCCACTAGCTTGAAATTTCTTTGAAGTTCTTGTTTTATGTTTAAAATGCAAGTAATTTTTGTGTTTGACGTCATATCATCACCGTCTTTGTTTTAACATTCAAAGATCTTTTCTCCTCAAACCTCAGTGAGATGCCACTCTAATAAGACACACCATTTGTGAAGCCAACATCTCATTCGCTCCGCTGGGAGCAGGCGGACCCCTCCCTTCCACCACTCTGGGCTCATCCCTGCCGATGGCAGAGAGAACATGGAAACGGCGCATCTGGGCACAATTGAGAAGAGGACGTCCCAGAAGTGCCACCATCCAAACATGCAGACCCTACGGCCTCAGGTCAGCCAGAAGGTCTGGAAGGCAGGCGGATGTAAACATTCCCCTCCAGACACCGCCACCCCGTTCATTTACACGGGTCAGATGGATGGATGGAGGTCATCGACCCCGTGCGACTCCAGGCCTTCTCGGCGCCTGAGCCCGCGGCCGCCCAGGCTGTGGGAGAGCAGCTCCCGCAGCCCAGCCTTCAGAGGGAGCTGGCCGCGGTGCGAGTGCAGCCACGTGCTCACGACCTGCTCACCGGCACTCGGGCCACCTCTTCACTTTCTAGGCCCAGTCACAGGAGAGAGGCTACCCTGGCTCCGTCTCTGAAAAGCCTTGGGACGCCGGGAAGGTTACTGCATGCACCTTGGTGTCCCGTTTCCTCAACTACAAAACGGACGTGTCGGTACTCCCTCTGGGGATGGCTGCGAGGAGGAGGGGGGATGGCTTGTGTTTTCACGGGGGCCAGCCGGTGGTCAACGGCCAGCGCGTGGTGCCTCTCTACCATCATTACTGTTCCTTCAGTGACAAGCTGGGGCCCCTCAAATAGGGGAAAGAAAACCACGGGACAGCACGCAAGGCACCAGTGAAGGCAGCTTTCCCGAGCCGTGAGCAGAAGTAGGCCGGGTCCTGCTCGGGCCCAGCCCAGCCTGTGTCCCCCGCCCCGTCTCTCCACCCCTCAGAAACCAGCCAGGGACTCCCCGGGATGCAGCCCCTGCCCTGGGGGCCCAGCCCGGCAGCAGGCAAGCCGTGCAGGGGCCGGGCCCTCAGACCAGCTCTCAGACCTGCCCCGGCGGCCACTGCTGGGAGCATCACCCAAATGGGCGGAAGTGCACGCCAGGACCAGGGTGACAGACGCCTGTCCCTGACAGCAAAGGTAGTGCAAGCACAGGAACACGTTTCCAAGCTCTCCGTGCTGGATTATTGAAGATGCCAGAAAGTGCTGAAAGGGGCTTTATCAGAGAGCAAGAACCAGTCAGGAGGAGCCCTGACGAGGTGGGCACCGTGCTTCTGGGCCTCCTGTCAGCACTGTCACTGATAAAAAAAAAAAACAGCGGCCGCAACCCCCACTTCCTCAGCAGCTCTGCGGCTGGCGCACCACCCAGCACTCCGCACCCACCGCCCTCATTCGTCTTCGCAGCAACCAGGTAGGACAGACGGGAGGGTCGCCGTTTTACCAACGAAGACGTGCAGCCGAGCGGAGTGACCCGCTGAACCACAGTGGCTGGTGTGACTCCCGGGCCACAGGGCCAGGTACCAGAGGGGCTTCCCCTCCCGATCACCTCACCATCCGACACCTCGCCCCCGCCGCGCCTCTCGGGTCGGCAGACCCTCGCTGCCGAGACAGAAGCAGCAGGGTGACAACGGGGCTCCTTGCCGGCCTGACAGGATGCAGCGTCAGGGTCCCCCCTCGCGCCCGGACTCCGGAAAGGTCACGGCCCCAGTTCCTGAGAACCACACCCAAACTCTTCCAAGACTCCTCCCTTCTTCACCTGCCACGCCCACAGGACGACAAGTCTTTCTGTGGCCCCTCGGCACGGCCTGCAGCGCAGAGCGGGGGACCACACGGTGGCGCTTCCCCGGATAGGCAAGGCGGCCAGCAGGGGCCGAGCCAGTGGCCCCCGGCCCCCGCCGTGCAGACCGCCCCCTTCCCGAGCACCCCGAGACACACGCACGCCGCCCTGGGGCGGTGAGCGGTTCCAGCATCCCCGACAGGATACAGGAGGGAGCGGACCTCATGGAGGTCAGGGCTCCTCTGCACCCCGGCCCAGCGCCCCGCCCAGAGCCCTTCTCGTGGCCACAGGCCCAGAATTCTAGGCCGCCCTGAGTTCCCTGAGTGGAGACACCAGAGCATCTGCCTCAACCCCAGTCCCTCAGGGTAGGAGCCGGCAGAGAACAGGGCCGTAGACTGAACCAGAAAGCGAGAGCTCTGGCATCAAACGGACCTCAATTTAACTCCTGACTGACCAACCAAACTAAGTCACTTTACCCTCTCCGGGCCTCAGCTCTCTCGTCCATAAAATGGAGATAATCACGGGACCCTTTATTCGGGATTAAATGAAATGAACTAGGGAAAATCCCAGCTCAGAGTACAGCCATGTGGGGTCAAAGCCCAGGCGTCCTGACCCACACAGGAAGTCTTGTGCAGGTTTGGACGGACACTTGGGCTGCCCATGACGTCCACTCTGCCCCAAGGAGCCCTGACCCCGGATGCCCTCCTTAAGGTCTTACTGGCAGTTGCTATGACACACGGGGACTCAGGCAAGTCACCAGCAAATAGTCACAGAGAGCTGCACTGGGGGGGTCCCGGGGGGCCTGGAGAATCACAGGCCATGGCACACAGGCGCTCGCCACGGCTGGCCCAGGGACAGAAACGCCTCCTGCTCAGGACCCGCTCAGGCTCCAGCCCCTCGAACCAGGGCCGCCTACCCACTGGCATAGCCACTCTCCCTGCTTGGCCAGCACCCCTGAGAGTCACCCCAACACTCCCGCCCACCACCATGGGGGCTTTTCACCCCTCAGAAGATCCTAAGAGCCTCAGGCTGGGCAGCCAGCCTAGGGTCTGTCCCATTTCCATGCTGAAGAGATGGTCACTCACCATCCGACACCTCGGCACCCACTCCTCCCCAGCCTGCGCCCCCGCCGCGCCTCTCAGGTCGGCAGACCCTCGCTGCCGAGACAGAAAACAGGGTGACAACGGGGCTCCTTGCCAGGGATCTCCGACCAAAAAAACCTTCCCACCCACTCTCTCAAGAACCCCCCCCACACACACAACACACTGGAACCTCTGGGGGGAGGCAAAGGAGAGGCCTACCAAAGAAGCAATCCCACAGGCCGGACACCTGCTCCTACTCCACACAAACCACGGCCTGGAGCCCAGGGTCCGTGCTCACTGGCGGCAGGACCCTCTCAGAAGTTCCCTCATCTGTAAAACGGGGGAGACAATGGCACCGCCTACAGAAAGCTCAACGGGATCATCCACGTGAAGCCCAAGCACAGAGGACATGGCACACAAGACTCAGCATTAAAGCAAATTCTAAGGCGAAACCCTCTAGGAAACCAAAGCACAGAGAGTTTAGGCAACTTGCCCAAAGTCACACAGTAGAACAGAAATATAAATTCTGAACGGTCTTCAAAGCCTGCTCCTTCCTAGAACCTTTTCTACTAAGGGCCCAAGAACCAAGAGCCCCTCTACAGGACCCCTGCTGTCTGGCGCTCCAGCTGGGTTCGCCCTGCTTACAGCGAAGGGCCACAAACATGCTGTGGCAGCAAAGGCAGGCAATCCACTGGGAGAGCCACGTTCCCAGTAAACGGCTTTGGGGAGGAGAGGAGAAGCCTCACAACGGCCTTCTCTGTACCAGTGCCCTTCCGGGCTTCTCAACGAAGAGAAACCTCCTCCAAGAAGTCAGGTAGGTGGCAGGAGCCTGCACAGCGTCCCAGCCTGTCACAGCTGGCACCTAACAAGAGTAACTCACTAAGCATCTGACCACCTAGGAAGCCAGCATCGCTGTTATCCCATTTTCCATACAAAGGAACTGAAGGCCAGGTGGAAAGCTGACCAGCTGCTCTCCCACCAGCCCTGGAGCCGGGGCCCAAAGCAACCGGCCACCCATGGGCAGCCGTACCTCATGGCCACCCCCCCACTCAACGCCGGCAACTGCGGCCAGCCTGCAGCTCCCCTCAGACAGCTCAGGGGCCCATCTCAGGGATGTTTCTAAGACTTGGGACACCCAACACTGCATCCAAATGTACGTGGCAAGGAGTCAGAATGGGAGCGGGCCGGCCTGACTCACGTGGAGGTGATGGTGCGGAAGCGTTCCTGCCCGGCTGTGTCCCAGATCTGCAGCTTCACTTTCTCCCCATTGATCTCCACA
Source organism: Hyaena hyaena (assembly GCF_003009895.1). NCBI lineage: Eukaryota > Metazoa > Chordata > Mammalia > Carnivora > Hyaenidae > Hyaena > Hyaena hyaena. The sequence goes on from NW_024080632.1 coordinate 12,566,272, forward strand.
GTCCGAATCTTGAAATCCACTCCGATTGTGGTGATGTAGCTGCCTGCACACACACGCACGTTAGCAAGGCCCGCAGGGTGCCCATCAGACGTGTCCTCACCCACACAGGTGACTCTGGCCTCCACAATCCCTCCCCACTCACTCTTTGTGCCAGCACTTTTGAAGTCCCAGGGACACGGCCCTGAACAAGGTCTGGGGGCACCCGGCTGGCTCAGTCGGTTGAGTGGCCGACTCCAGATTTCAGCTCGGGTCATGATCTCCTAGTTGGTGAGATTGAGCCCTACACAGGGCTCATGCTAACAGTGCAGAGCCTGCTTGCGATTCCCTCTCTCCCTGCCCCTCCCCTGCTTGCTCTCTCTCAAAATAATAAACTAAAAAAAAAACAGCCCACCAAGGTCCACATCCAGATGGAGCCCTCAGTGGAGGTGAGGGCAAGAGACAGGACACAGTGAAACAAAGTGACGAGGAAGAGCGTTCGGGGCGTGATGAGCACCACAAAGGAAATAAAACCGGGAGGAGATGGGCTCCTTTCCTCCAAGGGGCTGGCGCGGACGCGTCAGCAGGGGCCTGAGAGTGGTGGGGCACCCAAGACACACTCCGGGGTTTTTCTGTGCTGCTCCAAAAGCTGTAAATGACCCACAGCACTGACTTCCTAACACACAAGTCATGACCTGTATTTTGGAAAACACTGCTCTAGGCAAAGGAGATAATCACAAAAATAGCAACAGCAAGGGAGGGTGTAACATGAGGTCAGGCACGTGGTGGGAAGCAGGTAAGGGGACGCGAGGTCAGATCTCAGGGCCTTTGTGCCATTTTCGCAAGCTTGGACTTTCTCTTGTGTGTGGCAGGGAGGCATTGAAGGCTTTGAATCAGAGCATGAGCTGCACTGTAAATAGTTCTCTTTGGGCATCTGTGTGGAAGACGGAGTGGAAGGAAAAAACCTAGCCAATGTCATAGTCCATCCAGGATGACGAAGAGCACACATTCATGCTTCACTCGGGGCTTACTGTGTAATGCGGTGCTGCAGACAAGACACACACACACACACACATACCCCTGAAAATATGAGGCGTGACAAGTGTACAGGAGGGGTCAAAGTGCAGGGTGGGGCAGAGATCAAGGAAGGCTTTGGGGAGGAAGTCACACTTGGGCCTGGCCTGCAAGAACAGGTATGATTTCCAAGGCTGAGAAGCTGGGGGGGAGGCTGGCAATCTACCAGCATCTGAGTGGGCAGATCCCAGGGATGCTGCTCGACATCCTTACACACAGGGCAGCCCCTACCACCAGGAACCACGGGGCCCCACGAGTCAGTGGTGCCGATGTGGGGAAGCCCTGGTAGAAACTGCGCACGTGAGAAGGCTGCTGAGGTTTTCAAACACAGGAAAGACCCTGCCAGAGACACGGTGGCCTCAGCTGTCGGGTATGGGACGGGCAGAGGCTGCCGTAACGTTTCAGGCCAGAACAACGGTCTCAGCTAGCACGCTCGTGGTGGAAATGGAAAGGAGAGAGACCGCAAAGGAGCCTAGAGCTGAGGGCGCCTTGGGGGTGGAACACGAGGGACACAGGAGCAAGAGAGGCGCTCCCAGGCATGAGTAAGGGCCCAGCAGTTAGCGCTCTGGAACAGAAAACACAACCACCACCAACCGCTGCTACTTCTTGAGTGTTACTTAGTCCAGGCACCAGGACTTGTGCCGTCTCAGGTCATCCTCGCAATAACCTCTGTGGGAGAAACAACAAGCGGTCTCATTTTACAGGTGAGCGGAGACTCAGTCACGCTCATGGTCACACAGGAAGACGGTCCCTGCCATCGTCACGGCACCAGTGCTGCTGCAGGGCTGCTGTCGGGAGAAACCCACTTCTCCCCCAGAGAGGAAGTGTCGGCCATGAAATCACTTCCTAACTGCAGCCTGCCACCCAACCACAACGTACGGAATTCCCGACAACAGAGTCACATTCGGTCCTTGATCGGAGAGGCCAAGCCGAAGCGTCTGCAGTGAACCTGACATAGTCAACAAACAAAAACGTGTCCAGCTTCACCAGTGATCAGGAAAATACAAATTCAAATGACAGCACTTTTTGCCTCTCGCCAAAAAGAATTGACAAGGGGCACTTTTGACCCCTTCAGTGGGACTGTCACTTAGCACAGCTTCTTTGAAAGACACGTTGGCAGTTTTCAACGCATATATCCCCTGACCTAGTAACTCCACTCCTATACAAGGATAAACACACAGTGCATCCCAGCCGATGCATCACTTAAAATAGAAGCAGCCAGAAAGCACGCACATCTCGAGAGCACGGCTGATGAATACGAACCAGAGGTCTGTTAGAGATGGGAAAGGAAAGGGGCGCCTGGGTGGCTCAGTCGGGTAAGTGTCTGACTTCAGCTCAGGTCATGATTTCATGGTTTGTGGGTTCAAGCCCCGCATCAGGTTCTGTGCTGGCAGCTCAGAGCCTGGAGCCGGTTTCAGATTCTGTGTCTCCCTCTCTCTCTGTCCTTCCCCCACTCATACTCTGTCTCAAAAATAAATAAACTATAAAAAATTAAAAACAAAAAAGAGATGGGGAAGGATGGTCCTGGAGATGCTGAAGGGAAGCCAGTTGCTGACCCACCACGTGTGGAGTTAAAAAAAAAAAAAAAAAAAAGGTGGGGGGCACCTGGGTGGCTCAGCCAACTAAGCATCTGACTTCAGCTCAGGTCATGATCTCATGGAGCCTGCTTCAGATTCTGTGTCTCCCTCTCTCTCTGACCCTCCCCTGCTCACACTGCCTCTCTCTCTCTCAGAAATAAATAAAACCTTAAAAAAGTTTTTTTAATAAAGAAATTAAAAAAAAAAAAAGTCGGCAAGACACACACCATGCTGGACAGAGGCTACCAGGGCACCAGAGCAGGGACACAGGAAGGGACAGCTTTCATTCTTCCCGTCACTGAGTCTGCCTGTTTGAAATTTTACACAGGCTTGTGCTAACTCATACTATTTAAGGTTTTTTTCTTAACTGTTGGGGCACCGAAAGTCTCTGGGTAGAAAAGGGATGGACGTGACAAAGGATTTTGTGAACAAAACAGACATTAGGCAAAGGCACCAGGTAAAGGGATCCCAAACCCAATATACCCAGCAGCACCCCAAGGGCATACTCACCTGAGAAAGTGTTGTCTGCAAAACGTAACAGTAAACTGCTCTTGCCCACACCTGCAAGAGAGAAAGCAGGAGATGAGAGGGGGCCTGGGTCCCTCCCTCTAAGCCAGTCAGTCCCAAGAGTCAGCACCCAAGTGCTAACTAAAGAAGCTCGGGGTACCCGCCTGGGTGGCTCTAGCAATTGTCGACTCTTGATCTCATCTCAGGTCATGATCTCATGGTTCATGGGATAGAGCTGCGCTGACAGGGTAGAGCCTGCTTGGGATTCTCTCCCTCTGTTCCTCTCTGCCCCTCCTCTGTTTGTGCCCATGTGGGCTCTCTCTCACAAATAAATAAATTTAAGAAAAAAAGAAGCAGCTCAACAGACCCATCTCCTGCCTCAATGCTGCTTTTATCTCCCAAACCGGCCATACAGAGAACATCTCTCCCACTGAATCTCTGACCTTTTCCTCTGTGCTGGTGTGAGATAAGCTGTCCCAAATTCCCTGGGGAGAGAGGAGAAAGGGGCTCAGGCCCAGGCCCTGTGCTGATGAAACCCAGAGGAAGACACCAGAGAACATGAATAAAGCAGGAGAACGGTCAGCCAAATGATGCTGGCCCCAAAAGTATGTCTAAAACACGGTCCCTAGAACAGTGCACACTGTGGGTGGAGCTGCAGTTTGTGGACAGTATGACATGAGGAATTGTGGGGCTAGAAGGTGGAGATCACCAGGGCCATTCTGCAGGTGAGAAAACTGAGGCCCAGACAATTAAAACCAACTGCCAGCCATCTTCCCCTTGGGGTCACTGCCAGCTGGATGGATGAGGAGGGGGTGCCTGCCTTACGCCTGTCAGCCCAATAGCCCACGTGTGCTCGCACCGTTTCACTTACCGTGGCATCCGGAGCATCTTGTTCTCAGAACGCCACAAGCCTGGCTTCCCTTTACTTCGCACACAGCATCTTTAGCCTGGGCACCTGCCTTGTCTCCCCTGTCCCATCCCCTACCCCTGCCACCCCGAAGGCCAACTGGGGGAACCGACCACAGAAGGACAGAATCAGTACACACAGAGCTCCGTGCGCAGTGGGCCCTTTGATGCTCCTGTAATTCCCAATGTGTCTCTTCAGGCGAGCCACCCAAGGCTGCCGGGAGCTAAGCAGCTGGCCTTCGGGGCCTCTGCAGGGAAGCTGGGCGGGGGCCGAGCTGTGAATCCAGGGGGGTCTCCTCCAGGGCTCCACAGCTCCTTCCCCTACACACTGCAAGGGGAGTCTTCCTGAGTCTCTTTCAGGAAGTGGAAATAAAAAGACCCCAAAGGGGCTTGTGCATCTCACTCTCAGATTTGTAGCAGCAGCGCTCCCAATGCCAGACATGAGGAGATCTTAAACTAGGGTCTCAGGAGCCCCCAAACTAAGTGCAAATTGTGGGGAGGAGCCCTCAAGGGTTCATCAGATACTGAGAGGCCACTGACTCCGCCCCTGTCCCCTGCCGTTTCTCTAGACCTAACCAACCCCAACATCCTCTCTAACATCTCTTCTGGGGACCTCTGCAATGAGCCAGTTGTCCAGGGATACCCAGAAGAACTTGTTTCATGGAGCAAACCTGGGCCTTGCCTTCCCAAAGACAGGCTGGGGGTGTGGCTTTGAGCAGGCGGGTGCTGCACCCACTCTACCTGCTGCCCTGTGCCTGCAGCGCTCTCGCACAGAGCCACTTCCTCATTGCTGCCTCCGCGAGGCTTCCTGCTGAGCCCAAGGAGAGCCCAAGTCCTGGGCTGGGTCCCTCACGGCACTCTGCCCAGCGCCAACACCCCAGCAGCCCTGCCGCCTCCTTGGCTTCCTCCTGGAGCCCTGTGGGTCCGCTGACTCAGCTAAAAGCTGTGTCTGGGCCACTAGCCTTGAGTTCCTCTAGGAAGGAGATCTTGCTTCCCTCGCCCTGGACATTTACAGAGCTGTAAACTGGGCCCAGCACTTACTAGACACCAACAGAGCACAGTTTAATGAACTTAGGACTAAACAAATGCCACTCGCACCGACATCTATGCCATCTAATGCTATGACTGCAGCATTCACAGATGCCAAAGCAATGGTTTTCAAATTGGGGGAAGGAGGGGGGCGCCAGGAGAATCTTTTTTCAAACTTAAATTGTACGTAACTCCCATATACCTACAAGAGAGAAGGAGGGCGTGCCTTCTGCAAGAAGCAATGGAGCAGCAACATGCCCTCCAGCTTGGCCTCTCTGAGTCCCCTTCACTCACCCCATGCTCTGCAGAGCTGCTGAAAACCACCAGGCTGCAGACAGACCACTACAGTCACCACAGTCACTGCTGCTTTGGGCCTGACACCAACCTCCAGCATTCCTCTTCCCTTTGAAAGAAGAGAAACCCACCCTGAGAAATGACATCTAAATATCCCCAGAAGAAGCCTCATTGGGAAAACACACTACTTCCATTCATGCCACAGCACTGGCCTGAGAGAGGTAGTGACAGCTACCAATCTACCTTCACAGCTGAAGTCCAGGGCTTCCCAAGGGCCATACCTAGCATGAAACCCAACCCGCCTGGCCCCATCACCTTCTACACTGCAAAGAACACAGGCCCCGGCACTCACGCCTCCTGGAAGCCAGGAGACAGATTTATTTGGCAAACGCCAGAGAGGCCCCTCTCAGTCATCACCGCTCTCCCCTGCTCTGCCTCCACAGATGCTCTGGTCCTCAAAAAGCCTCCACAAAAGTCCCCGCCTTCAGCCCTAATCCGTCTCCTCTTCGGTTCTGGACTGCTGAAAACCCTCACACCTTCGAGTAAAGCATTCACAACTTTAATCCTGGCTCAGCCACCGACTCACTGTACAACCTCAGACAAGTCACTTCCTCTCTCTGAGCCTCAGCTCAGGGAAGCTCTGTAAAGTAAAAGGCTTTAACTAGTTCTCTGACAGCCACTCGAGCGTCCAGGGTCTAAGAATGAGGATGGCTGCCCCCACCGATCACGTGAAATACTGTTACACATCAGCGGTGATGTCAGAAGAGCCTAAGAGCAAGCGTAGACCCTTAACCATAAAGAGCTGCAAAGGCTGAGGGAATGTATTCCAGAAGCATGTACGAGGTGGCAGAGCGGGAAGAACTCTAGATTTATAAAGAAAAGAAACGAACGTTCATCGAGGGCCCTCGTTTGCCAGGCCTGACACTGGCTGCTCACGTGCATCAACCCCTGGCTTTGCCTGTGACTGGCTGTGCGTCTTCGGGCAAGTCCTCTGAGCTTAGTTTCCTCATGGGACAGACCACCCAGGCAGCGTGTAAGAACCAGACCGGGGAGTCCGTGACATCATGTGATAACCCTTCAGGAAGCCTACACGTAAGGAGCCAGTCCAGGGTAGCGCCCGACGTCTGACTCCTCGCTCGGGTGCCAGGCTCAGCCCAAACTTCCATGGCCACCGTCTCCCGGGCTCATGGGCTCCCGGCTTTGACACCTGTACACGACGTAGTTCTACAAGCTCAGACTGAACTGGGAGCCGGCATGTAACGGAGGGCGTCTCCTCCCACACCTGACTTCTGAGTGGGAAATCAATACCCCAAGCAGAACGGACTGTGTGTGAGAAAGGGGGCCAGAACCATCCCCTGGGCTTTACAGAGGAGAGAAGCCAACACACCGCATCTTCTTGCTGAGTTTATACTTTTCATTTTTGGATATCAACACACAAGCCCTAGAAGTCTTGCAAAGGGTTAAGGACCCCTGACCGTGGTGGGCTTACTTTAACTCCAAAAGGGAGAGAAAATCACCCTGGTGTCAGCCCCTGGGAACCAAGGCTGGGACTGAAATCAAATCCTGTTGAGGCTTAAGCCTTGGGACCATGAGGAATGCCAGAGGCCATCTACAGGAGTGTGTCTACACAGCTTGTGTGCTTTTCCTTCATTCACACCAAATGAACCCATCCTCCACCCACCTAACTCCTTCCTTGACCACAGCTACTCTGCGTCTCCCTCGTTGGCCCCTAACTTTTCCCCTTACCTCTCCCTTCCCCAGTCACCACAGAAACCGCAGCCATCCTTCACCGGATCCAAACCACCAACCACATCCCAATCTAGCTTCATAGTGAGACCAAAACCCACTCACTTCCATGGTCCAGTGTCACCCAACACTCCTCCCGGGGTCTTACAACCCCTTTGATCGGTCCCCTCCTTCCTTAACAATCCACGGGCTCCACCACCAACCTGGCGTCAGCCTGTAACTCCCTTGCCCACACTCACTCAACTCAGGTCTGGTCTAAAAACTTGGCATGCTCCCAAGCCTCCTTCTCCATCATATAATCGCAGCACCTCAGCTATGCGCCCATAAACCTCCCAGGGCCTGCCTCTCTGACCTCTTGGTCACCCCATAAACCTGCTTACCTGCCACACTCCAAACACCTCTAAAACCCTCCACCCTTTCCCAGAAGCCAACCTATCTTTTCCAAGGATACTTAGCATTCATTCATTCATTCAGCAAATGTGTATTAGGCGCCTACGGGGTGCAAGACGCTGCACCAGGCCCTGGAGAAGGTGCAGTGCACTGAGCTAGGAGCTCTCCAAGAGTGTATATGTGGTCAAAGCCCTTTTGTACTATTGGCTGACCCACCTCCAATACCCATCTAGTAGACAGGATGTAAAAGCAAACAGGTACTGAGCACTCACTATGTACCCGGCACGGTTCCCAACACTATGTGTGCATTATCTCACTGAATATTCCGTCAGTCCTGTGAGGCAGACCCTACTACTGTTCCATTTTACAGATGGGGAAACAGAACCATACAGACAAAATAATTCAGCAGGAATGTGCCAGGTCCTGTGCGAGGTAATCCCACAGGCCAGGTCCTGGGATTATCCCCATTTTACAGAGAAAGAAACTGAGGCTTACAAAGGGCACTAACAATCACATCAATAGCTAGCATCTACCTAGAGTTGACTTTATCTCATCAAATACTCATACCACCCCAGTGAGGCAAGTCCCCACTTCACGGATGAGGGAACTGAGGCTGTGAAAGGCGCAACAACTTGCCCAAGGTCACAGAGTGAGAAAGCTGGGAGTCCCAGAACTCGAACCCGGGTCTCTCCAAGTCCAGACATCGCGCGACTTGACCAAGGTCACACGTGAGGCAGGGGCAGGCGCGGCAAGAGGACCCGACGCCCCAATCCCGACCCCAGCGCGCCCCGCGCGCCCTGCCCCTCCGCTCCGAAGCCCAGTGCCCCAACCTCACCTCCAGGCCGCCCGCAGCCCCTCGGCGCGCCCCTAAGGCCAGCGGCCGCCGGGCAGCCCCGCCCCGCGCCGGCCGGCACCTCCCCACCCGCCTGCCCGCCCCGAGGCCCCCGCGGGCCGCGCCCGGCAGGGCCCACGCCGCCTCTGGACGCCGCGGCCCTCACCGCTGTCGCCGATGATGAGCAGCTTGAAGAGGTGGTCGTAGTCCCGGGCCATGGCGGGCGGGGGAGGAGCGCGCGGGCGGGCGGGGTCGGTGCTGGCCTCGCGATCCGCAGCTCCCTCCGGGCTGCTTCGGCAGCGGCGGATCCACTTCCCGAACAAACAGCCGGAACTGACAGAAACACCTCCCTCTGCTCCCCCTCCTCCTCCTCCTCCTCTTCAGCAGCCGCCGCCGCTGCCGCCGCCTCCCTCCTTCCCGCCCCGCCCCGCCAGTGCGCAGGCGCAGCTCCTGGCACCGCCTTTGCGCAGCCGCAGCCGCGGCCAGCCGCGCCCTCTCCGCGCTCGTGCACCGCGCAGGCGCCTTGGCGAGATGCCGCGGGCGCGGGCTTGCCTTTTTTCTGTCTTGTCGGCTAACGTCGCCGCAGTCGCCCGCGGCCCCGGGTGCTTGGAGAGTGGAGGTGCTGTGGAGCCATGAAGGACGCCGAGAGCGCCGGAGAAGCCCGGCCGTGGCCTGGGATGGGGTGGCTCCATCTTCAAGAGCCGCAGGCGCTGCGGAGACTGAAAGACCGGCACGCAGTGACCTTGGGGGCGGGGCTTACGCCGAGCTCCCGGTTTCTCGGGACCCAGTTCCCGGACACTCCGCCCCCTTCCGCACGGACGCCGCCGTCGGGGTGCTGGTCTCTGGCCTGCGGACTGAACGCTCAGGCGCCCAGTGGCTGCCCAGTTTTGCAGGACACCAGTCGCCCGCGGAGCGGAGCCTGAGAGGAGTGTAGCCTTTGAATCCCATCCTAGCCCCGTGACCCCTGAAGCCTGAGTTGTCTCCTTGGTAAAATAGGGAGGGCAGTTCCAGAATCAGAGCCCCGTCCAGCCTGACACCGACCTGGTATGAGCTGCACCTGGAGCCCGAAGCGGCAGCAACCTCGGCTTTGATTTGACACCGCCAGCAGAGTCCTGTCTGAAAGTCATGTGGCTAGGAAGACCTGGGCTGCCGGGAATTAAGCGGGATTGGGTTTATCATCTCCAGTTTTTTCCAGTTTTAGAGTAAGTTCCCACCTGCCCTAAAAGGATGCTCCTCCTAATATCATCCTGATTTGAGAATTGCAGAGATTTCCAAGTTCCTTACAGCCCTGTCCCTTTCCCGGCAAGTACCTGTTGAATATTTCTACTTGTTTTACCACTTTTATGTTGATTTTATAAAAAGTAATGCTCATGGTTAAAAAACAAAATGTACAGAAGCTTACCCAAAAAGTACAAGTTACTGTTTTTCCTTCAGGCCCATTCCTCCCAGGTAACTCGTTAATAAGCTCCTTGGACACCTTCGAGTATTTGTTGAATGAATTAATAAATGTCCTTCAATTTTCTGTGCCTGTGCAAACACATATGTACGTACATACGTCACCTTTTCTCTTTAACAATATGCTTGGACATTCTGTCATTTAACAGCTGCGTGACACGGTACACTGTCATAGGGTTGTAGTGTAATTTAACCACTCTGCTATTAATAGGCATTCGTGTTGTTTATAATGTTTCATTGTAAACAAGTCTGCACCGAAGATCCTTAAACAGCTCATGGAGTATCCTCCAGTTTTGAGGGCTTTTTTTCCAGGAGCTAAGAATCAAGTGTGATGTCAAAAGAGCACGGGTTTGGAATCTGAAGGTACTGCCTGAGAGAGAAACTACTCATATGACCATTTAAAAGGGGTCCCCAGAGGGCACCTGGGTGGCTCAGTCAGTTAAGTGCCTGATTTCAGCTCAGGTCATGATCTCACAGCTTGTGGTTTTGAGCCCCGCCTCAGGCTCTGCTGACAGCTCAGAGCCTGGATCCCGCTTCGGATTCTGTGTCTCCCTCTCTCTCTCTGCCCCTCCCCTGCTTGCACTCTGTCTGTCTCTCTCAGGAAATGAATTAACATTTAAAAAAAATTTTTTTTAATAAATAAAAGGGGTCCTTGGGGGTACCTGGTGGCTCAGTCAGTTGAGCCTCAGTCTCTCGATGTCAGCTCAGGTCATGATCTTGGTTCATGGGTGCAAGCCTTGCTGTCAGCATGGAGCCTACTTGAGATTCTCTCCCTCTCTCAAAATAAACTTTAAAAATTATTTTTAAAAAGTGGTCCTTCTTGGTCTAGGAGAGGTTAGTGGGATCTCCTTTGATTCAGTTCTAGGAAATACAAGGGAAGACGAAAGTCTGTGTGTAGCCTCCAGGTGAGCACACTCGACCCTGAGCAGCCAGTGAGGCAGGAGGCCCCTGCAGCTCATCTTTCTCAACCTGCTCTGGAGTCAGAGAGACTTTGGTTCAAGTGCCACACCCAAAGTGGGGCTTGAACTCACAAGCCAGCCAGCTGCCCCCAAACGCTAACTTTGAAATCCTGGCTCTCTCTCCCCTAAGAACTTTGAGATTTGGGATGTCACGTCTCCAAGCCCATTTCCTCACAGAACAGTTGTGAGGATTAGAGAGGTTTGTAGATTACCTGCACATACAGGCATGCGATAAACAGCAACTGATACTGTAGGCCACAGTCATTTTGCACTGGCTCATTCGTACCTTCTGCCGTTTCCTATTGTAGACACCTGTTGCACACATTTCCAAGGCAGCCTCCTGGTATCAGGCTACAGGATACTTTTACTCAGAAGTAGAGTAGAATTGGCCATTGTGAAGACCAGATTCCTGACTTGCCTGCACGTGTCTTCTGGAAAGCAACAGGCATTAATTCATTTAATCAGTAACTAATGAGTGCTTGCTACTTATTATATGCCACAGGTTATAGAATAGAGCTGACTTATCAGAGGGAAGACATACTCGTAAGGAACTAAAAATACAAGACAATGCAATAGATAAAGCAGCTGTCAAATAAGCAGTCTAGACTTGAGGAACGGAGCTATCACTTTTAGCTAGAATGATGGAGAAGAGATTTCATTATAAAGATTTCATGATGGAATTGGAACTTAAGAGCCTTGAGAGGTGTATTTAGACAGCTACTGTCACAGCCTGTGAGAATCATCAATTTCGGCTTTGAGAGAGAATTCCCAACAGGCCAGGATATGTGTGCCTGGTGTCCCCAACATGAAACAGCATATTTCCTCTACTAATAACATTTTACATTTATTTAAGCGACACTTCAGCAGGGGCATCTGGGTGGCTCAGTCGGTTAAGCGTCCGACTCTTGGTTTTGGCTCAGGTCATGAGGTGGAGCCCCGTGTTGGGCTCCGTGCCGGCAGTGGGGTGCCTGCTTGGGATCCTCTCTCTCCCTCTCTGTCTGCCCCTCCTGCTGCTGTCTCTCTCCCTAAACAAAACAAAACAACACAGAATGTTGAACTACGTACAATACAGCTAGGTTCTAGTAGGTGGGTAGGCAGGTAGGGAGAGTTAGATAGAAAGGGACAGAGAGATGGGGCGCCTGGGTGGCTTAGTCGGTTAAGCGTCCGACTTTCGCTTAGGTCATGATCTCGCGGTTCGTGGGTTCGAGCCCCGCGTCGGGCTCTGTGCTGACTGCCAGCTCAGAGCCTGGAGCCTGTTTCAGTCTGTGACTCCCTCTCTCTCTGACCCTCCCCTGCTCACGCTGTCTCTCTCTCTCCTGGAAATAAATAAAAAATAAAAATAAAAAAAAAATAGATTAAAAAAGAAAAAAAACGGCACCCAGGGGTCTAACTGTGAAACCCATGCCGCCACCATCTACCACATCCAGTGCTCAGGGTGTGATCATTTTGGATTTTCTGAAAATTAATACTTCAATAATGATGACTTTGTTAAGAGAANGTCTGTGACTCCCTCTCTCTCTGACCCTCCCCTGCTCACGCTGTCTCTCTCTCTCTCCTAGAAATAAATAAAACATTAAAAAAAAAAAAAGAAAAAGAAAGAAAGGGACAGAGAGAAAGGAAGAGAGAGAAAGAAACTATATATGTACATAGATACAAATTGTGGACCCGAGGTTAAGTATCAGTATGCACCCCGTTGATGGGAAGCTTGGTTCCGCTGCTCTGAACAGCCCATTTACAGATGAGCTTTTGCGGCGCCACCTGTTTCACACAGTTAAAAGCTGTAACGGGGAGGCAATGAAAGTTTCTGAGCAGAGGAGCAACATCAACATATTATTTTTGGAAAGTAGTCGGGTGCAAGCATGCACAGTGGATTTCTGCTGCTGAGCTTTCAAGGAGGTTACTGCGTAAGCCCAGGTGTGAGGGAACAGCAGGAAGGGACAGATGCAACGGACAATATGCAAACAACAGCAACCAAACAAAGCAGCATTGCCCCCCCCCCAAAAAAAAAAAAACCCACAGAACTTACCTGGCAACTGGATTCATGTGCTAATTCAGGAAATACTTGTGCACCTACTAGGTGCCAGGCACCGTGCTGGCATTGAGGACAGACAACATGAAGCAAACACGGCCCATCCTTACGGAGCTTACAGTACAATAGGGCAAGACAAGCTGTTCCTTTCATCGGCACATGTCTGAGGGCTTCCCTGTGCCAGCACTGACGTAGGGGAAGCTTTAGTAATAAATAAAACTTTAAAACCCCTGCTTTCACGGAGCTGACATTCTGGTAGAGAATACAAATACGTGTCTGGAGACAAAGGAAGAGTGGGGACAGCGGCAGACAGAGGCTCACGGAACAGAGAGACACCATGGAGCAGGCCGGTGTGCTGCTCAGTCAAGAGGTTGGGCAGTGACTGAAAAGACAGATAGATGGTGGTCGTGGTGGTGGTGGTGGGAACAGCAGGCTGGAGTGAAGTTTTTCAGGGTCACAGAAGCGGGGAGGATGGGCGGCCAGTGGGGAGTGAGGACTGAGTGGTAAGGGGCAAATGTGGGCTAAGGGCCCTCACTACAGCAGAGTCAGGAAGTGCGGGGTCACCAACGGGGAGGCTGGGGAGGGGACCTGGAGCCTGAGGCCTTGTGGCAGCCAGCAGTGGCCTCCACTGGAGGGACCTGGCTGGTCAGCAATGGAATCTGAAGTCGCTGACATAGGTAGGGACGGAGGCAGACATGCTGCCATGGTGTAAGTAGGCAGAAGCGGGTGGTATGTGAGAATTCAGAGCAGGCAGGTGAACTGAACACCAGGGGCTTTAAAGGAGCCAAGGTGGGACACTTCCAACGCACCAGTCCCAAAGGGAAGGAATAAAGGGAATTTTGATGGAACTGGAAATCAGCCTCAATCTCCTGCCTGCATGCCCGATACCATACTGGGAGACTTCGCAGTGACCAAGGCCGCACGAACATTAAGTCCCTTGGTTGCAGGGGCCATCCCAGTGTTCTCCGGGACCTAGCACATGGCAGGCACTGGGGTCTGTGGCATTAAAGTGAAGCCACACAGAGAACTGGCAAAGTCAGAAACAACAAAGCTGAACTCTCTCCAATTTGCCTTCTGTGGGGTGTGGACCAGTTTTGGCGTCTGTCATCAGAACTACAGGGTCAACTCCCAACCTGCCCAACCAAACACTTCAGTAGGATTTCTCTCCCCTCATCTTTTAGATTAGATCAGTGGTTGTTTCTTTTTTTAATGTTTATTTATTTTCTTTTTTTTTTTTTTAATGTTTTATTTATTTCTGAGAGAGAGACAGTGTGATCAGGGAAGGGTCAGAGAAAAGGGGACACACAGAATCTGAAGCAGGCTCCAGGCTCCAAGTTGTCAACACAGAGCCTGAAGCGGGCCTCAAACCCATGAACCGTGAGATCATGACCGGAGCCGAAGTCGGACGCTCAACCGACTGAGCCACCCAGGTGCCCCTTAACGTTAATTTTTAAGAGAGAGAGACAGAGACAGAGAGAGAGAAAACATGAGTGGGAAAGGGGCAGAGAGAGGGAGACAGGATCCAAAGCAGGCTCTGCACTCTGAGCACAGAGCCTGATGCAGGACTCAACCCACGACTGTGAGATCATGACCTAAGCCAAAACCAGGAGTTGGGTCACTTAACCGACTGAGCCACCCTGCTGCCCCCTAGATCACTGGTTTTCAAAGTGTGGCCTAGGGACCCCCAGGGCTCCCTAAGACCCTTTCAAAGGATCTGCAGTGAAAACATTTTCTCATAATACTAAGATGTTACTTGCCTCTTCCACTCTCATTCTTACCTGGTGGAGGTTTCCAGAGAGCCTACGTGACATGTGACATCACAATAGCTTGAATGCAGGAGCAGACATGAAAATCAGACATTAAAGAGACGTGAAGAATGTAAAACAAAGCTGCTTTCCTCACTAAAATGGTTTTGTTTTGGAAAACTTAGTTATATTTGTTATGGTTACTTATGGTAACACATAATGGTTTTATTATTTTTAAATGAGTACAGCTTATAAGGTTGACCAGCTTGGATGTGTATGGTGGTAATTATCAACAAGGAGGAGATATTTATGCAGTATCTTTGGGGTCCTCCATAACTTTTCAAAGTGCAAAGGGATCCTGAGGCCAAGATGTTTGAGAAATGCTGGATTAGGTACTGCTGCACCCCGGCTTCCCACCCCCTTTTTTTATGGGAGTCCAAATGGTAAGAAGGCTCAAATATAGCTTACAACCAGCTTATGGTAGAGAAATCTCAACCAGAGAAATCGGTCTCAGAAGAGCATCAGAAAGTGACTGGTGTATTCCATGCGGACGCACACAGGAGTGTCACAAAGAAACCCACAGAGGGAGTAATCCCTGGACCAGTTTTTCCAGTTTCCTGAACTTCATTAACATCAACACTATCCCTCCACCAGACAGGCTGCGGGGAACCCTCCTAATACAACCAAGGGGCTGCTGGGAAACACCTAGGGAAGTAACTGGGCTCCATCTCTTATGAAGAGTAAAACCCAGTCACTCCACAGAACTACATGCCAACAAGTTGACTAATTTCTCCTGCTGATGGCCCTGGGGCCTGGTGACCCAACTATCAAGAAATCTAGGTTTTTCCCAGTTCTGCGGACACCTGGCCACACGTACCTCCACTTTCCTCCTCATAAGACAAGGACCAGTCCCTTCTGACCTCCCATGTACCGCTCCATGGATGACGGTAGCGGGGCTCTCCCACCCAGGCACCCTGGAGTCCCTGTCCCCGTGTGGATATGCTCCTCACCTGGCATCTCACACATCCAGACACAGCAATCATTGCTTCTCAAAAAGAATCTTATTTTAAGTTTGTAAGCTTTCTAAAACTTCGGGCTTAAGAAGGTAACACGGCATCTGCCAATTCCGGCCCCAGCAGGGACTCCTGAACTAGAGCTCAGGACCTGTGACACACCACTGGGGTGACGGTGCCTGTGGCTCAGTCCTGGCCCATGGACATCCCCCGTTTCTCTCTCACCCACCGTGTGCCCGGCCTCGTGGGACATGTTACCTCACTCACAGCAGACAAGCCTGTGACTGTCCTTGTCACTGTACAGATGGGGACATGTGGGCTCAGGTAAAGCAACGTGCTATATATAGGCCACCCATTTGAATGTTAAGCGGTGAAGGGAAGGGTCAAATGTGCCTTCGTGAAGAGTACACCACACAGCACGAAAGCGCTGCCTGCATTTCCTTAAAAACATCGGAGAACCTAGATCTTTTTTTTTTTTTTTTAATATTTTATTTATTTCTAGGAGACAGAGAGACAGCGTGAGCAGGGGAGGGCCAGAGAGAGAGAGGGAGTCACAGACTGAAACAGGCTCCAGGCTCTGAGCTGGCAGTCAGCACAGAGCCCGATGCGGGGCTCGAACCCACGAACCACGAGATCATGACCTAAGCGAAAGTCGGACGCTCAACCGACTAAGCCACCCAGGCGCCCCTGGAGAACCTAGATCTTTGAGGCTTTTCCTTTTTCTCCCTATTGTTCTTATTTAGAAAGGCTTGAAGCAATTTGCCACATGTCCACACACAACCGTATGGAGAGAAACATTCCCAACCGCCAGTCGTGTTCCAGAATCTGCACTCGGTAAAACGGCGTCTCAAATCCCTGCAGACAAGAGTCAATCCTGCAGGCCACTTGCCCCCTCCCAGGCTGGCATCACAGCGGTGAGCCGGAGGGAACTTACCTGGACATTTGGTTCCTGGAAGGTCTGCAAATCATGTCATTCTCTTCCCTCACTTTAAACTAATCTTGATGCCCATGATTCCAGAGGCGCCCACAATCAGATGAAGGGGTAAGAGGCTCGGTTTAGTTTTCCCTGGGTCAGCTCAGGGGAGATCTCTCAAACACATGAAGAGGAAGATCTGAGTCTCCTCTCTTGAAGATCACTGAAAGTCTCAGAGAACAGCTGTCTTTCCTAAAGCAAGTGCCCCGTGAATGGGGTGAGGTACTGACCAGTCAGCAGGGCATCCGGGTAGTCCTGGGCTAGTCACCCAGAGCCGTGGTGTGGGCCACGATGTGAAGGGGCTGAGGGCCCTGCCACCAAGATGAGGGGGAAAAAGAAGAAAAAGCTTGTGCCTGACTAACCATCACAGAAGAGAAAAGTCAAGGATCCCCTCTGGGGGCTTAGACTGCCATTTATCAGCCATAAGAACCCGGGTGAATGACTTCTCTCTCCCTACATTCCTTCCTCTGGAAAACAATAACCACAAGATAACCTCCTTCATGGGCTGAGGGGATTAAATGAAAAAATGCCAAATGTTATCAGTTATAATCACTATTACAACTTTGAGAACAAGAGATTCTTAGAGCTTCCGCCCCAAATTCCTCATTTTACAGATGAGAAAACTGGAAAACTGGCCCAGAGAGGATCAATGGCTTGCCCAAGGTGAAACAGCTCTACTGATCCACCAGGGCAAACAGTTTGCTTCTCTGCTGCTGAGCTCCTCTTCCTTCAGGGTGTTCCGACAGAGCTGCTGTTCCTAAGATTGCTAGGCCTCCCTCCGGGTCAACAGGGTCCTCTGTGCCTGCTCCACTGTCCTGTGACAGCCCTTCGAGGCTCACGTCCTAGGAACCCACGCCCTCCCTTGCAGACTCAGGGAATGCAATTCAACATGCTCTGGGAACCTTTGAGTCATCTCTGTCTGTGAATCAACCTCCATCCATCCATCCTGAACAGAGAGATCTCCTCCTCCTCCAGTTTCTGGAACCAGAACCTAGTGTTTTTCCTTTGGATTTTGCTTACTGAGTGTCTTCCACCTCTAAGTACATCAGGTTTCCCTCCCAGTTTCATGCTGGGGGCTGAGCACCTGAGATGGACATGAGCATCTATTCTAAGATCCTGGAGAAAACGCTGAAGACTATCCCTCAGGGGCTTACCAGAGCTTTCCCAGCCACAGCCCCCGTCACATGAAAACTTCATCTGCCTCACCAGAGCTAAGTGGCAGAGGTGACCACATGTGCAGACAGCTTGCTGGACATACGCCCCAGGCAGCTGAGAGGACGCTGCTGACCATCTGAATCCCAGAAGCAGGGAACAGTTACCATGGCTACCAAAAGCTGCACCCATTGGCTGCTTTGGCTATCAGGACTGGCTCAGTTGACCTCTCAAGGTCCCCTGGCGCCCTGGGAGTCTACAATTACATCGAGCCAGCTGAGCCATGCCTGCTGCAAGAAAATAGGAAGTCCTGTGACATATGAGGCTCAGGCATAGAAAGCAAGGATTTCATCAGAACTATCTCAGAGGTCACCTTGTCTTATTTATCATAAGCGCTGAGTCACAGGGCTACTTTCCACCTCTGCTGCATTAATAAGCCAAGCCTTGCTTTTTTTGGTAGAACACTTTAGACCTTTTACAAAATGAGCTTGCTACCACATTTAATCTTCCTTCCTCTTACAGCTCTGACCAGTAATTTCAATGGAGGTTTATTCCGTATTGTGACCAGGGACACAGCCCAGAAAAACTTGCGTCACTGGGCCCAGAGGGGCGTGCTCCATCAGACAGGACGTGTGGATCACGAGCCTTCTAAGAACCAGGAGGAAGGAAGTCATTTGTAAAGGAGGCAGATGCTGAACTGCAACTTTGCTTTCCTTCGGCAAGTCCTCTAACTACAGCATTGTGGTGCCTTCCTACTCCACAGAGGGGAAGGGCTTCTCTTTAGCACTGAACTGTCAGAAGCTCCCCCACCTCTCTGAGTCAGGACGGAACAGGCGAGTGGCTAATTCAACCCCTGCAATCTCCATGCTCCGTGGCATCGCGGGCCTGGTGCACACATCCCAGAACCTGGCCTTAGGACAGAGAAGTGAGCTACGAGACTGCAAAAGCAGGAGACATGCCCAGAACCCAGAGTGCTGCCGAGGCTCACAAGAACCGTTGCAAGTGTCGCCTTATTCCTGATGCACAAAGCTTCACGTTTAATGCATGCTTGGAGATTTTTAAAAATCTGCTTATATCAAGATTAAATCAAAGCCTTTATTAAACATTCCTCCTTCAAACAACCTGCATTTAAACCAATACCCCTCCCCAACTTGTGAATTGCCAGGGCACTGCGAGTATGTCACGTTCACCTGACCGGGGTCAAATCCAACCAGGCCACACAACACTGCAAAGCCACGCCTGGACACAGCACGCCAGGCCGACCTCCACGGTTCAGTGCCCCACTCTGGATCTAGGCAAAGGCTGGTAGCACTGGCTCCTGAAGCAGAGCTCAAGCACAGGAGAAGAGGACCCGGAAGTCTGACCCCGCTCATTCCAGACCTTGCCATGCTCAGCTGGATGATCAGCTCTTGGCTACCATCTGCTGAGCCTCACACATGTGCTTTTTTATCTCTTCTCCAAAGAAAAGGGGGAGAGATGGAGGAGGCAATTTTCAGTTGTGTGTGGGTTTGATTTAAGGCTTTGGCTGTGGTCTGTTGAAATATTAAAATACTTTCTGGGAACGCCATCTCCTAAGCTCCCCATCGGAACAAACGTATTTTCAAAAATGAAAACATTGAACAAAGAGGTGGAGCCCAGAGGGCGGAGCCCAGGCCTATCAGGTCAGGATGGTGTCATCCACCTGCTCTGTGGAGTCGGCCTGGCTGGCCAGCTTCTTCAGGGACCTTCGGTTACACTCATTCAGCACCTCCAAACTGGCCACATCCAGGATCTTGGAGAGGGCCTGTGGGGAAGATGGAAATGAGGAGACGTAGTGAGAAAACACGGCTTTGGGTTTCTCCAAGCCAAGGCAAAAATGAGCGTTAACCTCAGAACGAGCACTGCTGTGGACTGTGGCAAAATAAGGGAGTCCGATGGGCCCCTGGGAAGCCAAGAGAAAACCACGCCTCATGCTTCTGGTTGCTGAGGCGGGGCGGGCGGGGGGGCGGGGTCGCATAGAAGGGCTTTCAGTGCTCTAACTAAAGTGCCTAGGGGGAAAGGAGTGCAGGAACAGGGCTCTGGGCCTCCCCTGGCAGCCCTCCTGGGATCTGTTTCACAGGTTCAGGTGCCACATGGGACTTTATTTGGAGAAAGGGCTCTGTTGCTGAAAGAAGCCTTAACACCACAAGAACAGAGGAATGTTTCCAGGCACTAGACCTGACCACAATCTGCCCCTCAACACTCAGCATACAAGGCGGCAGAGTATGATACTTAAAGACTGCCACATAGAAGGACAGCCGTGCACCCAGCACCCACAGCAGGCCCTGGGGAGGCAACTCGATCCCAGGCTCCCACCTGAAACACCTCTTCGCCCTGCCGCATCTTGAGAAGGTTGACGATCGCCTGGTCGCTGTAGGCCCTTACAACGGTGTTCTTGTCCTTGGTGTTGTCAAGAAGAGCCTTTAGGATGGGTTTGATGGCCTGGGGGTCCAGGGGCGGCAGCGGGTCCTTGTTGGCCCACCAGATCATCTTCTCGGCCACCAGCCTGATGTCACTGGATGGGTTCTGCAGACACTATAAAGAGGACCATAAGCTTTTAGTTAGGCACATCCAGTCTGTTTCTCAAGGAAGCCCAAAGTTCTGCCCTGACATTCCCTCATCATCTGGAAACTGACCCACTGCTCCCTTCCAATTGCTTCCTTCCCCCTTATAGGTGGGTGACAGGCTCTGACTCGGCCCATCTCCTCCTCCTACCTCATCTCGTGCCACTCGCTCCCTTTTTCTCACTACTCTTGGCCCATGCAGGGCTTTCACTTCCTCGGGGACACCATGCTCCTTCCCACCCTCGGGCCTCCGCTCTGGCCAGTCCCACAGCCTGGGACATGCCTGCCCCGGGGTCTTCACATGGTTGGCTCCTTCTCCTCCTGCAGGACTCAGCTCAAGTGTCAGCCCATAGAGGTCTCCCCTGACAACCCTCTCTGAATTAGGGCCCTCCTCATCCCCACAGGCTTTCTGTGTACCTCCAACTCCACAGATCTTGTCTGCTCCTTGCACCTCTATGCCTTGAGGGTCTAGCCCAGCGAGGTACACAGAGGATCTTCAGTAAACAAACACTGATGAACAGCTGCCTGCAAGGTGATGCTGTTACACGGGCTCAATCTAACAGGGCCCTGAGAACTCTCAGCAGGGCTGTGGGGGTCTGCAGGGTGGGACAATCCCCCTCTGGAACCTCACTATGAAAATCGAGGTCCACACACCAGAAGCACTGACATCACCCAGGAGCTGGTTACAAAGGCAGAGTCTCAGACTTAGCCCTACCTCTTAAAATGCAGATTCTGGTTCTGATTTGTGTGCACATTAATTTTTTTTTAATTTTTTTAAAATGCTTTTTATTTATTTCTGAGAGAGAGAGAGAGACAGCGTGAGCAAGGGAGGGCCAGAGAGAGAGGGAGACACAGAATCCGAAGCAGCCTCCGGGCTCTGAGCTGGCTGTCAGCACAGAGTCTGACGCGGGGCTCAAACCCACGAACCGTGAGATCATGACCTGAGCCAAAGTCAGATGCTTAACCGACAGAGCCACCCAGGTGCCCCTGTGCACATTCATTTTTTAAAAGCTTGCTTTACTACACAAGCAGCAGGGGCCCCACTGTCCAGCTCCCAGGCTTTCCTAATTGGAGGCTTGCAGCCACCACAATAACCATAATAATAAGTGCCATGCCAGCTACAAGAAAGCAAGGAAGGAAAGTCCTACTAAGATTTGAACCGAGCACAAATTCGAGCCCCACATCAGGCTCTGTGCTGACAGTTCAGAGCCTAGAACCTGCTTCACATCCTGTGTCTCCTCTCTCTGCCCCTCCCCGGCTCATACTCAGTCTCTCTCCTCTCTCAAAAATAGACAAACATTGGGGGGGAAGAAAAAAAAGATTTGAACCCAGGTCTGTCCCAAATTTTACTAAATCCAGATGCCTGGAAAGAATGCCTAAAATAGTGGTTCTTAATGGTCTTAGGTGCAGAATAAACAGCTCTCAAAGCTTCAAGATTAGAAAAGAAAAAAACACACTTTTAATAACAGCAAAAGACATCAATAAACACTCTACCAAGTGAATGTGGGGATGGCTAATAAGCACATGAAAACTGTTCTACATCAAGGCGCCTGGGTGGCTCAGTGGGTTGAGTGTCTGACTCTATTTTAGCTCAGGTCATGATTTCAGTCCCCTTAAGATCAAGCTTAAGAGCCTCTCTCCTCCCCCAACCCCCGCTTTGCCCCTCCCCTGCTCGTACTCTAAAAAAAATTGTTCTACATCGTTAGCCATAAACAAATGTAAATTAAACCACAATATGATAGTATAATACACATTTGAAAAAGGATAAAATTAAAACAAAAACAGTGTTTAAAAAAAAACCACGTTAAAATAAATAGCGATACTTGATTCGGGGTTACAGGTCTCCTTGAGAATCTGACAAGTCGGGCACTCTTCCAGAGGAAAAGAGCACACAGAACCACTTTGTGTTCCACTCCCAAGGGCTCAGAGATCTCCCGCAGCCTCTCCACGGAGAACTCCCAGAAGACAGCCAGTCTGAAGGCACACTCCCCAGTGTTTGGTCATGGGTCCTTCTCACAAGCCAGGCTGCCCCCACTCACCTTGATGAACAGGCTGGAGAGTCTGGCTGGCAACTGTCCTCCCCCTGTCTCGATGTGATGCTTCATCAGGAAGCCCATGCCCCGGATCCCACTCACTGCAATGGGGATCTGTGGGGACAGGAAAGGGCTGGACGGCACAGCTCCCTGCCCCTCCCTCAGAGCAGCAGGGCCAGGCACTGTCTCATCCCCAGGAACCTCCAGGACCTGGCCCCTCACTCAAGCAACCCCCCTTGCCTGCCCCCCCACAACTTCACATCCAAGACTCTTTGACAGCTTTCTTGCAGACAGGCTGCCCTGGCTGTGAGGCAAACAAAGTCTGTATGTACTGCTTCCCACAAAAGGGGTTGAGAGAGCCTCTGACTTGGAAGGGACATCTAGATGCTCCCACCTAAACTCCTCATTGTTTACAGATGACAGAACTCCGGCCCAGGGAGACCAAGTAGTGGTCCAAGGGCACAGAAAGTTACTGACAAAGGCAAAATTTGAACCCAGGCCTCACTGCCCAGTCTGTCGAGCCCCTCCCCCGTCCCCTGTGCCATGTCAGCAAGGATACAGCTGTGCAATTTGGGCTAGGGAAGGGGAGACGGGTACGGCTGCCCCAAAGCCTTACCCTGTCTGCCACGGCATTGCTGAGGATCATGTCCTGAACTTCACTGCTGTACCTGCCCTCACAGAGTCTGCTGGGAGCCACGTTCACAGCCACGGACAGTGCCAGGCTCCGCCCATGCCGAACCATCCAGTCAATGCCGGACACATCCGCTGAGTGAAGAAAGGACATAAGTGGGTCACCCTGCACTTTACAGTATGCCCCTCCCCGCCGTGAAGCCCCCAGGCCCACCCCACCTGAGCCCAGCGGAAATCCCAGTCCACTGCACACAGACCTCCCTGCCCAATGTGGCACATTAGGAAGAGGTCTCTCTCAAGCTGCTTCAGACTCACAGCCACATTCTCTGAGCAGACATATAAGGGACTATAGGACCACTGGAAACTCCATTTTAAGAGCTGGATTTCCCAGGGGAGACTAGCCGCCAGAAGACCCTCTGAGAGGAAGGGGACACAGGCCCTGCAGGGGGTCCCCAGTGCACAGGAGACCTACCCAGCAAGCACTGCTGAAGAACAGCGCTGAGCTCCTCTTCAGTCAGAAAGGCACACAGCTCGCCCAGGCAGCCGGCCGAGGAGACGCGAGTATTGTCCTGACAGAGCACAGAAGGGAGCGAAAGGCAGCGTGAGCCGCACCACCAGCTCCAAGGTCATTGGGGCCAGCAACTGCCCAGGACGGAGGGCAGGGGAGAAGGTGGAATGAGGCGACTCCAGCACTTGAAATCCTGTCCCCACTCCAGGCACATGTGCTCCTGCTGCCAGAACGGGACTGCCATTCACGGCAGCCGCCACTGGGTGTGGAGCAAACCACACGCCCAGTACTTCGCTCAATTATAGAAAACTCCAGTGTGTGCATATGGTAATCATCATCATAATGGCAATAATAACCGTATTTACGTAGCACCTTTCTTCTTAGAAAGTCGGAATGTTTTCCGTGTATTATCTCAATTACTGTCAACAGCGCTGGGAGGCAGCGAGGGGCGGCCCCTGCCCACATCACTGGAAAAGAGCTAGAGAACCACTCTGAGCTGCTTTTCCCCAGCTCTCCTTCCCCCAACCCTGCATGTCATCTTGTGTCCAGAGTGACTCCCTGAAATCTCTGTGTTGGTGCCCTAGCACCAGCTCCATTTTTCAGGTTTGTCCTAGGAAGTCACAATGAAACCACTAATCAGCCCAAGGAGGACAAGTAAAAGCTGAGCATTTTCTGTCAAAATCAAAGCCAGATACACAACCTACCCCCTGCTGCTCCTCCCTAGCCAGCTAATTACGGGATGGCGAGTGAGTGGATTTTTAAGGTATGTACTATGTTATTAATAAGTGCCAATCTGATGTGCCCTATCCCCCAAAACCAACCAACCAAAGACTAAGACCCGCTGAGTGGCTAGTGCCAGGGTGGCACCCTGAGTGGCCACCAGTGATCCAGGGTAAGCTCAGAGTTGGGGGGGAGGATGGTCTGACCACAGTCTGTGCCTCTGAGCTCCAAGCAGAAGCCCAGGTGCCGATCGAGGCTAAAGCTGGCTCTCTCTGACGCCCACTCTCTCCAACAGGATCTATTTTAAGCTCCACTGTGGCAAAATGCAAATTGGCCTAAATACTAACTTTTGCTTGCACTGGGCATGGCCCTGTAAAAACCCTGACAGACTGTGACCAAGGAAGACAGAATCTCCCATCTGCACCCCCAGAGAAGGCGGGGGCTCTGTCAGAGAGCAGCTGTTGGAATGAGGCCAGACTTCTAGAGCCATGGCAAGCCCAGCAGCAACAAGGGTGCACCAGAAGTGCAAACCATGTGAACCCACAGGCTCAGTCCAGAGATTAACCCCACGATAGAGGGCTGTCAGAGGAGAAAGAGAAAATTCTTATCTACAGACTCCATGCCAGGAAGCCAACGAGTACTTAACACGTGCTTCCAGGCTGGGGAAGGAAGGGCTGTGCTGATGGCATGGAGACAGCACCAGGGGTCACAGGGTTCAGACTGTGGCTTTGACCCCACCTTGCTAGGGCATGGCCCCAGGCAAGTCTCACCCTCTGCAACACTGGTGTCACAGACACCAGATGCCAAATTTCTTTCTTTTTTTTTTTTTTTTAAAGTTTATTTATTTTGAGAGAGAGAAAGAAACCAAAAAGCCAGGGGAGAAACAGAGAGAGAGGGAGGGAGAGATAATCCCAAGCAGGCTCCAAACTGTCAGAACAGAGCCCGACGTGGGGCTCGAACTCACAAACCATGAGATAATGACCTGAGCCAAAATCTAGAGTCGGATGTTTAACCGACTGAGGTACCCAAACGCTCCCCAGATGCCAAATTTCTTAAGGGTTGTGACCAAGCCTGCTTCACCTCTGCACTAGACCCTTTGTCTCACAAATGTTTCCTGAACCAATAAATGAACCTTGTCATTTTACACACACTAATTATATATATATATTTTTTTTAATTTATTATTTCTAGGAGAGAGAGAGAGACAGCATGAGCAGGGGAGGGTCAGAGAGAGAGGGAGTCACAGACTGAAACAGGCTCCAGGCTCTGAGCTGGCAGTCAGCACAGAGCCCGACGCGGGGCTCGAACCCACGAACGCGAGATCATGACTTAAGCGAAAGTCGACGCTCAACCGACTAAGCCACCCAGGCGCCCCTTACACACACTAAAAGGAGAAGCAGAGAGGGAAAACAGCTTGTTTAAGATTAGACGGCAAGTTCACGAGAGCTCCTTACTTTCCTTACTGTGAAAACCTTACCTTCCTTACCTATGAAACAGAACCACCAATACCAGCACTACCCGCCTGTCTCCCTCACAGCCAAACGCTCATTACCATAAAGAGTGACAGGAGCGCTGGGAATGATTACTACCTCGGACAGTGGCAGCCAAAGCAAAGAGAAGGGGAACCAGTTGAGCCCACCAGCCCGGCCATCCACCTGCAGCCGTTACCTCGTCGTGTCCCAGCATGCTGAGCAGAAGCGAGACAATGTTCTTCCGGATGACCACGTCCACTTTGGCTCCCGCTCCCTGAATCACAAACCTTAGGGCCTGCAGCATGGTGTCCCTACAGAACCAATGCATCCAACGTAAACCCTTGGCTCCCCTTCACCACCGCTCCCACCACGCAGGCCCGGCCCCGCCCTGGCCTCCTCACGGCCACAGCACTGCCCCAGTGGCACCTCACCTGACACCCGGGTCTTCCATGACACGGATTCCGTTCAACAGCTCTGTGAAGAGGGGGTCCACCTTGATGTGGATGGAGATGAGCTTCCCCAGTGCATCGGCAGCCTTCAGGCGCACCCCCCGATTGGAGTCCTGCAGGGCCTTGGTAAAAGTGGTCTGCAGCTGGGGCAGGAATGGCTTCAGGGCAATCCCAACCTGTTTGAGAGACCCACACACGAAACCACAGTTGTGGTGGAGTCCAAGGCCACTAGGTGCCACAAACACGAAGTCAATCAGAAACCACCATGACTGGGCCTAGGAACAGATATTCCCCCAGAGAGGACAGTCAGCACAGACAGGCCCTGCTCAACCCCGCTACCACCACCTGCAAGGGGGCCGTTGGTTGGCTTAAGCGGAGACCGGTCCATGTGGACAGCGACTTGAAACTTCCATCTCCAAATACATGAAAGAGCGGGGCGGGCGACGCTGTCAGCCCCACCGAAGACCTGTTCCAGTGCCGAAACAGGGCAACAGACCAGGCGCATAAGGGCAGGTGCCA
Source organism: Hyaena hyaena (assembly GCF_003009895.1). Classification (NCBI taxonomy): domain Eukaryota; kingdom Metazoa; phylum Chordata; class Mammalia; order Carnivora; family Hyaenidae; genus Hyaena; species Hyaena hyaena. Next base: position 12,592,842 of record NW_024080632.1, read on the forward strand.
TCTTCTGAGCAATCAATATGCAAGGGAAGCACAGACACTGAGCCCTGAGAACAATCCTATGAAACAAAAGACCTCAGAAAGTCCCCCTCCCAAGACTGAACATTTACTTCTTGCTAAACGGGAAAAATCAAGGCAGCTGTTTGGAGGTGTGAAAATACTGGGGTCAGGGCTGTTAGGAGGCACTCCACGGAGTGAAGCTGGTAAATGGGAGGTAGGAACCATCTGTCCAGGTAGGACATCAACACATGGACCTACGGGAAAATTCTGGGAGGAAAGGGCTCCATTTGTACACAGAGTTCTAAAACACCACAGAAAAGAAGAGCACAGAACATAGGTGAAAATGATACTTAATTTTTTAAAAAAAGATACCATCTTCCATAGAATAAGGTAGATGCTCACAATGGCACATTTTTACCTAGGAAGATGCTCCCCACACCTTTCCCTCAAAAGGGGCAAAAAAAAAAGCTACAGATTTTAAGCTTGTATTTGTTTCCAAACCTCAAGTAAGAATTCAAAAATAAATCTGTTTTTATAACGGCAAATCTTGGCTCTGCTTATAATTTTTTTTAATCTAAAGGGCTTAACTATTGCCCTGTAAAATGTCAGAAATGGTGAACATGCTGGCTCTTTGCTTCTTACACTTTTGGCAAAGACTGACGTTACTCCAGCTGCTCTCAGACCTCCTTTTCATTCATTTACTCATCAGACCCTTTGCATCCCTCCTTACGAGGCAGCAATAAAGAATGGAAGTATATTTAAACAATGTGTAACCATAATTATGTAACCTTGGATTTTCTCCTCTGAACCAACAGTTCTTCAAAAAACACCAACCAGCAGGGGCGCCTGGGTGGCTAAGTCAATTGAATGTCTGACTCGATCTCGGCTCAGGTCACGATCTCAGGGTTTGCAAGTTTGAGCCCTGCATCGGGCTATGTGCTGGCAGCATGGAGTCTGCTTGGGATTCTCTTTCTCTCTCTCTCTCCCTCTCGCTCTCGCTCAGCCTCTCCCCTGCTCTCTCTCTCAAAATATATAAATAGGGCGCCAGGGTGGCTCAGTCAGTTAAGGGTCCAACTTTGACTCAGGTCATGATCTCGCAGTCCATGAGTTCAAGCCCGGCATGGGGCTCTGTGCGGACAGCTCAGAGGCTGGAGTGTGCTTCACATTCTGTGTCTTCCTCTCTCTCTGCCCATCCCCCACTCATGCTTTGTCTCTGTCTCAAAAATAAATATTTAAAAAATTTTGTAAAACAAATAAATATTTTTAAAAATTAAAAACCACACACAGAACCGCAACTAGCATTAGTCTGGAACACTCAGGATGTGTCAGGCAGAGTGTCCGATGCCACCTTCTCTAGGCCCCGCAGCTCTTCATGTGGCAGGTAGCAGCAGCACTTCCAAATCACGAGTGAGGGGACAGACTCAGAAGTTACCAGACTCTCCCGAGGTCATTCCAACCACACAGCTACTAAGTGGTGGACCTGGAATTGACCACTGCATAGTGCGAGTCTAGCATCTAACATCTCCACCCCTCCATAATCAGCTCACCATACTGCCACGTGACACTGACTGGCAGACAAATCAGTTCCTGAAGACCCAAATGGACCAAGAGACGAACGTGTCAGTGGCTCACCTTGGCCAGCAAGAGGCTGAGTGTCTCAAGCAGGGCTGCCTTTACGTTCCAGCTGAACCGATCCCCCAGGATGCGGATCAGAGGTCCAGTGATGCTAACCACAGAGGGCCTCAGGGCGTCAGCTGAGGTCAGGCGGATCACCAAACCTAAAGCTTTGGCTGCTTCCTCCTTCTGTTCCGGGCTGCCAGTCAGGACGCCCTCCCTCAACACTGGAAGGATGGAGGTTACTCCCTGACAAGAAAACCACAAAAGAGTCAAATCCCAAAGGCCCCAGGCCCCAGGGGTCGCCTGCCCAAGCACGGCACTCCTGTCAGCCAGCCTCTCTGCGACTCCATGAGAGAGACTGCTTCCGGCACCAGGGTCACAGCCTGAGCGGGTGCTGGCTGAGGAACAGTCCTGACTGGGCAGTGATGAGAAGGCAGCAGCTCTGGTGGGCCTATCACACATAGGTACACCTGGTATCTCCTCTGTGACTCTCATGCTCTGGCTGTGGTGGCTTCCACAGCTTAAACGGAAGGCGACACAGACCCTATCCCCATGTGGCCGCAGTGAGGAAGAAACACCCTTCTGTGAAGGTGCAGAACAGCACTTAGAACCCTGCCCTAAGGCAGCTGCCCTACCACAGACCTGGGACTGAGGGTGGAGGTGGAGGAAGGCCACATGCCTGCAGCACCCTCACGGGGCCCTGGCTTACCTTCTTTGGGAGGCAGAAGCCTGGCACATGCTCGCCTTTGCTCTCATTCCCTATGAGCCGGATTTCTTTGTGCAGTTCTTCAATTAGTGCCAGTTGGTTGCCAGCATCGAGTTTCTGTGGGAAGCCAGGAAAAAAGCAGAGAGGATGTCAGGTTCTAAGTACAGCCCTCCCAAGACTGCTTCAAAATAATACCACAGGGGGAAGAGTGTGGGTGGAAGCGTAAGAAAGATTGGCCATGGATTGATAAACGCTGACTGAAGCTGGCTGACAGGTATGTCGTGGCCTATTTTAAGGGTCTAACCTTCCAAGCGTCCGGCATGGTCTATAATCAAAAGCTGGCTGTGCGGTCAGCAGTCCCCTCACCTTGGTGATGGCATTCAGGGCATCCCAGCTCTCCTCCAAAACCACTGGGCTGGAGTCATTGAAGAGGCGGATCAAGCCGGACACCAGGCTCCGCAAGTGGCTGGTGTAGTCAGCCTTCGAGCGCGAACAGTAAATGTTGAGGATGATGGCGGCAGCCTGCCTCATGCCCACCTCAGGGCTGCGGGTGGCTTCCAGCAGGTCCTCGATGATGATCCGGTGTCCAGTGTCATCCTCTACTGAGAGGATCACAGCCTGACAGTTGGCCATCTCCTGAAACCACAGGGGACACCCAGACTGAGCACAGCTCCTCAGGGGCAGGCCAGGACAGCGGACAGAAAGCCGCCAGGGATAATCACGACACTCACCAGCTGCTCATCCGGAGTCCCGAGCTTCTCCTTCAGGGCCAACATGACCGCCGGGAGGATCACTCCAAGGTGACGGGTCAAGGCGTCGCCGGCCACAGACGAAAGGAAAGCCAGCACCCGGGTGTTGACAGGTGGAGTGGTCAGCTGTAGAAGGATGAACGTCAGCTCAATGAATGCCGCCCTGTGCTGACTGCTGTGCTAGGCTCTGGGAGATCCCACAGCTGGTGTTCAGGGCTGAGTGTCTGCTCCAGGGCCCCCTGCACCCACCACCGGCCTCCCCCAACATCTGAGCTTAAAAGGTCTCCAGAGCAGGCCTGGGAATGATCATGTGGCTGCAGCTTCTGGGGCAGGGGGAGCTTGCTGCAGGGTGGGATTACCTTGGGTACGAGGTAGGGGAGCACCACACGACTCTTGATGGCCATAACTTGCTTCAGACCATCCAAGGCAAATTCTGACACTTCCTCATCATCCTGCAGAGGAGCACAGAGGGCAACGCTGAGGGGCTGGCTCCTGTCTAGACCAGCCACCGCCAACTTCCTTCACCACTTTCCTCCCTTCCTCCCACCGCACCCACATTTACTGACTGTCGAAGGAGAAGCACAGAGCCAAATCTGAGCCTGCTGCACCCACTCCCTCGGAGGGCCCACACTGCGACTGCCTTGGCAGAATGAGCCCCCCTGCATTTTGCTTCTACAGAGACAGTAAAAGCCAAACTGGTAGGTGTGTGGCAGATCCACTCACCAGCTGCTTCAGTAAAAATGGGAGAATGTCCTCCAGAGCCTGGTGGCCGATGGTGGAGTGCAGCTGCTCAAAGGTCTTGGCCGCCGCCTCTCTGACCTCCTCCAGTGGGTCACACAAAGCCTTCCTTGCCGTGGGTACAAGGGACTCAGAGAAATACAGCACCTGCAACAGAATCCGTGCACTGTACTTGATCGTGGCAGAGGCGAGGAAGGAATGGAAGCAAGCAAGGTGGGATGGACAAGGACCTCTGGCCTAGCCAGGCCACCAGCATCCCTTGGCTTGACTTTTTTTTTTTTTTCCAATTGTTTTAAGCTTTATTTATTTTTGAGAAACAGACAAACAGACAAACAGGGCATGAGTGGGGAACAGAGAGAGAGGGAGACCCAGAATCCGAAACAAGCTCCAGACTCCAAGCTGTCAACACAGACCCCCAACGTAGGGGTCACGAACCTGAGATCATGACCTGAACTGAAGTCAGCCGCTTAACCAACTGAACCACCCAGGTACTTCGATTTGACCCTTAGCTTAGTGGTTCTCTGTGAAAATGAGCAAACATATGAAAGCAGAGAGGATATGCAGTCTCTACCTGAAGAGCCTGATTTTTTTAGGTGAGATCTCCAGATACTCTCCATCTCCCACGAGAGCTCCTTCCTAAGGTGAGGCCTCCTGCATGGCATGACCCCCTCTCCCCTGATTCTTTCTTTTGCTCATTTTCTTGGAAAACTCCTAGTCCTTCAACACTCAACTCAAAAGCTTGCTTCTCTGTGGCATCTCTGGGGCTACCGTGGGGCCAAGGATCGTTCTGCTCCCTCTGGAACTGGTCCCCCTGAAGCAGGGTACACTACAAATCAAATCAGAGGACTGATTATGTATCGGCTTCACGGCCGGCAAGGTCTCAGTCTTTGAGAGGACTCAGTAACTATTCAACGAATCACAACTCTAGTTGGTGACAGAATTTATTTACATCCTTTGCCAAACGCAAATGTAAACCCCCAATGAATGTAATACTTCTACTGATACACACAGGAGAAGGCACCAATAAATCAGATGATAAGCAACAGCCACGTGCTTCTTAACATTTCTGACCGGCCGGCTACTTCATAGCTTGTATGCCAAATGAGAGCCCTATGCCTGCTCAACCTATTTCCGAGGGGTGTGTCGAGGATCACACTCAAAAAGGAAGGGGAGTGCAAAGATTGCCAGCCCCTTGAAAGTGGCTGCTATGGGACACTGTCATTGCCAGAAACGACACATTTCTACCCACCGGGAACTTACATTCATCTGCTCCACTCCTTGTAAGAACACATGCAGCCCTGCCGCTTCCGCAGACGCAGCACATACACATGCGCATGGCCTCCCTTCCCCGCCAAGGACACCGCACATACTAACTGTACTGCACTCTACAACCCAGCAATTGCACTACTAGGTATTTATCCCAGAGATACAGGTGTGCTGTTTCAAAGGGGCACGTGCACCCCAATGTTTACAGCAGTGCTATCATATCAACAATAGCCAAACTATGGAAAGAGCCCAAATGGCCATCAACATACAACGGAGTATTACTATATATGTATGTGTACATATAATAAAGTATTACTTGGCAATCAAAAAGAATGAAATGTTGCCATCTGCAATAACACGGATGGAACTAGAGAGTATTATGCTAAACGAAATTAGTCCGAGAAAGACAAATATGACTTCACTCATGAGGAATTTAAGATACAAAATAGATGAACATAAGGGAAGGGAGGCAAAAATAACATAAAAACTGGGAGGAGAACAAAACATAAGAGACTCGTAGATATGGAGAGCAAACAGAGGGTTGCTGGAGGGGTTGTGGGAGCGGGGATGGGCTACATGGGTGAGGGGCATTAAGGAATCTACTCCTGAAATCATTGTTGCACTACGTGCTAACTAACTCGGATGTAAATTAAACGATAAATACACTTAATAGACAGATATAAAGCATTAAAAAAAAAAAAACACAGTCTTGCAGCAGTGACACAAAAGGGATTAATCTGGAGCAGCCTCAGTAGTGGTGAGAAAAAGATCATCACCAATTGCCACAGGCCACTCCAGAGTCCCTAGTGGTTCGGCTTTTGCTGGAACCTGCTTTTTCAGGTCACCCGTGGGGCCCTAAGACACTCACAGCGTCCCGGCTGGTGGACTTCATGATCTCGCTCAGCCCGATGCACACGCCCTGCCTCTCGTCGCTCTTCTGAGACCTTAGGCCTTCCTCAAGGATGGGGATGATCTCGGGCAGGATCTTCTCCCCTAACTTCCGGACGAGATCGCCCAATGTCCTTGCTGCAATCTGTCGGCAGAGACCAAGCCAGAACATCAATGCCCTGCAAACCCCAGGGCACCTGGAAGACAACTCCAAATTGAAGGCCCTGGACTTAACTTCCCCAGATGCTGTTAGCCCTGAAGAGCTGCCAGGGTGGTTGCAAAACACTAAAACATACAATTATTTCTTTGTGTCACACACACCTACACAACCTAAAGCAAGAGCCGGCACTTGATATATGAACAGGAAATTAACTCATCACATGCTGTCTGGTCAAGAGGCAGTTTCCCTAAATTGATAACTACAGCCTAGAAGTCACTTCACCTTGTGCTCTTGTCCAAGGGGAGCTGAACAGGGAACAAATGCTTTTAAGGAAAAAAAAATAAACCATCTCCCCAGAGGCCTCACACAAACCTTTCTTTAGCCAAATACACAGTTTGCTTGCCAGGGATGGGGGTTGGGAGTAGGCCGAAGGGGACTGTCAGAAGCAAACATGTGCCCAGGCTGAGCCCCTCCCCCCAACCAGAGAACATGCCTGGTCCAGCCCCTGCCCCAGCCCAGGTCAGCCTCATCTCACATGCTCACCCCTGTTTCTCATTCCAGACCCAGCAGTCCCGGCCCAGCCTCTGTTGGCTTTTGCACCTCCTGCCCTTGTATCTAAAGCACTATTCCCCTGGTCTGGAATTGGCTTTCATCACTACCTCACCTGGAGGGTACTTATTCATCTTTTATCTTCAAGCATCATTTCTTCTGAGAAGCTTTCTCTGACCACCACCCCCCCTCCCCGCCCCCCAGCCCCACGCTGGTCAAAAGCTCGTTACACACATTTGCAGCACCATGCAGCATCTGCTTTAGCTGCATTTACATCTGTCTGTGTGATTATTTGAACAAGGTCCACCTCCTCTATCAGAGTGTAGCCCATGAGAATAAGGGTAAGGCTTCTTCTCCATTACATCCCCATGGTTTAGGCCTCTGCTTAGCACAAAGTGGTACTTAATAAATATCTGTTGTATGAAAATTAATAAAAGGAAACCTCCTTTAGAATGGAGTCAGGAGGCCAGAAAGGGGCACTCCCACAACCTACCACTCTGCATCAACTACAGACTCAAAAGGAAAAGATGAACCTTGCAGACCCAACAGGAAAAAGCACATACTTTACTAGCCCAGCAGACTGAAGAAAGATTTTTCTTCTCTGCCGGCAATAGCCCAGCCAATTAGAGACAGTGACAACTCAGCCAATGAACAGCCACTACACTTCAAACTCCCAGTTTACTCCAAGAGAAGTTTTGCGTATAGCAGCCCTCCTGACGCCCCCACCCCTCCCCTCTATAAAACAGTGTTCCACTCTTTTGTTCAGTGGACTTGACTATAGTTTTGCCATGGCTTATGTGTCCCAAACTGCAATTCTTTGCTATTGCCTGAATAAACCTATCTTGCAGGCAAAACAACAGGCTGTTTTATCTTTAAGAGTAACCATTAAATAACTAAGTAAAGAAACAAACGTCCTCCTCTAGGATGGGAGCTCGAGGCACCCTGGCCTCTGATGCTGGGTCAGAAGCAAGGGGTCCAGGAAACTTACGGTTCTCTTATCTGCACAGGTGCTGGCCAGGAAACCCAGCAGTAGCCCAAAGAGAGTAGGCAGGATCTCACGCAAGGTGCGAGGGGTATTAGAGACCACAATCTTCCAGACGTGCAGGGACGCCTGCCGCACAACCAGCTGGGTGTCTGAGCGGCCCATGTAGAGCCCTGCCAACACCCGGTTCCGCCGATCTACCCCCAGGGCAGTGATGATGGCCTGCAACAGTGGGAAAGAAGGGAGGACGCAGGGTGGTGAAGCCTCCACAGCGTGAGTGCCAAGGCACATCCCACAAGCGGAAACCAACTTAAGGCACGCACCTTGTTGGACTGGGCAGTTCCAAAGTTATCATCTTCAGAGGCAGTTTCTGTGGTCATCTTCCCGGTGACCCCTGAGATGTGGAAGAGGAGGTCCCCAAGGAGCTGAACAGAGCTAAACCTGAGGAGGATGCCAAGAACAGAGTCACACAGCCATGAGGGGCAATCTTGGGGCACAACTGAGCCCTGGGCAAAAAAGACACTGGAACGAAGGGCACCCAAATCATTCATGGTGGCTATCGTGGAATGAGAGAAGTTACAGACCATTTTCTTTCTTTTTTTTTTTTTTTTTTTTAAATTCTAAGAGAGAGAATGCGTGCACACACATGGGGGAGAGGGACAGAGAGAGACAAAGTATGTGTCTCAAGCAGGCTCCATGCTCAGCACCAAGCCTGATGTGGGACTTGATCGCACAACCCTGGAATCATGAGCTCAGACAAAATCAAGAGTCAGACATTCAACTGACAGAGCCACCTAGGTGCCCCTAAAAGATTTTTGTTTCTTTACACTTTCCCATGTTATTTTCTTCCCAAGTTTTCTATTAATGAAGATATATTACTCTAAGAATGAGAAAAATCAACATTTCTTAAAAGTATATGTGACAGTTTCTGTAATAAATAGTACAAGGAAGAGGGAATGTACAGAAAGAAGCCTTAATAGAAAATCAGGAATGCTGATCATCAGAAGGAGATCATCAGTAAGGAGAGGCCTAGAAGGATAAACTTTACTTCTCTTCACATTAAATTACGTATTATTGTTTTTAATGACTACAAAAATCATAGTCCTATTTGAGATGAAGATTCAAAAAAACCAGAAAGGGGCACCTGGATGGCTCAGTCAGTTAAGTGTCTGATTCTTGATTTCAACTCAGGTATGATTTCACAGTTTCCGAGTTCGAGCCCTGCATCAGGCTCTGCATTGACCTCGGAAGGCCTGCCTGGCATTCTTTCTCTCTCTCCCTATCTGCCCCTCCTCTGCTCATGCTCGCTTGCTCACTTGCTCTCTCTCTAAATAAACATTAAAAACATTTTTAATAAAAAATTAAAATTTTCACACAAACTGAAGGACTGAATAGAGCAAACTTTCAAAAGAGAATCAGAATAGAGACACTGCCACACAAAACTGGAGAGTCACACTGAATGGTTAAGAGCAAGGGTCTAGAGAAAGCTGAAAAAAGTTCTCACAACATTCTGCTCCTCGTTTCTCTGAGTTTCCAAAACGCAAAGCCAGGGCCACTGGGTCTTTCCTCCCGGGTCCTCACCTTATTCTCCAGAGATCGTCAAAGAGGCCTTGCTCCAGCTGGGGCAGCAGCAGGGCAATGGCCGTCTCGGCGTACATGGAAATGACCCGCTGGCCCGCACGCAAGGCGGTGTCCCGCACGAACTCATTCTCATCAGCAAGAGCCTGTGCATACAGAGTAGGTCAGCCAGGGCTGCTTCCCCCAAGGCACCAGTCCCAAAGGAAATGGGACTCCCGTAAGAGCAGGATGAGGATTCTTGCCTCCCAGTCCTAGCTGGCAAGGAGCCTGGACTCCAAGGAGAGCACATGCACCCTGCCCCCCCCAGTAATGCTACCCGCAGCATGGTCCCTGGTGCCTACTTTGAGGATACATGGGATGATGGGCCCCACATAAGGAGTGAACTTGTCCCCAAAGGTGATGGGCAGGTAATTGAACATCATGATATAGCCATCTCGGACGTGGGGTGCAATGTCCACTTTGCTGGCTGTAGCCACGATTTCTGGCATCAGCTTCTCCAACTTCTCCACCCCCAAGCCAGCCATGACCTCAGCCAACCCTGCAACAAAAGGACAGAATAAGTCCGCTGGCTCGGAGGGACCCTGGACGGTACTCCTAGTCTGGCCCCCGGACCTGCCCTGGCCTCACCTTGTGCAGCGCCCGAGCGATCCACAGAGCTCTGCTCATAGGTCAGCGTCTCCATCAGCCATGGCAGCAGGTCCTCAAAGCACGACTCCCCCATGCCCTTCACCATGGCCCCAAGAGCCTTGGCAGACACCGTCCGCACCTGTCAGGTAACCAAGAACCGAGATGGCTGGGTTGCAGCGGCTCAAAACCAGGTGCCCACACAGGAGCAGGGAGGGGCCCCTGGGGGTCTCCTTCCCTTTACCAAACAAATGCAAAAGCAGCTTATAGGGAATTCTCAGAAATCAATTTTCTGAGGAGGGGGCTAAAATAATGAGCTCCTGCCCGTTCTCTCCTCCCAGACTCACCTCAGGTACAGGGTCCAAAAGAGAGGCTTTCAGGCCAGGCGTCACGCTTGGCAGGTAAGGAGCCAAGTCCTGCAACAACATAAGAGGTGACTAGGGTGGAGGCCCGGCTCCTGCTTCCTCTGGGACCCATTCTGGTGTGGACGCCGACCTCGCCATTCTGCTGAGGAGAGCGCAGCAGGGCTGCTCCCACAGCCAACGGGGAAGGACAACTGGCAAGGAACCCCACTAACTGGTATGTTCGAGGCCCCAGGCAACCGCCCAGGAAACCTGTGAGGGATCCGAAGCCCACCCTCGATGGTTCGAGAGAACCCCCAACTAGAGTTCAATGTTCTTCCTCCTCCTGTCCTTGTCTCAGGACCAAGGCTTGTCCAGCCTCTGGAATCTAGGAAACTATTTCTGGCACTTTCCTTAAGAACAGTGTTATTATCTTCCCGTTCTTCACCTTAAAAGGTTTATGTCTCTTGGTATAGCATTCAGCTTTAGGGAACAGTTTTAAATATAGAAAAAGCCTTATGTTCACTGTAGCATCATTTAAAATAGCAGAAAACCTTGGGCAGTATAGGACCGACAACAGAATTACATAAGTTGTGGTATATACACTTGTCAGAATATTAAAGAACTATTCAAAAACCAGTTTTGTGAATAACTCACTGTAACTTAAAATTCAGCTTATGTTCACGAATATAATTTTTTTTAACGTAATAAAAAACATTAGCAGTAACTGTTTCAGTGTTGGAGGACTACGGATAAAATTTTTTGTTTCATCAATTTTCCCATTTCCCAAGTTCTCTAGGACCAACATGACTTGTCCACTTTATCTCTTGTGCCCATAGCCTCAGCAAGCAAACCATGGCTGTGGGAGACGGTGAGCTCACAAATGCAAGCCCCTGGGAGCAGGTAAACAAAGTAAATCTCCTGAACGAGGCTAATTTCCTCTAATTTGAAAGCTTTCAGAAGTAAAAGCCTGTGACAAGAATGGCAAGCAGTCAGAGCAGCAGCCACTTGGCCCACACAGGGCCAGGCTGGGCATTTCTCCCCACGCAGTCTGTAAAAGGGCCCAGGGATGGCCTCATCTGGGGGCTGAGCCAATAAGAAGTTAAACCACTGTGCTCTGCAAGATGCTCAGAGAACCTAGATTCCTCCCCCCCACCCCAAAATGGTCCATTTCATCCCCTAAACATAAATAGGGACCAAAAGCCCACACAGCCCTTTTGTGTCTACTGCAAACAAGGACTCTGTGCCCTAAACCAGCATCTACTGGTCTGTCCTGCACCGAGCGATCCACAGAGCTCTGCTCATAGGTCAGCATCTCCAGCCGGGCTGCTACCTTCTGGTCTGTCAGGGAGTACATGTTGCCAATAATCTGGGCTGCCATCTTCCGTGTGTCCGTGGAACGGTCCTGGAAGGCTCTCTGGACAATGGGCATGATGAGGGCCAAGGACGGGGCATCGATGAAGTGGACAAACTTGGTATCCAGCAGGGTCTGCAAGCACTTCTGGGTCTTCCTGGAGGGGTCTGTCAGGGCATCCAGCAGGACTGGGGCAATGGCTGCATGTCCAAACGAGAGAGAGGCTGGTCTGCACGAGTCTCAGGTGTGGCAAGCTGCCAAGTCCTCAGAACTACACGGGGTCAGAAGAGAAGGGAGTCCGGGGCCACCCCTCTTTGGAGCCCCACGAAGTCACCTTCGATGGAAGCCAGCCTGTTTACAAAGAGCAATCCCTGCTCCGCCAGGAAGAAAGTGGCAGCTGCCACCCCCGTGCACCAAGCAGCTTGATCTGGCACAGAGCTGCAGCCACAGTGCTGAGCCCCCACAGGAGCACGGCTCGGGCTCCACGGTGCCTGATCATGGAAGGGGCAGCCAGAGTGGTTTTGCAAAGGAAGTGTTTTGAGACACCAAATGCCCCAAGCCAGTGGTGGCAATGAAAGACACAATGCTCAGGGGAGTTAAGCCCGGATAAAACAAGCTCTCCAAGTCAGCACCATCAGCCTGGTACAAAAAATGCCAAGAGAAATACCTGGCTTATCTTTTCCACAAGCCTGCAGAATTCAACCACTGTCAACAATTTAAAAAAACAAACAAACAAAAAAAACACCTAACAACCCAATTAAAAAATAGTTAAAAGATTTTAAGAGTACTCCAAAGGAGATATGCAAATGGCCAATAAGCCCACAAAAAAAGATGTTCAACATCATTAGTCATTAGGGAAATGTAAATCAAAACCACAATGAGATGCCACTTCATACGCACTAGGGTGGCTATGACCAAAAAAGACAGACAATAACAGCATAGGCAAAGGGAACTCTCACTGCTCACTGCTGCTGGGAATGTCAAGTGGTCCAGCCACTTTGGAAAACAGTCTAGCAGTTCCTGAGAAAGGCAGACAGTTACCATATCATGACCCAGCAATTTCCATTCGTAGGTATCTAAGAGACCTGAACATGTCTAAAAAAACCACCATGCATGCAAATGTTCATAGCAGCATCATTTCAAACAGCCAATAAGCAGAAACAACCCAAATGTCCATCAGAAGATGACTTGATAAACAAAATGTGGTCTATCCACATGATGGATTATTGGGCCACTAAGACACCAAGCACTGACCCATGCTACAATATGGATGAACCTAAAAACATTATGCTAAGTTCAAGATGCTAGACACAAAGGGACAAACATGTATGATCCCACTATACAAGTGTCCACAATAGGCAAATGCAAAGAAACAGAAAGCAGATTACCGGTTCCCAGAGGCAGGGAAGGGAATGAAGAGTGAATGCTAACAGGTGTAGGACTTCTTTTTGGGATGAGTAAAATGCCATGGAACTAGACAGTGAGGATACTTACGTAATTTTGTGAATATACAAAAAAAAGCCACCAACTTGTACAAATTTTTAACAAATGATTTTAATATTATGCAAATCTTATCTTGATTAAAACAAAAAAAGACCCATGCTGGATTCCAAAACCAAAGCATTTCTCCTTTGATAGAGATCGAGACTGTTCTGAGCCTTAGGACTCCCCGAGGCTGTTGAACATTATAAGAAAACCAACAAAACTCAAGTGTACCTATTCATCTCTTACAGAACAAAAAACCACACAGAAAACATCATCTTCTGAATGAACAAAATCTCAGAACACCGGGATGAACTACACTGAACAATTACCTACATTCCACAGTAAAGCTTATAAATTCACAAGTAATGTGCTGGGCAAAGTGGCTGCTGGGTTTTGTTTCTAGAAATCAACCTCTTGCCATCACTTAATCAAGAACCATACTACAGGGGCACCTTGGTGGCTCAGTCAGTTGAGCATCTCTTGATTTTGGCTCAGGTCATGATCCCAGGGTCATGGCACTGGGCTGAGTGTGGAGCCTGCTGGGATTCTCTCCCTCTGCACCTCACCCCCGCAAGTGGGTGCTTTCTCTCTCTGAAGTAAATAAATTAAAAAAAAAAAAAAAAAAAGAACCACACTACAGAGCACAATTAAGGGAATAACCCTTCCCTTCTGTCACACATCTTCTGGAATGAGAAAGAATAGGAAGTTCCCAAAGAACATAGGATGCTGATGTGGTCCAGAGCATGACATTCAATTCTGTTGACTTCAGGTCAGGGCTCAGCTCAGTGCACAGGGCTCTTACAGTCAAGCTGCTTCTGAGCCCAGGACTCAGTTTCTCCATTTATGTAGTCAACAATGACAGCTCCAGACCTGGGGCAAAACTAACCACTTCCAAACTAATTCCCACTAACTGCTGTAGAAAAAGGGTTTCCCAGAATTTAGAGGTTATTTCAATGTGAGCATATCTGTCCTGAGAGGGCAAAGATCTTTGCTGAATGCCTGTTCCCTGCAGTGTCCAGGGATGGGAGGAGGAGCCAGGGACAGTGGGAGAAGCATACCCAGGATCTCCGGGTTCCTGATGACGGAGCCGATCTGCCTGAGCGCCTGCTGTCCGGCCTTCTGCACTTTGACATGGGAGTCAGTGAGCACCTCCGTAAGCTTGGGCACAATGTTGGGCAGGCAGGATGACAGCTGCTTGGGAGCACAGTAGGCCATTGCCCCAAGCAGTTCCACCGACCCTGCAGAAGGCAGACACAAGCCCGGCATGGAATCACTGAGCACAGGCCAGGGGACCACTGGTGTCAGCTGCCTGAGCAAGGGACAACCAGCCTGCCCCTCTGTAGACTGTGCTCAGGCAGTCCCCGGGGGGAGGGGCAGGGATGGAGGGTGGTGTGACTCCAGCAGAGCAAGCACAATGCTCCTGAGGCCCACCAAGCCCCAGGATTCTGGTGTCATGCAAGGCAGTACAGGGAAGAGAGGAGAGGGCAGGAGGGGGGAAGACCTGGCTGAGTCCCGGCAGTGGTCTACGGTCAATTCACTGAATTTGCTGGCCTAGTTTCTTTATCCACATGTGAAGAAACTCATTTAGATCTGTGATTTTTCAAACTGCAGGGCAAAGCCTGATGGACTAAGGAGGAGGCCGAGGGAAAGGCCAAGTAGGAGGGCCCCAGATCTTGACCCTGCCCAAACCAGAACGGCTCTGCTTGTATCTACTTTGCATATTTGGATGCCAGATAAGATTCTATTTTTATTTTTTATTTTTAAAAAAATTTTTTTTAACATTTATTCATTTTTGAGAGACTGAGAGAGACAGGACACAAGTAGGGGAGGGGCAGAGAGAGAGAGGGAGACACAGAATCTGAGGTATGCTCCAGGCTCTGAGCTGTCAGCACAGAACCCAGCATGGGGTTTGAACCCACGAACTGTGAGATCATGACCTGAGCTGAAGTTGGATGCCTACCCAACTGAGCCACCCAGATGCCCCAAGATTCTATTTTTAAAAAGAGTTTGGGGGCGCCTGGGTGGCTCAGTCAGTTAAGTGTCCGGCTTCGGCTCAGGTCATGATCTCACGGTTCATGGGTTTGAGCCCTGGGTTGGGCTCTGTGTTGACAGCTCAGAGCCTGGAGCCTGCTTCAGATTCTGTGTCTCCCTCCCTCTCTGACCTTCCCCTGCTCATGCTGCCTCTCTCTGTCAGAAATAAAAATAAAAACAAATATAAATAAATTAAATAAATAAATAAATAAAAAAGAGTTTAATGGGGGTAAAAAGCTTTAAAGTCACAGAAGTAGCCACAGACTAATTTTAAATCTCTGAGATTTCCTCACTTAGGGCTATGGTTCCTGCCAGAGGCCTGTTCTTTGCATGAAAGCGCACAAATTTCTGAAGGACTGAGCTGCATGATGGCTCAGAGGGTCTTGGCCTTGCCCGTGGGCTGGGAGCAAACATGCACAGGAAAGACCCCTGGACGGCTTCCTGGATCCCCACAAGGGCAGTCTTCAGAAAAGGAAGTTGGACAGAGACAGAGAAGGGAGCAGCCTTACCGGCTTTGGTCCTCCAGGATTCCTCCTCCAGTGCAGCCAGTAAGGAGGGGAGAACCAGCTTCACCCCATGAGCACTCAGGTTGCTCATCACAGCCTTGGCACAATCATCTGCAGCCTCAAGGGAGGAGAAAAGGCAATCAGGGGCCTCCTTGCCCAAGCAAGGGTCAAGGCCTGACAGCAGACTGAGTGTTCCCCCTGGTGACCAACACTTAATGGGGGTCTCCTGTGTCAGACCCTGTGCCCAGGCCTATAGACAGACACAGCTGAGGAGAGAGTGAGTTTCTCACCTCACAGAGTACTTTACTGGGAAGCAGAGGAGACCGGTGCCCAAGGTACAGACGGAGAAGCTCTGGCAGCGGGCCCTTCCACCGCCTCAGACCCTCGGCTGACTCACAGCCCGTGGCAGGCTGGCTGCCGACGGGTCTCATGTGCAGCCTCAGGACTTACCTCACGCACGTACTGGTTCCCATCCCCGAAGCACAGCAGCAGATGGGGCAGCACGTGAACCACATATGGCTCGAAGAGTTTCCCCAGCATGGTGCAGAGCATCTCAAAGGCAAAGAGGGCTCCTGGGGGAGAGGGCGGGACAGCTGGGAACAGACTGTGCGCTGGAGGCAGTCACAAGATAGCCTCCCTGCCACTTCGTCACCCTCTGGAGACAACCAAGGCAGCTGCAGGACTAAAGTGGCTGCCCTGTGAGGGAAGCGGCACCCTCTGCCTCCCCTAGAGCAGGGTTATGGCTGTGCAGAAAGGGGGCAAGAACAAGGGAGTGTCTGTCACTTCCTGGCACTAATAGCGAGTAAGGCCAATTCTCTCTCGCCTGATGGTGTCTGAGTAAGAAATAAAGTCCGGGCCACATCAGCAAGGACCAGATGGAACAGGTTACACAACCTGCCCCCTCAATAGCACTCACACAAACACCAGCTCTTCAGGGAGGAAGGAAAGGCCAGATAGATTCCTTCCTGTGGCAGCTGTGGGGACCGACTTCCCATACTGGGCAGCCCCAAGCTCAGAGACACTCACCCTCTCGCCGGCGGAAGTTCTTCTTATCCTGGATGGCATCGGTCAGCGCAGCCATCATTTCCTGCTGCTTTAGTGAGAGGATGCCCAGGCCCTTCACCAGGCCTGCCAGCCCGTAGGCGGCCCCTTTGCGCTCTGCGTACTTGTCTGACTCCAGCAGCTGCTGCATCAGCCTCTGGATCATTCCTCCTGCATCCTCTTTGATGGCTGGCACGAGAGGCGGCAAGCAGCTGGCCACAGATTCCTGCACCTACAGAAGGGGCCCACCTAGTCAGCACCACAGCTCGACTATGGCCGGTTCCTGGGAGCTGCCACAGTCCTACATGGCACCTCACCACGTGATGTCCCCAAGGCCCACCTCAGCCATTGCCTGACAACACAGGGCATCAGACAAGCGAATGGTGTTATACGCCCATGGATGACGCAGGCTCCCTCAGAGTGCGCACTACATCTGTCAGGCCTGGGCAGGTAAGAGAAAACTCCAGGGAGACTAAACCCGCTCGCAGAGAAAGATCCAGGGAGACATACGTTACGGTGTTCTTGAAAAATGGCCCAAGTTTTCTAACTTGTCAAAGGCACTGGGAATTCAGCTGGGCCTCACAGGGCCAGGCCCAGATTGAGTGGTACCAAAAGACACAATCAATTCTGTCTTCTAGCCACAGCTCAAAGTGTTGTGCCATCAGAAGCCCAGGCAGACCCTTTACAGGTGTGAGCTTCTGAATTTATTTTACCACCAATTTTGCAAAGCTGCAGATGACGAGAACATTCTGAATGATCCAAAATGCACTTGGATCACTTGGGAGGTGGGGGGAATACGTATATGTTTTCCAGAAAAGAAAATAACAATCCTCGCACGATGGCTTGGAGACTACATTCAAAAGCCCCGAAATGTGTAAGGAACACACAGAAGGTCAGAGAAAGCTCAGCAGACATCTTTTTTTTTTTTTTAAATCTTGACATCCCCAGTGCTGGATTCATACTAAGTGCAAAAAATGACTGTGAGTAAATAAGTAGAAAAAAATGAAAACATCTAGGACGCCTAAAGGAACAAAGTAACTCCCTCTCCAAGGGTGTTCTTGACCATAAACCATAAACCAGGCTGTCCTGAGACCGAGGATGACTCCTCACTGACAACTGGCCCTTCTGGACCCTGATGTCCAACTCGGCCCTAGCACCCAGATGCAAATCTGCAGTCAGTCCCAATTCCCCAACTGGCTTATGGGCTCCAGGCCAGGAGGCAGGTACCTGCTGGGAGGGGGTAGAGAGGGCGGCGATGAGCTTGGCAACAATGGGCTTCACTTTGGGGTCACTCTTGTCCAGATGCTTGGCCAGAGAGCCCATGAGGACCACCACACTCTGCCGCACAGCATCATAGCTGGCATCGTTGGGCGCATTCTTCAGGAACTCCTCGAACACTGGCAGTAGCGAGTTGACATTCTCCTGGAAAGCCAAGCCCACCAGAGCCTCGAGTTAAGCCTACAGGCTGCATCTGGGGATGATGGTCTCTGCCTCCAGGCCGAAGACCAAGTCTGGCTCTGGGACTGGCATCCTGACAAGCCAGTCAGCAATGCCAGCAGGTTCCCCAGTTTTCTGGCAGGAATACAGCAGACTTATAAGAATTTAACTAGGAATCTTTTTGGCTCAAAAAAAGAAAAATAAAATTTTCCATGGGGCCAATGGCCCATCAGGCCTCCTGACACTCAGCGTCCCTGTGTCACCACTGCTTAGCCCTGCCTCCTGCCCTGCCTGCTCCTCATCCCCTCAGCTGGCCGAGATCTTTTACCTTCCCATGGGTGTTGAGGGTTGCGAGGGCTGCATCCAACATGCACTTCCGGACATCTGGGTTTCTGTCATTGAGAGCGTCGGGGACAAAAAACTGAAAGAGGGGCTTCACCTGAGAGCTGTCCAAACACTGGGAGAGCTTGTTCAGGGCCAAAGCCAAGCCACACCTAGGAAAGAAGGGGGGAAGCCTATCAGGAGGCAAGGGCCGGCCAGGGGCCTCCTCTGCGGTGGAATCTTCCCCGGTCTGCCACAAGGAAAGGGAGCTTACGGCAGCTCCCTTTGGGTTACAGAGCACAACATGGAACCCACTGCCCAGCGCTTATCACCAGTCTACACGATTGTCTCAACAACCCATGTGGCAAAGGGAGACCTGCCATCTGCCCACAGTTTACCTCCCTCCAGGGCAACCTTGGGCACAGACAAGCTCTGCCTCTATTTCCCACACCTATGAGTACAATGCCCACCCTTCTACCTCCACGGCAGGCTGCAGGAGGGGAGAGGTAAGGGAATCAGAGGTAAAGGCACTTGGAAGTGAACATACTATCCTTTTCAGCTACAGAGCAGTGAGAAGGTCCCCAGGGACCTCTGAGGAAATAGAGGCCTGGAGGAAAGGAGAAACATGCCAAAGTCAAGTCCAGGAGGAGCCAGGACTTGAACTGAGGTCTGACTCAGAGAGAGGTCTTGCCCTTTCCTTCCACTGTCCCATTACTCCATGCTGCCTCCTCTCGGCACCCAACCCACTCAACCTGAGATATCTCAGAAAGCTCTGAGTGGAACAAGACTGTAATGTCCGCTATACCTGGCTTCCCACTGATCTGGAGGAGATTCGGAGATAACTCGTCCCAAAGCATCCAGCACTGGGGGTGGCCGCTGCAAAAGACAGGCTGATAAATGCACTGCCATGCTGTCTCCAGTCAAGCCAGGCAGGCCAGCCACCTGGCCATGAGGTGGGAGATCAGTCACAGCCACCCTGGGTCACAGTGTGCTCCAAGACTCCTGTCTGGAGCGGGTCAGAGGCCAAGCAGAGTCCAAGCCACTCTCACATGGCCCAGCCCACAGCAGGGTGCACAGGCCACTCACATAGAGCTTCTCCTGGTAAATCTCCATGAGCCTGCCCATAACCTCTGCCGCCTGCCGCTGGTACCGTGCCACAGCCTGGGAGAGGGCTTCGGCCCCGGCCTGCCTCACAGCTGCCTCATGATAGATGACATCGTCGATCAGCAAAGAGCAGAGGTCTGGCTGTAGATCTAGGTTCATCGTCGACCAGAGCCTGTAGATGGGGGCGGGGGGGGGGGGGGGGGGGGGGGGGGGGGGGGTAGGGGGCTGGTCAGACAAGGATTTGTAGCATCTACCCCATCAAACCCGACCACCCAGCCCTTCTCTTGCTGTAGGCTGAGCTCTCTGGGCCCAGTTATTTTCCTGAGGGAAGAGAGAACAGAGCAGGAAAAAACAAGACAATCTTCCAGTGGCACTCACCTCTCAGCCAGCTTCCGGATCTCTTCCTCCTTGTCAAACTTGACCACCCAGAGCCTCCGTAGAAGGTTAAGGCCATTCTTCTCGTCAGTATCAGGTGCTGGCAACACCATGTGGAGTTCCATCAGCCCCTGAGAGGGGGTGGGATGGGACCAGGTGAGGCTCGACTTTTGGCCAGAGCCTCTTCACCCACTAAGACTATACTATAGCCACCAGCTACACATGGGTCTTCAAAGTTAAATCAATTAAAATTAACTCTAAGCTCCTCAGTCACACCAGCCATATTTTAAGTGCTCAACAGCCACACGTGTTGGCTAGTGGCTGTCACACCAAACAGCACAGATACATAATTTTCCCATCACTGCAGAAAGTGCCACTGGACAGCACCATGCTAGGGAGGGCCAAGAATCAGTTCAACTCATGAGCTGCTCTGTCTCTTCAAACAGCTTTCCCTTTGTGAAATGATGGGCATGTAAGGATAGAATCTTTTTCACCATAAAATTTAAAAACTCTCAATGTGCAAGACAAACCTCAGAAAAAAGACATTCCTTTTGTTTTCTCTTTGAGAAAAATTTTCCACACCACTGTTATTTTCCACATCTTGCCAAGAGCCAGTGAAAACTCTGTCACAGATCAATAGCAAGAGGCTGCAGACTGGCATCAGGAAGCCCTGTCTCATACTCCAAAGGGATCCTTTAGTCTGTGTTCCAAAAGCACCAAGAAAAGCCCAAGTACAAGGTGATGAGTTGAAAAAACAGGGGCGCCTGAGTGGCTCAAGTCAGTTAGGCATCCACCTCTGGATTACGGCTCAGGTCAGGATCTCACGGTTTGGTCGTGCGGAACCTGCTTGGGGTTCTCTCTCTCCCTGTGTCTCTGCCCCTCCCCTGCGTGTGCACACATGCATGCTCTCTCTCCAAAAGAAATAAAAAACTTAAAAAAAGAAAAAAACTAATCCTCTGAGTTTTCTCTGTCTATAAAAGTAGCAAGATCCACATTCCATTTTACAAATCTGGTCAAGTCTTCCAAGGTAAAGAAAAACATGGCCAGTGACACACTGGGACAGCTACTTTGTTGTTCCCTTCCCAGAATGACCCTGACCCACTCTATGACCTCTTTTCTTTGCCTCCAGGACACACTGGTGCAGATATGAGGCATTTCCCATCATTTGAAACTATGTCCCTTGTACAGTTCAAATGCTTGCACTGAGAGACAAGGCATACCCCAGCGACCCCGCAAGGGACTGGGCACGCACCCGGAGCGCGGTGTCCCGCACACTGGCACAAGGGGACTGTAAGGCACAGAGCAGCACGTCCACTTCCTCTTGCTCCGCAAAGGCACAGCCCTCCTCACCACTGCTGCTGGCACACAGGGTGGTCAGGGTGTCTGCAGCCAGAACCTAAGGAGGACATGGATGCGCTGGGCTCAGTCCACCAAATCATTTACTTCTGTGGGGTCAGACAGGAGGCCGGGGGATGGGCTGAGGTGCCCACAGAGGGATCTGAACTGAGGACACCCACCCCAAGCCCCTAGACCAGGCTAATGCAGGCCCCATGCAGAATATTCAGGCTGGCCGTAACTATCTCAGGATATTCAGGCTGGCTCTCTAAAACAGGCTTTTAACTTGAATCCAGAAGTGAGGTATAAGAAAGAGAACCAGGATTCAACCCCAAGCACGGGAAACTGAACTCAGGGTCACAAAATGAGTTGAGGCAATAGCCAACTGAAAACCAGATCACCTGCAGGCGGGGAGAGCCTGTCCCGATCACCCAAGTCAGAAGGCGCAGCATGGCCACGCGAGGCAGCAGCTCCGGGCCATTCTAAGAGAGAAACGCAGGGAAGTCAGGGTGAGGCCCTGGGGAAGGTATGTAACCACACCTAGGGGCACAAACGGCAGCATCCTCTCACCCACAGGGTAACATTCTGGGTCATAAGGCCTATTCCACTCTAGAAACCCTGTCAGGCTTACCAGTAACTCCACGGGAGCCACCCCAGTAGGCCACCATCCTCAGGGACTCAAAACAAGTACATTCTGAAACGTACTTTAAGTGTGTAGAACATGAAGTATAGATGGCCCATTTAACTTTACAAGTAGTACAGAAATGCAGAATGAAATGGAATGGGATACTATTCATTTACCCATTATCAGCAAGGTGAATTACTCTCTGAGGCCGCATTAGAGAGGACCTCTTGGTGAGGGTCTAGCTCAGAACACTCCACATAACTTGGCAATTCCACCCCCAAGAATGTGTCCTATGGAAATGCTCATGGGGGTGCACAGGGTCATATGCGCACAAGGGGGCATACCGCAGTGCTGTTCAAACTAGGGAAAGGATCTATCAACAGGAAGAGTTCTTTGAAACACGGTGCACCCACAGCACAGAACCCTATGCAGCCTGTGAAGCCACTGGCATAAAGACTGGAGTATATGGTCATATGGAAAGAAGCCATTGCCTGCGGGGGGCAGTATTTGGGGGAGGGGGGCTTCTGTGTTCTTGGAATTTTTAAACATATGCATGCTTTACTTTGGCACATTTTCAGAACATAGTATGTTAAAAAGAAAACCCTTGGGGTGCCTGGGTGGCTTAGTCGGTTAAGCGTCCGACTTTCGCTTAGGTCATGATCTCGTGGTTCGTGGGTTCGAGCTCCGCATCGGGCTCTGTGCTGACTGCCAGCTCAGAGCCTGGAGCCTGTTTCAGTCTGTGACTCCCTCTCTCTCTGACCCTCCCCTGCTCACGCTGTCTCTCTCTCTCTCCTAGAAATAAATAAAAACATTAAAAAAAAAAAATTAAAAAAAATAAAAAGGAAACCCTTCAGTGAATGAAGTCCAATCTCATAATCACAAGCAAAGTCAAAGGCAGAGTGGTATTATCTTCTAAGTTAGAAAAAAAACTAACAAAATAGGGGCAGCTGGGTGGCTCGTTGATTAAGCGCCTAACTCTTGATTTTGGCTCAGGTCATGATCTTGTGGGTTTGTGGGTTCGAGCCCTGTGTTGGGCTCTGTGCTGCCGGCATGGAGCCTGCTTGGGATTCTTTCTCTCTTCCTCTACTTCTGCCCCCTGTCTGCTCACAGGCTTTCTCTCTCAAAATAAACAAACATTAAAAAAAAAAAAAAAAAAACTAACAAAATAAAGTGATAAAAAAAATCCTTTAACTTCTCCAAGTCAGAAACTCTCAGGAGACCCACAAGCTGCTTTGAGGCCATGAGTGCTGCACTAAAGAGAACATCTGGGTTCTCCTCACCAATGGCTGCTGCAGTAGGTATATACACATACTCTACTACCGCACCAAAACCAGGGACAGGCCAACAGGTGTAGAGAGCCTCTGCCTCCCTGACCCGCCCCAAGCCAAGGGTAGAGTCGAGCTCCCCTGCCCACCTCATCCACGCGCCCCGGGGGATTGCTAGGTGAGGCCCTGAGCTGGGCGTGGACAGTGAGGATCTGAAGAATCTGGGCCATGCGCTCCTCCTCCTCCTCGCTGTGGTGGGGCATCTCAGTCAGCACCATCTTTAGAAATGGGAAGACCAAGGAGAAGGCTGGCGCAGACAGGGGCGCGGCATCTGTGGGAGCAAGCAGCAGACACAATCTTGCAGGCATCTGCAGAGCTGCTGCTTCAGTTTCCATCCTCCAGGTGAGCAGGCAGGGGGTAAAAGAGGCTAGAGGCTCCCTCTGACACCCAGAAGCACAGGATACGACAGCAGAGACGACAGCTGGTAGCCTGGCTCTGCAGCCCATGCTGCTCCCATCCCAAACACTGTCCAGTTCCAGGATGAAAGGTAAAACACACAAGTAGATTCCAGTGACAAGAAGGAGGCTCCCAAGGGGAGTGAGGGGCGTGTCACAGCAACTCACAGAATACGAGGACTCAAATTCTCCATCTGGTGTAACCCCCCACTTTTCAGAGGAGGAAACGAAGGCCAGGAAGGGAAGTGACTCACTCAAGGCCACAGCCCCACAGTGTCGGGGGACACTGAGGCCCACGCACTCACTGCACCGGCATATACCGCCTCGTGCCCGCTGCCCTTACCTGCCCTATTCCTCACCTGGCTCGCCCTTGCCCACCCTGCTGGTGATGGTGTGGCTATGCAGCAGGGTCACCGCCCTCTTCACGGCCACCGACAGCTCTTCCTGGCACCATGACTTATCCAGGGCACACTCTGGCTTCAGCAGGCGTAAAGTCACATGGCTCACCAAAGTGCCTGTGTCCAACAGAAGGGACCCACAGGGGATGACCAATACAAAGACACAGAATCTGGCCTGGGCACAAACCAGGGACCCCAGGTAGAGGTGTCTTATCCCTAATCCCTAGTTCTGCTATGCCACACCTAATTTCTCATTTCACCTTCACAGCAGCATGGAGGCATGGGGGGTGAAGACAGTGCACGTAGGCAGGCAGAAGCTATCCTTCTCACACTAAGAAGTTAAAAGTCTGAGCAACCCAGGGCTGTTCAGAAAGGGTAAAGCTCTACCCATTTGGAGCTCCCACCTTCCACGTAATAAGCCCAGCCAGCCAGTAATAGTTTTGGCAGGCTCCATAAGCAGCCCCAACTAAGTTTTCCTGTCAGAACTGTTTCCAGATTCTCGCCTCACCGGGAGAAACATACCCTTTAAGCGAGAAAGTCTGCTTACGGCCATTAACCCACAAAAGTGAGGCCACTGTAACACCCAGCCACCCTACCTGGTCTTTGTATCTCCATAGCTAACAAAAAGCTAAGGGTCACAGAGACCACTCATCACAGACATGTGGCTGCTCGGGAGCTCTTGAGCCACATGACCAGCCACATGGCACCAAACCAACCTCACTGCCACTGAATTTCTTATTAGTTTTAAAACTGTTACAGAAAGACCACATTGACTAGTGTTTAAAACTCTGTACTCAGAATGAAGGCACCAACAGACACAAAACAGGAGGGAGGAGGGAGCTCCATGTCCCTCCCTCCCAAGGATGTGCGGCTTGGGGTCCCAAGGCTGCTTCCCTAGGGAAACAGAAGTCAGCAGCCTAGACCACTGTGTGCCTCCCCATAGGCACTCAGGGGCACCCCCGCCCGGACCTGTCCCAGGCCCCGCCCACAGCCAGCCAATAAGAACTAACCCAAAGCCTTGAGCCTAGGGGGCATGACGCAGGCAGCCAAGGACAGGAAAGGGTTCTTGATCCTGGGAGCAGCCAAGGGAGATTTCAGCAAGGGCAGGAAAGAGTCGACCAAAACAGGGATATACTGGGTCAGGCCAGATGGGTTCTTGGCCAGGATGGTGTCCAACAGGCCCAGCACCGCCTCCAGCTCACCGTCCAGCTGCAAGCAGAGTTGGCCGAGGAGGCAGGTCAGCAGCGCCTGTCCCGAACAGCAAGGAACAGGTCTGGTCTGTGGCGGCAGCAGCCACCTACCTCCTGCAGCCGCCTCCGGACCTGCGCCTCCTTGTCCAGCTGGGCTTGCAGCATCTCCTTCTGCTTACTGGTCAGCTGCACCTCCTCTTTTATGCCTTTCTTCTTCTTTATCTCCTAAAGGCAACAAGCAAACCAATTCCATCTCCAGGGAACAGATTCCCTTCTTATCACAGAGCAGGGGGCGAGATCTGCCCCACAGTCAGCATCATGCCAGCCCTAAGTCTGTGGCCTGGGCCCCCAAACCCACCATGTGGCCTCCCCCACAAAGTCCACAGAGTCCACAGCCACCTGGTTTCCAGAGGATGCAGACAGCGGTAGAGAAGTAATTTCTTATTAGATTCTCTATTGACAAAGGCAGGAAGAACCTTTAATACCTTAGATAAATGAATAGTCCCTCAGTGAGCTGGGAAGAGTATCCTAACCATGCAGCTTCAGATTCTAAACCTTAGCCTCCCTCCCACAGATGCCCTCCCCTAGTATAAGCTGGAGCCTGGAAAAGGCCGAGAAATCACTCATTCGTTCAACAAGCATTTATTGAGCACCTCCATTGTGCCAGGCACTGCTCTAGATGCTGGGGATACTGCGGGGAAGATGATCAAGTCCCTGCCCTCACGGGGCTCACACTCTAGTGGGGGGAGATGAGCAATGAACATGAACAGGATGACGACTTGAGAGCAGGATGAAGGTTATAAATGAAGAAATTAAATACGATACACAGTAAGAGGGGAGAGGGGTGGGGTCTACTCTGGACTGGGTGGGCAGGGTGGTCACCTCCCTGGGACGGGAACAAGGGAGCCAAGATGTGGTATAGGGCCCAGTCTGGTACAGGGCCCTGCTCCTGTCAGAACCGGCTCTATTAGCAAGCTAAATACACAATCCCCAAAGGCCACACAGCGCCAGGCCTCATGCATGCTCTCAGGACTAAAGATGGGTCCCAGCTTCTAGGAGGTGGGGTGACAGGCATGGAATCAAGCCACACCACTTAGTGGGAGAAAGGTAGGAACTGCCGCTCAGCAGAAAGAGAATTTTTGTTTTCCTTGCGTTGGGGGTAGAGAAAGCTAAAGAAAGGGTAAGAGTGTGGTGGGGGGACCCAGGACTGGTGGAGGGGTCAGAGGACTGTGCCACGGGCCTCAGGATGACCCCAGGGAACAGTATACACAAAGCAGGGAAAGGCGCCTGACTGAGGCCAAGAAGCTTGGCAGCCACCTCACGAGTAATGTTTCCATGTACTCACCTCCTTGAGCTCCAGCTCAATGATCTGTTCCTTAAAGGAATAAGCTTTGTTCTCTCGCTTCATGTTGGCTTTCTTTATGCTGTCCTGCTGGGCACTGAAACATCAAAGCAGGTGATCAGCCAGCTCCAAAACGGCCACCAAGTCCTTCAGCCTCCTGCCAGTCATGAAACCCCAGCCAGCTTAGAAGTTGTATGCACCAGGAAAGACCAGAGACTTGAAATGCTCTTGTGTCCCAAGTCTAAGCACGTGCCTGGAACAGAGCAGTACTTGTCCAACGAAGGGGTAAGTGGTTTAATTGATTCCCCGCAACAGCCCTATAACGAGGCCTCTCTTACAGGTAAGAAAACTAAGTCATGGGGCAACTGAGCCCGAGTGGGGGCTCACCTCTGGATGATAGACTTGTCATACAGCTCCCCAGCAGGGGTCTGCATAATGGCAAACTCCTCCCGTGTCACCTGGCGTAGTGCAGGGTTCTGCACGGAGGCAGTGATGGTGCTGATGAGCTGTGGGAGGACCCGGTCCGGGGACAGGACGGAGAGGGAGCCCATGGCATTCATGGAAGACTGTCAGACAGAGAGACACGATCAGGGTGCACCAAGGCAGGCACTGGACAGGGGTCCCGCCATGCCTAAATGCCCTGGCTATCGGCTCTCCTTGCCACTGTCTCCTCTTTCGGAGCACTGCCCACCAGCGTAGACAGTGGGAGTGTGTGCCTGCCTTCCCAGCAAGCATTTCCCACTTGGTCTGGGACTAGCACCCTGACCGGGTGACACACTCCTCTACTCTCAATCTTTGTGGTGCAGGTGGAGCTGCTCCCACCTTTTCCAGAGGTGGGCATGTGACAGAGCCCAAAAGGACAGGCTCAGAAGTAAGCACAGGACCCAAATCAGGTCAAGGGACAGTGAGACCCCATTCCAGTTTAAATGATTGGAAAATGCAAGCTTTTCCCACTTGGGTTGATGGGGCCAAGCGCTAAGCCTGGAAGTGCGTCACCTGCCCCACTACCAAGGAGGAGGAGACTGTTGGGAGAATGAAGCCCCCATCATGAAGAGCAGAGACGAGACATAGATAGAAGAGACGGAGAGATGGACAGAGAGAAAGAGACATCACCTACAGTGTCCTGAAGATAACATCTGAGTCCCCATGGCCAGCGTCATGCAGAGCCAGTCATATCCTGTGACTCAGCAGTTAGAAGAGGCAGGAAGCTCCCTCTTGTGCTTAAACCACATTTGCATTCTCTGTCACTTGCAACCCAAGGGTCCAAGGCCACATTTCACCACACCTGCACCTCTTTCATTGAATCCTCTCCCTCACACTCTGACCTAAGGCCAGAACTAGTCCATATGCCAATCACCTGGTTCAGGGGACTCTGCGTGGTGATCCTAGGGATGATCTGATCCAGGTGCCTGGTGATGAAGGCTTCCAGGTCGATCTTCATCCTGGCGAGGAGTGCTGGCCAGAGTCCAGACTGCACTGCCACTGAAGGGAAGGGGAGCAATTTAAGGTCTTCTGCCCAGCCTACCTTCATCCTGCCCAACAGAGTCCCTGCCCCTCCCAAACCCTCCCCAGGCACAGACCTAAGGATGGGTGGTGTGAGATGATCAGCATCTCCTGGGCCAGCTGTTCAGTGTTGGTGATGTCACCCTCCAGTCCTGGCACCCCAGAGATGACACAAAGAGCTTCCTGCAGGACCCTTGGAGGTACATAGGTCTTGCCTGTCTCAGTCACCTCCCCAGCATCAGTCACCAGAGCCTCTAAGGGTAGCACCTACAAGGAAAGAACTCATGAGCCCCACTGCTCAGCGCCCTATGCAGGCCTGGCACACAAGAGACAAAGATGCCAGGGGCACAGCTGCCTTTCCCACATGGTGTTCTCCGGGGCTCCTGCCACAGTGGAGATATGCCCAGCTCCCTGCAGGGGACCCGCAGGCTGTGAGAAGTGCCTGGAAGGAGGAAGCACAAGTGACTCTGCACCTAAAAAGCCCATGGGGAGAAAGGCAGCCACAGAAATTCGTCCAGGAGACCCAGCCAAAGACCACAAATCTGTCACTGGCCCATATCCCTGAAGTGGGATTAGGGAGGGAGGGACACGGAGCACAACACTGAAAGGGGACCTAGTCTGTGGGGTCTACTCTCACTTCGGCCACCCACTGGCACTGGGCAGTCATTTCAGCTGCTGGAATCCTGGACAATTCATATAAAATAAGGATATTTAGCCTGGGTTTTTTTTGTTTTTTTTTTTGAGACAGAGAGAGAGAAAGAATGCATGAGCAGGGGAAGAGGGTAAAGGGAGAGAGAATCTTAAGCAGGCTCCATGCTCAGTGCAAAACCCAATGCAGGGCTTGATCGCATGGCCCTCAGATCATGACCCAAGCCGAGATCGAGAGCCAGATCCTCAACTGACTGAGCCACCCAAGTGCCCCATAGCCTACCTGCCTTGTAACAGCAGTGTGAAAATAGCAAAAGAGAGAATGAGTTGCAAATGCTCTAAAAATTATAAACTGCTTTAAAAAAAATACCGTGTTATTCCATAATTCAGTGATAAAAAGATTGAAGTAGATGTCATAATTCTGACAAGAAAAGCATCTCTGAGAAGAAAAATTATATGAAATAAAATGTGATCAGAGGGCAGGGCAGGAGATTCTGGGGTCACACAAGTGTCTCACTGAGAACAGCACAGGAAGAGACCAGGGAACTCCTGTGGAATAACTGGGGTGGGCTAAGTGGGTCAGTGAGCCCCGGGTCTGGACCCCAGCTGCCCTCACCTTGTGAGAACTGAGGACAGCCTTCAGCTCCTCCAGGAGTCCAAATGCCAGCTTAAAGCCCCCGAGAGAGGACAGCAGCTTCCGGACCGTGTGCTGGGCCTGCCTGCGCACACGCCAGGTGCGGCTCAGGAGCACGGCCACCAGAGCCCGATGGTACTGCCTGCAAGAACAAGGATGTAGCACCCTGGGGAGGGCGGATGTGGGCTCTCCGCAGCCAGCCCTCCCACTCAGCGCACACGCTGTTTCTCAGGCTCCTGCCTTGGTCTGCCCCGTGGGGGCCGAGGGAAAAGGTAAACAAGCCTCACGTACTGAACTTTGTTGCCCGTGAGTCTATGCGGGTGGTCAAGGAAAAGTCTCTCTGTCAGATGCAGCACAGTGCACAGGGCTAGGGGAGACAAACAGCAGAAGTGTTTTTAAAATACAAAACACATCCAGAAAGAACTGAAAAGACCCGGAAAATGAACACCAAAATGTAAATGTGATCATCACTGGATCTGAAGTTCCTTTTTTGCTGACAACATACACATGTATTTTGGACTGATTAAAAATATTACGCTCCATTCTAATTAAAAATTACTATGCAGTTCTAAAAAAGAGGATGAGGACACTCACATGCTGAAGTAGAACGGCTGCCAAGTCTACAAAGCACAACGTGCATGACAGACACGCTACCATTTGTGTAACAAAAGCGAAGAACTAACACAGAAGGACATTTGCCGGTATCAGTATAAAATATCAAGGATACACAGGACCGGATATAATTGGTTCTTCGCGGCCCGGGACTCTGGGTGGCCAGGGGTCAAAGCAGCAGTGTCATTTTCAAGGCAGGCCCTCTTGGATCTTTTATTTTTGAATTCTGTGACTCTATTGCCTATACAAGAACTAACTTTTTTTTTTTTTTAAATCACGAAGTGACTAACAGTTTCAGCTCGTTAATAATTAGATGTTGTGATTTGTGAATCAAAAGACTTTTCAAATCACTGATTAGCAGCAGACACCCCTAACGCAACCTAGAATTTTAAACCTACATTTAAAGATCAACTGTTCCTTCTCTGCCGGGAGAGAAACCAGTAGTTTTGTGTCTCCTGGTGGAGGGAGTGCAGCCAGCCACGCTCCACCAGAGCTCCTCAGCTGCCTTGTAATACAAGAAAACCTCTGAGACAGCACCAATTACCCAATCAGCTATAATTACACCTAATATCGCAGCCCCACAACCATGAGCGCTCTGTCTCCACAAATCTACCAACTCCCCCATTCCCCAGCCTTCCAAGCCCCACAGGGGTGCATTCATTCCCAGGGCGCTGACAGCCCAGCTGCTGACCACCGCACTCTGGTCCAGGTTTTCCCTTAGCTGACTGGTCGAGACAACAGGCAGTCTGGGAAGGGTCCTCTTTGAAGACCCACCAGAGAGACTCGGGCCCAACCTTGAGTTCAAGAAAGTTCAACTAAGTCACTCACCATCCTCTGAAGCCATGAGCAGGAATTTCTCAGAAGTGAAAATCTGCTTCTTCTCATCTACAACGAGCTGCCAGAAACCACTCAGCTTGGCCTCTGCAAGAAACAAAAGGTCACTCCATGACATAGCTCACTCCATCTGCCAGGACCCGGCCCCTCCATCCTGAAGCTGCTGGGGCCAGCTGTGTGGACAGACCCTCCTCTGCAGCAGGCAGCAATGTTCCCCTGGCACGGATGGGCCGCTCCTAGCCTCGCTGCCAACCCCCTCCCCATCCTGAGAACGAACCAGTCCTTCTGGTGTCACTGCCTATGTGAAAACCATCTGCTGCCTACAGAAGCCCAGGTAAACATCTCCCACCTGAAGTCCCACCTACTCCAGGTGCCAGGCTGAAATACCTGACGTTCACGCATCATGCCTTCCCTGGCTGAGGCTGATCTGAACTCACACCCTTCCAGCTGGTGAAATCCTTCCTTCAGGACCCTAGTCCAAAGGCTCCTTCGTGAAGCCTTTCCTGACAGCCAGCACCTAAACTAAAAGGAATTTCGAAACTGCTCCAATGCCACATTTTGCCTGAAACAACGGACATACTTTTGCATCTCCTCTCTCTCACTAGAGTAAAGCAGCTTAAAATTTGCAGAAGCGCAGTCATGTTCATCTTTGCCTTCCTGCCAAGGCAGCGTGGGGCTCTGGCATTTACACAGATGGCACCCAATGGTATAGGAGAAGAGCCGAACTCCACTTCTAACCACAGGAATAAGTTCACATATGTTGGCAGGCAGAGTAGGACATGCACTCAAGCAATCATGAAATACCAGGGAGCCACAAAAAGAAAGGGAAAGCTCTTTTGATTGTACCAATTTGGAATCTTTTCCAAGACATGTTCAGTATATAATATGACCTATATATACACACACACGTATATATATTAATACGTCAGAGGAACCTGGGTGGCTCAGTTGGTTAAGCATCTGACTTCAGCTCAGGTCATGATCTCACAGTTTGTGAGTTCGAGCCCCACACCAGCTCAGAGCCCGGAGCCTGTTTCTTTTTTTTTTTTTTTTTATTCCGGGGGGGGGGCGGGGAG
>NW_024080632.1:13352021-13432934 GCF_003009895.1 Hyaena hyaena
TACTGTGGATTTTTTTTTTTTTTTTTTGCCATTCTTATTCCATCTTGTCCATGGAAAGTATTTTTTCATTCTTACACATTTTAATTTAAAAAAATAAGGCATCCCATCTGTAGCAGGATCAATCATTTACTACATTTTTAGCCTCCTGTTTTTCCAGAAAGAAGCAGTGCCATGCAATGAGAATCAAGATTGATGAACATGGGATTGATTTTATATTCCCTGAACTTTGTCCTCTTCATTATTCAGGTCTGCGTACTCAGATTAGTCTAAGGGCTTCCAGTCCTGTATTATTATCATTATTATTTAATACTTTCAAGGGACTAATTCACTGAGTTTCCAGGATGGTTGAGAGAGTTTCAGGTGATTTTGCATATAAGCACTCAGCACAGTGCCTGGCATATATAAGCAGTACATTAATATTAGTAATCATTTGATTCATAAGAGTGAGCCAACCTGGTGCCCGGTTCAATCTCAAAGTACTTTTATTTACCCCTTCCCCCCCCCCAAACCACTTAGAACCCCTGGCCATTAATGCCAATGTTTAATTAATTACGGATAGGAAACATTACAAGAGCCAACAGTTTTAGTGCAGCCCCCAGTGCCTAAGCACGCCAGCTTCTTTAATACTTTTATTATTTTAAAGTTTATTTATTTATTTATCCGGGGGGGGGAGGGGCAGAGAGTGAATCCCAAATAGGCTCAATGCTGTCAGCACAGAGCCAGATGTGGGTCTTGAACTCACAAACTGTGAGTTCAACCTATTGAGCCACTGAGGCTCCCCTCAGCTTCTTTAAAACTTTTATTTGTCTATTTATTTATTTATTTACTTATTTAATTTTTATTACTGTTTGCTTCTTTCTTTCTTTCTTTTAAACATTTTTTTAATCTTTATTTTTGAGAGAGAGACAAAGTGTGAGCAGGGGAGGGACAGAGAGAGAGGGAGACACAGAATCTGAAACAGGCTCCAGGCTCTGAGCTGTCAGCACGGAGCCCAATGTGGGGCTTGAACCCATGAACCCCGAGATCATGACCTGAGCTGAAGTCAGACACTTAACCGACTGAGCCACCCAGGTGCCCCCATAGACTATTTTTTTTTTTTTTTACAAATAGTTTATTGTCAAATTAGTTTCCACATAACCCCCATAGACTATTTTTAAGAGCAGTATAAGCCTATGGAAAAATTGTTAAATAAACAGAGCTCCCATTTACCTTCTCTTTCTCACCGCCCCCCCCACCCCCCGTTACACCTCTAATAAATAACTTCCATTTGTGTGGTACATGTGTTATATAATTGATGAATCAGTATTGATGCATTATTATTAACTCAAGTATGTAGTTTACATTAGGGTTTACTCCGTGTGCTGGACATTCCATGGACTTTGAGGAATGCACTGTGACGGGTTTCCACCATTACACCATCATAGAGGACACTCTTTCTGCCTTAAAAATCTCTGGGGTGCCTGGTGGTTCAGTTGGTTGAAGGTCTGACTCTTGGTTTCAGTTCAGGTTATCATCACGTGGTTTGTGAGTTCAAGCCCCGTGTTGGGCTCTGTGCTGACAGCATGAAGCCTACTTGGGATTCTCTCTTTCCCTCTCTCTCTGCCCCTTCCGTTTGTGATTTCTCTCTCAAAATAAAAAAGTAAACTTAAAAAAATTATTTTTTAAAAGGCAACAAAGTGTCCAATTTTGTATTCCCGCCAGGATATGAGGTTGAGCCTCTTTTCATAAGCTTATTTGCCATCTGCATATTTTCTTCAGGATTGTCTTCAGGTATTTCTTCTTCTTCTTCTCCTTTTCCTTCCTCTTCTTCTTCCTCTCTTTCTCCTCTTCCTTCTTCCTCTTCTCCTCCTCCTTCTGGTTTTATTGAAGTGTGATTGACATAAAACTGTGCCTAAGTTTAAGGTGTACGAACTATTTGATATACCTATTTATTGTGAAATGATTACCATAGTAAGGTTAGTTAACACATCCATAGTAAGGTTAGTTAGCATATCTATCACTCACAGTTCTCACCCCCCCCATATGGTGAGAATTTGTAAGATCTACTCCCTCAGCAACTTTTTTTTTTTTTTTACAAATAGTTTATTGTCAAATTAGTTTCCGCATAACACTCAGTGCTCATCCCCACAAGTGTCCTCCTCCATGCCCATCCCCCCACCCCCACACATCCATCAGTCCTCAGTTTTTGTCAGCATTCAAGAGTCTCTCATGGTTTGCCTCTCCCTTTCCCCCACCATTTCCAACCTTCTTCTCCCCCTTGTTCCTCCATCAAGTTCCTCCTAATCCTCCTATACGTGCAAACATATGATATTTGTCCTTCTCTGCCTGACTTATTTCGCTCAGCATAACACCCTCAAGGTCCATCCATGTTGCTACACATGGCCAGATTTCATTGTTTCTCATTGCCATGTAGTATTCCATGGTATAGATAAAGCACATCTTCTTGATCCATTCATCTGTTGATGGACACTTAGGCTCTTTCCATGTTTTAGCTATTGTGGAGAGTGCTGCTATGAACATTGGGGTACCTGTGCTCCTATGCATCAGCATTTCTGTATCCCTTGGGTAAATTCCTAGCAGTGCTATTGCTGGGTCATAGGGGAGTTCTATTGTTAGTTTCCCTCCCTCAGCAACTTTTAACTATACAATACAGTAGACCTTGAACAAGGCAGAGGTTGGGGCGCTGACACAAGCATACAGTTGAAAATCTGGATACACCTTTTTTTTTTTTTAAAGTTATTTAGTTTTAGAGAGAGAAATGAGTAGGGGAGAGGCAGAGAAGGAGGGAGAGAATCCTAAGCATTCCCCCTCACCTCACCCCCACTGCCCCCCCACCAGTCTACTCTCTGTTTCTGTGAGTTCTTTTTTTGTTTGTTTCATTTATTTATGATTCTGAATATAAATGAAATCACACAGAATTTGTCTTTCTCTGTCTGACTTATTTCACTTGAAATAATGTCTTTGAGCTTTATCCATGTGATTGCAAATGGGAGGATTTCCTTTTTTCATATGGCTGAATAATATTCCATTTTATTTTATTTTAATGTTTATTTATTTTGAAAGAGAGAGAGAGAGAGGCAGAAAGAGAAAGAGAGAGAATCCCAAGCAGGTTCCATGCTGTCAGTGCAGAGCCTGGCACAGGGCTCAATCTCACCACTGTGAGATCATGATCGGAGCCGAAATCAAGAGTCAGATGCTTAGCCGACTGAGCCACCCAGGCACCCCAATATTTTATCTAATATATCACATTTTCTTTATCTCTTCCTGGATCCCCACTTGTTGTAGATTCTAGATGAGGGGCCATGTCTGTCTCACTGCTGGGTCCCCGGTCCCAACACCATCATGGCCATAAACAGATGCTCTCAAGAAAGATTCTTTTATTTTCTTGCAAATACACTGTTTTGAAGTAATTTTAAAATTGCAGGAAAGTTGCAGAGGTAGTACAGGGAGCTCTTGTAAACCCCCTGCGTGGGTTCTTCTATTGTAATCACCTCAAGTTACTGTGGTGCATTTTTCACAACGAAGACAATGATGTTGATTTCCGTTAGATAAACTCCATACGTGATTGTGCCAATTTCTCCCTTAATGTCCGTTCTGTGTGCAGGATCCAACCCAGGATACCATGCTGCATTTAGCTGTCATGCTTCCCCAATGTCTTCCGGTCTGGGAGGAACAGTTTCTCTTTCTTGTTTTTCATGACCTTGACAACTTTGAAGGGTACTGGTCAGCTCTTTGTAGTATGAGCCTCCATCTGGGTTTGTCTGATGTTCTTCTCGTGAGTTGGCCCGGAGTATGGACTTTTGGAAAAGAATACCACACAGGCCAAGTGCCTCTGTGTTTTCTCGTTCCCTAACAGCAGGGGGTGCATGAGATTCACAGGACGTTACTGCTGACTTTTGCCATCTAGTTGAGGTTGTGTGTGCCGGGCTGCTGCATGCACTAAGTCACTGTTTTCCTCTCTATGCTCTATTATTTGGAAGAATGTTCTAAATCCAGCCCACCTTTGCTTGAGGTGGGAGATGGGGAGGATTCAACTTCACCTCCTGAAGTGGGGAGTCTGTTATTTGGAATTCTAAAGGAAAATTTGTCCCTTCTCACCCATGTGTTTGTTCATTTATTTATACCAATATGAACTCATGTACATTTATTTCATGCTTTGGTTATAATCCAATGCTGTGTTACTAAGAAATATTTTTGAATGACAAAAAAATGAATGGATTTAGGCATTTCAGCAACTCTCTGAGGTTCATATCATTATGCCCACTTTACAGATGAGGAAACTGAGTCCTACTATCAAAATGGCAGAGGCAAGATTTGAATCTGTCTGGGTCAAGCGAAAGTTGTCCCACCTCCCTTGGAGGAACGGCTCTCTGCTGGATGACAGACAAGCACTTTCCTCTTGCCAGAATTCAGAGAGTCCCCAAAGCATCCAGGCCTTTCCTTCTCAATTATCTTCTTTCCTATCCCTTACCCCAGTTATGTTCTGTCAATGCATTTGCTCTTTTATAAAGCCTCTCTCGCCAGAATGTAGAACAAAAATCACATCTACTAGTTCTGCACAGCAGTTACTTCTATCTTGGTTTTATTTTTTATGTGTTTTAAAAAATTGATTTATTTTTGAGAGACAGAGAGAGACGGAGTGAGCAGGGGAGGGTCAGAGAGAGAGGGAGATACAGAATCTGAAGACAGGCTCCAGGCTCTGAGATGTCAGCACAGAGCCCGACGCGGAGCTCGAACCCACGAACCATGAGATTATGGTCTGAGCTGAAGTCAGACGCTTAACCAACTGAGTCACCCAGGAGCCCCCAGTTACTTCTATCTTGTAACTTCCCTCCCAGTCTTAACCCCTTGACACTCATTGTTTTTTACTCTGTTAGGTCATATGCGTATAGGCTTTTACAGTTTATAAAACTTAAAAAAAAATTTTAAACATTTTTATTTATTTTTGAGAGATAGAGCATGAGTGGAGGAGGGGCAGAGAGACAGGAAGACAGAATCTGAAGCAGGCTCCATGCTCTAAGCTGTCAGCACAAAGCCTGACGGCAGGACTCGAACCCCCCAACTGTAAGATCTTGACCTGAGCTGAAGTCGAAGTTGGTAGCCCAACCGACTGAACCACCCAGGCGCCCCAGGATTTTACAGTTTATAAAGTGCTTTCACACATCACCTGAACCTCATGATGACCCTGTGAGGTAAGGGTTACAAACAGTTCTAATGTGTTTCCCATTCTATACTTGAGATAGTTGAGGTCAATGAGCCGGAGAATCTTGCCCAGGACCTACTGCTGGGAAGTGGCAGACCCTGTAAGGAAGAAGGAACAACATGTGGAATGACCCAAAGGCGACAACCAGTGTGGGACATTTGGGCCAGTGTCTGCTGTTCATTATAGAGTATTGACGTGTAGCACATTGTGGCTATTCGTATTTTCTACTCCTTTTGATTCATCCTTGATAGGTCGTATGTTTCTAGAAACGTACCCATTTCTTCCAGGTTATCCAATTTGTTGGCATATAGTTGTTTATAGCTGTCTCCTTCAATCCAGTGCATTAAAAAAATTTTTTTTGATGTTTTTATTTATTTCTGAGAGAGAGAGAGAGAGAGACAGTGCGAGCGGGGGGGCGTGGGTGGGTTAGGTCAGAGAGAGAGGGAGATACGCAATCCGAAGGAGGCTCCAGGCTCTGAGCTAGCTGTCAGCACAGAGCCCGACGTGGGGCTTGAACCCACAAACCGTGAGATCATGACCTGAGCCGAAGTCGGACACCCAACCTGCTGAGCCACCCAGGTGCCCCAATCCCGTGCATTTCTATAGTGTCAGTTGTAATATCTCATCTTTCATTTCTTTTTAAAAACGATTTGATGCCTCCAGTGCATGAGTTCATGACTGAAGGAGCCCCACGAGGCAGGTTTGCTGTGCCCATCGTCTGTGGTCACTCAGAAGGAAAAGATCAAGACCAATGGCCAGCTGGGGAAGCTGGGGTCCAAGATAGAGGACCTGGAGCCAGCCTTGAGAACTACTCAACAGCTTAGGTCAAGGCTGCTGAAGGTCCAAGGTGAGGCATCTGTCCTGTCCCAGGTCCTATGACTCACCTCTGGGGACAGGAGGTAGGAATTGGCCCCGGCTAAGTAAGATGGTGAAACGAGGGTCCAATCAAACATAGGTGACCCTTATAGACCAGACCCTTTCCTGTGGGCAAGGAACGCGTTACCACTGTCCTGGGGTGGGGCGGGAGGGGGGAGGCAGGCAAGCTCCTCTCTATGCAAAGCTCCAACTGGGGAGCACAATGTAAGGAATTACAGGAGGAAAAGGCCAAGTCCCCCTCTCTGGGCCCTGTAAGGAGCAGGAGATCTAACGACACAGGGTGAGAGTGGTGACCCTGCCCTCAGCACCACATGCATGTCACCTGCACAGTCACAATGGACAGAGACCTGAAACCCCCTCTCCTTTTCCTCCCTCATAATCCCTCTTATTAACACCCTGTCAAACTCTGCATACAGTTTTCAATTAAAAACAATCAGTAGGCTTCGTATTAAAAGCATTAATTATATGCCTTTAGTGTCCTCCAGCAAGATAAGGTCACACAAGACACTGCTTTTTAAAATATAACACAAGTAATATTTATTTATTTACAAAACTGGAAAGAGAAATGCAATACCTTGTAATTCTAACTCCTTAACCGATTCCAAAAGTTAGCCTTGCATTGAACTTCCTCCTAATTTTTCTGTTCTGTTTGGTCTTTATGAATAGATGCAAAATCTATAGAATCCCAGGCTCAGAAAAGGTGCCACGGGGTGACCCAGTGACCCAGGTCGTCCAAGGGGCTCCTCAGAGGCAGAGGGGCCCCCAGGGCCTGGACAACTCCCAGCCCGGGCTGGAGGCTGCTGGGGCCCCTCCTTGATGCCGGGCTGCTGCGTGCCCTTGGGGCTGCAGAGCTGGGCCAGGGGAGCCGCCCTGCTTGATTGACAGGCAGCCCCAGGCCTCAGTCCTCCTCCTCCTCCCCCACCCCCCCCCCAGCCTGAGCTGGAAGAGTCAAGCCCACCAGGGCCGATCCCATAGTGATTGGCTGCTGTGCTGCTAGTTTACCTTGAGAGGGTTGGGCGGGATTGGGTCCTGCAGGACTGGGATGTGGAACCTTCCAGGGACACTCTTCACAAAGAACACAATGTCACCTGCTCCTCCTGGAGCCCCGCACACGGTGGCCCAACAGGTGCCTCCAGCCCTGTCCAAATTCAGGGGCCAGTGGAGGACTCGGCCCAGCAAACGTGGGGCTGGGCTGGGCATGGGGATCCGCTCCCTGGGATATGTTGTCAGCGCTCCCGTCACGTGCGACACTGGCCATGACCTTCATGTCCTCCTGCAAGGTCACGCGCATTTACCGCCACCCCAGTGTGCCCCTGGGGGTTTGGGTCCCTGAAAGGCGGTTGTTTGCCTTCCGCTCCCCCTCCCGCCTCTCTGCACTCCATTTCCTCCTCCTGTTCCTCTTCACGCCCCTTTTATCTTGATTCATTCTCCTGAATCCAGGACGGGAGGATTTCTGGAATCAGATTCCTGATGGAATAATTCTTTTGCTAAAACTGTGTGATCTTGGTAGCTGTAAGGCAGAGGACAGTCGTGTGATTCCAGAGGCCCCCACCCCACTCCTGGGGCAGGAGAGCACCAAGAAGGGGTCGGCCAGGGCAGACCCAGGCTCCCAAAGGGCCCCTCCAGCAGTGGGGGCCCAGCCCTCCTCATCCCAGCCCTGCTCCCCGCCCACCACTCGGGGTGCAGAGCTCAGGCCTGGAGCCAGGGCGCTGCGGGAGAGCGGGTGAGGGGTGGCGGGGAGACCGCGTGGTCATCGGAGATGCCAGGACCTCCTGTGCCTGGAAGGGGCCGGGTCCTTCAGGCTGAGAATCATCCAAAGAGGAGCAGGGGAGAGTCACACAGGACACTCATGGGCAGGAAACAGATAGGAAGGAGCCGGAAGTAGGAAGTAAATTCTATGCAGATGGCTGGGGTCTGCACCTAATCCTCTGGATCTGTAAAACCGGCTTCTGTGTGCACAAGGGCAGCGACAGTGAGGAGGTGGCCTCGGGGAAGAGAGGACGAGGTCAGGGGAGGTGAGAACTCAGGCCGCTGCCCCGGGACTATGCTCTGACCCCAGAGGGCAATTCTGTCCTCAGGGCTGCAGTCCCCCTGGGGCCCTGGTCCCTTCCTTTCTCCAGTGTGACGAGGGGCAGGTCCAGGGTCTCCAGCCCCTTCCCAGCCCTCGGAATATACCTGGGACCTGGAAGCAGCCCCTGAGCCACCCCGTCCCTCCAAGA
The DNA here is from genome assembly GCF_003009895.1 of Hyaena hyaena. Lineage (NCBI taxonomy): Eukaryota > Metazoa > Chordata > Mammalia > Carnivora > Hyaenidae > Hyaena > Hyaena hyaena. The sequence goes on from NW_024080632.1 coordinate 13,360,320, forward strand.
GGCAGTCACTGTCCCCAAGACATTGTGTGCAAGGCACTGCCCGCCTCCCAAGTTCCCTCCGCGTGACCACCTGGGCTGCCTCCTGCCTCCTGATTCCTGCCCGGTTCCCGTCTCCCGGCCGGCCTCCACCTTAGTGTTTTTCTCCACTCTGGGGACGGTGGAACCACGATCACGGGTGTACTGCCCCTTCCCTAACCAATCCGCCCACCCACTAGCCGATCCCGCCGAACCAGGGGCGCCTTCATGGCTGTGCTGGGCCCGTGGGGAGTGACAGCCCATCCCCCATATCGTGTGCTTGTCCTGTGCCTGCTCTGGCCTCAGGGACTCGGGCGACGCTGGGCGTTCACGCAACCCTGTCCCCCGCATGGGTCCCCCTGCCCCTAGGGAGGGTGAGCACGACATTGGAGGTAACATAACTTGTCCCAAGTCCCCCAGTCTCTAGGCGAGGCGAGGGGAAAGACCAGCAGGTGCGCCGCACAAACACCTGTGCCAGCCAGCCTTTGCCCCGGGCGCTGGGAGGAGGGGGGGAGGCCGCGTGCGGGCGCTGGGAGGAGGGAGGGGGGACGCGTGCGGGCGCTGGGAGGAGGGGGGGGACGCGGGCGGGCCCTGGGAGGAGGGGGGGACGCGGGCGGCACAAGGCCATCCCAGGGTGGGCCCGGACCATGGAGTGGGAAGCAGGCCCGCTGCTGTGTGGCTGGAGCAGTGGGCTGTGACACAGGGGCAGGAACCCCGGCCCCACTCCACGAGCCTCTGTCCTGGGCCTGTTCAGTCCTGGGAGACGGCTCGGGGGCTGTGAGAGCCGTGGGTGCGGCCGCCCCAGCAGCCTTCACACAGGCTTCTAGAACTCCTGCCGGCAGAGAGTGTCTCTGGGCGGCTGCACCCAGGCCTCTCTCACATGGAGGCAAGTGCAGGATTTATTCTGGTCCCGGGACCCAGGATTTGGGTGAGGAGAGGAGGAGGGAGATGTGCTCCAGGGAGCACGCCCACCTCACTTCTGCAGGGGGTCCCCGGAGCGCGTGCAGGAGGCCGGCAGGGAACAGTCTCTGTGATGCCCACCCCGGGAGCGCCCTCTCACCCAGGGGCAAAGCTGAGGGTGGCCCATGCAGGTGCTGCTCCGTGACCTGAAGGTGCAGAGGGAGAGGGTCCCCGGGTCCCCAGCACCCGCCTCCCACGAAGCACTTTGTCTCCAGTTCAAGCGAGCGTGACAGAGTGTGGCTCATCAGACCGCCTCTGTCACAGGTCACACCAATCCTGACCAGGTAACCATCTCTGCTCAGTTCCCAAGACGTGTGAACCTAACATGACCAAGATTGTGATGCTTGTCAGAGACAGAGCAGAAAAGAGCCGGTCTTGGCGGAAAGATAAACTTTAAGTAACAAAGCAAGAAAAGATGATTCCCAACAGGACACCCTGAGCCAGCAGACATGGCTGCTCCTATTCCTACAGCATCAAAATATGAGAAGAACACATTTCCCTTTCTCTCTGATCTCACATCCCCCTTCCTCAGTCTCCAAAGCTGCAGGTATAACCCAACTGCTCCCAGGAGCCCTTTCCTGATGCGCCTGAGGGTAGTTCCCTACCTGGGGGGTCTTCATCCTCGCTGTTTGAATCATATCTTCTGCGGACAATCCGATCTGTAGAGACACAAGCATGAGCCACCCAGGCGCCCCCTCCACAAGTCCTTTAGATCATGCCCTTGGCCCCTGAACCAAGAGCTTCCCTCCCTTCAATTCTCAACTCCTCCTGCCCCAGCAAGAGAGCGTTCCTGCAAGAGAGCGTTGACACCCTGGAGGAGGCGTCTGAGCCAAAAACGTGGCCTGATTCACAGCTCGGCCTCTTCTCTCTATCAATCCCTGACCCCCGAATGTGACCCTGTTTTCCCCAAGCCAAGCCCCACTGAAGGAGCAGGGGAAGCCCAGCTGTGGACACCCCCCACCCATCTTCACACCGTCAGCCGCCTCATGGAGCCTTCCCCGATGGCCCGTTGACCACCATCAGTGGCCAGTGTTCTGCTCAGCTCCCAGGCTGACTCAGAAGCCAGGACTTTCCAAACCAACTGTCCCAGGAGGGCGGCTCTGGCCCTTTCCCTGACCAACCCTGGCTGAGCAGCTCCTGAGAATGAACTGGGCAAGTGGCCCATTGGGCTGGTATTGAATGAAGTCTGGGACATCAGTGTTTCACTGGCTGTTGGTCTGGGCTAAGGGCTGCCTGACAGCGGGAGGGGTTGTGCTGGCCCTGAAGGGGCATCTTCCCTGCTCCTTCCTTCCTCCCTCCCCCAGATCCAGTTTCTAGAGGTCCTCACCCATCCCTAGTGCCAGGGGACAGAGTCCCGTCTCCTCTTAGATGGTCCTCCTTACCCACAGCCTGTGACGCCACCCCAGGATTTTCCTGAGGACCCCTGGACCCTCGTTACCTCCGCGACCACATGTTTATTTCACCACCTGAAAGTACTGTCCCTTCTCGCCCCTCTCCCAGGCACATGAGGACAGGGGAGAACACTGGCTTGTTCTGGACTCTTCTGGCAGAGGAGGAGGGGGGAGGGCTGTGGGCAGGGGTGCGAGGGAGGGCTGGGGGTGGGGAAAGGGGAAGGGACAGCGTGGTGACCATCCCTGCAGAGACCAGCAGAGCCAGAAACCCAGGGAAGGACCTGGTGTCAGAGGGACGCAGGCCCAGCTGCTGACGAGGGCCCAGCGCCCTGGAGATGCCCCAGCTGTGCCCTGCACAGAGCCCTCTCCTGCCCAGCTGTCCCGAGCGCTGGGGACTTGGGGGCAGTGGAGGCAGTGCCCTTAGCCTGACACAGTGCAGATGGAGCAGAACAGGGAAGATGGCCTCTGAGCCCACGGACCCGGAGACCCAGCACCCGGGGAGGCCGGGAGAGAGGCTGGGAGGGAGAAGGCCGCTCCTGCACTGGCCCTGAGTCCTGGGTCCTGTTAAGGGGACCTGTCTGTCCCCCCATGCTGAGGCCGCCAGCTCATGCAGTCACTTTCCTGGCTTCTGTGCCAACCTCTGTCCCAGTGTCTAGAACTTTCTCTTCCGAATGTCCTTGTGACACTCACTTTTCCTTCCCTTCCACTAGATGCTGCTCTAGAGCTGTCTACAACATCCCCATTTCTGATTCCGAGGTTCTAGTGTGGGCAAGGCACGGAGGTGATCTGGGGAGCCCCCCCCCCCCATTCCCCAGAAGGCGAGTGGAGATCCGAGTGTTTGCCTGGGCTCCTTGACATTATGGGGACAATATTAACTCCAAGAGCTAGAGCTGGACAGGCACTCAGCATGTGTCAGGCTCTTTTCATCCATCAGATTCACCCAGGTCCCTTGAAGTTAGTTCCCACCCTACATTCCAGGACACTGAACCTCAGAGAGGTAATGTGATCTGCCCAGAGTCCCACAGCACATAAGTGGACAGGCTGTGATTCGAACCGAGGTTCCCAGATTCCAAATGCCAGAGACATAGTATCGTCCTATTTGTCTGTAGCAGTTGTTAATCACTGAGCTCCTCCTATGTGCTGGGCTCTGTGCAAGGCTTGGAGAATAGAGAGGAGTAGGACATGCCCCACCCCCTTTTCTTGATGTTTATTTTTGAGAGAGAGCAGAGGAGGGGCAGAGAGAGACGGGGGAACAGAGAATCCCAAGCAGGCTCCACACTGTCAGTGCAGAGCCCGATGCAGGGCTCGAACTCACTAACCGTGAGATTGTGACCTGAGCCGAAGTCAGACACTTAACTGCTTAACCGACTGAGCCACCCAGGAGCCCCAAGACGTGCTCCAAATGGCGGTTTGTGCTATGTCCACTCCCCTGGGAGGCTCGCGGGCAGTGAGCACCTGTCCCAGAGCCGAGCACAGAGCTCGGCACAGAGGAGGGCTTCGGTTCATGAGCCACAAGTAAGTGAACTGCTGTCAGTTATGAAACAAGCACTTTGGAAGATGCAGCTCAACTCTTGAGAATGGAAAGAAAAACATTTTCCAGCAAATGATGCTGGGCCAATTTTCTATATTGAAATTTTTTTGTCAAGTTTTCATTTATTTTTGAGAGAATGCAAGTGGGGGAGGAGCAGAGACAAAGGGGGACAGAGGATCTGAAGCGAGCAGACAGCCCGATGCGGGGCTGGAACCCAAAAACCATGAGATCACGACCTGAGCCAAAGTCGAACACTCAACTGACTGAGCCCCCCAGGCGCCCCCTGTATGGAAATCTCTAAGCCAACCTCGAAATATATCCAAAAATCAGTTTCAGATCGACTGTGGATCTCATTATACAAGGTAAACCAACGAACTTTTAGAATAAAAGAGAAAGTTTTCATGACGTTAAGGGTAGGCACAGATTACATAACTAGCATACAACAGCACTAACCATGAAGGGGGAAAATGACTACTTTATTTTTAAAAAATGTTTATTTATTTTGAGAGAAGGGGAGGGAGAGGCAGAGAGAGAGGGGGAGAGAGTCTCTCACTCTCCATGCTGTCAGCCTGTGGGGCTCTATCTCACAACCGTGAGATCATGACCTGAACTGAAATGAAGAATCAGATGCTTAACCGACTGAGGCACCCAGGCACCCCCAAAATGGCTACTTATAAGGAAGAACTTCCGCTCATCCATAGACACCACAAACTGATAAGCCACGGAATGGAAATGCTTTCTGCATATATGTGTCCAATAAAGAACTGTGTCTATAGAGAGAGGGAGAGAATAGAAGATACGAATACACACTTCACAAAATGAGAATATCTATTGATAAAACTCAAATGAAAATATGCTAAATCTCATCAGTTTTCAGTGAAATGCAGTCTGACCCCTGGATGTGAAACTGGCACACAAGCACCAGAATGTCTAAGTGAAGATTGTCAATATCTCGTGCCGCTGGGATTTGCAGGATCTGGAACTCTCTTCAGCGCTGACGGCTGGATAAGTTGATTCGACATTCTGAAAGACTATGTGTCAGTATCTCCTAAAACTACATTCATTCCCTGCACTCCACGATTCCTCCCTGTATAGTCCCAACACAGACGTGTACTTAGGTTCACAAATGCAGACGAACTGGAAGTTTCTATGAGCACCGCTGTCAGTAAGAGTCCCAGACGTGCACCGGTCCAAATGCCCACCAATCCTGCAGGATAAAGCACGGTAGAGTCACACGGCGGGGACACCATACATTGGAGGATGAACAAATGACCAGTGCATGAAACAATGTGATTGAATCCCACAAACACGGAGTCGAGGAAATCAGACCCCAGGGTCTCTACTCCTTGCCAGGTAATGGGATAGACAAGCTGCACACATTGTCTCATTGGGTCCTAATCACAAGACCCTGACTTGCTAAAATTATCCCATTTTGCAAACAAGGAAACTACGGATCTGAGCGTTTAGGTGTCTTGTCTGCATTCAGAAGGAGCATGGAGCAGACAACACAGTGCACTTCTCACCCAGAGCCAGAAACCCTGCCCAGGCCCTTCCCACGGACGTCCTGGGGTGAGGCTGGGAGGCACCCCCACCTCTTGGGGAGTCCCTAGAACCCTCCCAGGCTTCAGAGCACACTGGACCATCTGCAGGATGACTGTAACACGGCTCCATCGACAATACGATCCACGATGGAAAACACACACGAATGCTAAAAATTTTAGTAGCCATATTAAAAAATGGGAAAATCAATTCTAATAATAGAGTTCATTTGATCTGATCTAGCCAAAATGTTATTATTTCAATATGCAGTCAACATACAAGGTAGCAAGGAGATGCTATAGGTTCTTCTTTCTTAAGAACTCTCCAAAGAAGAGTTTACAATGTAGCACATCACAATGCACCCCCTCCCCAGAGCTGGGCTAAAGAACTAGGAATTTGGTGTGATGCCTGAGGCACTTACATACTTCAGAAGGTGGCCTGACCTGTTTTAGCTACACGGCAGGGTCTGGTTCTAGTTCACTGTACCCAGGTCCCCTCTGGGAAGCACTCGGCTTCTCTCTTCTCTCCAGCTGATTCAATTTTTTCCACACCAGTTAATTTTTCCAACCACGAATAGAATAAAGGCAGTTTTGGGGGTGCCTGAGTGGCTCCGTCGGTTGAGCAACCGACTCTCGACTTCGGTTCAGGTCATTATCTCATGGTCTGTGAGTTCGAGCCCCACATCGGGGCTGACAACACAGAGTCTGCTTGGGATCCTCTCTCTCTCTCTGCCCCTCCCCTGCTTGCATCCACTTGCACACACAGTCTCCCTCAAAATAAATAAATGAACTTAAAAAAAAGAGAATAAAGACAGTTTTCTAAACGTGCTGTAAAAATAACCTTTAGACTTTAAATGCTCACTAACTGCATGCGACTGATGGCTAATGAATAGTGCAGCTGTGGTATAATCAATTCTGTACAATTCTCTATCGAAAGCTCCTTGACTCATACATAACAGTAACATTCATTGAGTGCTTAGTGTATTGTAGGCATGGTACCCAGCACTTTACATGCCTTCTCTCACTATCACCCTAAGAGGTAGATATTATTGCTATTTACATATGAAAAAAACAAGACACAGAAAGGTCGTGACATAAGCACAAGGTCACAAGACTTATAAATGACAGAGTTGGAATTTGAACGCAGACAGTTTGGCTCAAGTATATAATCACCAGGTTTTGCTAAGTACTTTTTTAAAAAAATAAGTCTTTTTTATTGTAATATAATACCTTAACATGTAGGATTCCTCTAAAAGCATGATATAAACATTAATCAAAATATTTGGCTAATCCACACACTATATTCCCAGTTTACAGAAAAGCCTCTTGCCTGTGACAGAAAAGCCTATACAATGAAACATCTTGCTTGGAAGACTGCTTACCCCAGTCATTACACAGAGTATATAGTTTATTTCTTTTTTAAAAAAATTTATTTCTGAGAGAGAGAGAGAAAGCGTGAGCAGGGAAGGGTCAGAGAGAGGGAGATATAGAATTTGAAGCAGCCTCCAGGCTCCGAGCCAGCCGTTAGCACAGAGCCCGACGCGGGGCTCGAACCCACGAACCGTGAGATCATGACCTGAGCAGAAGTCGGCCGCCTAACCGACTGAGCCACCCAGGCGCCCCCAGAGTATATAGTTTCATAAATGCTACAGAGCACAATAAAGAAAAAAATCCCAAGTCAGCTCATTAGTGTCACACAATTTGATGAAATGCTAAATAGAGCAAGGCGCAGACACAACAAACCTGGTCCCAGATGGCCCCTGGAGGGGTGGGGATGGGCATGGGGAGGAGTTTTCCCTGACTTGTGACTTTCAGTACTAAGGTCCTGGGCAAACTGGACAGCAAGTTGATCTTTCTACTTAAAACGGTACAGGTTGAGGGCACCTGGGTGGCTCAGTCGGTTGAGCATCCGACTTCAGCTCAGGTCATGATCTTGCAGTTTGTGAGTCCCAGCCTCACATCAGGCTCTCTGCTGTCAGTGCAGAGCCCCCCTCAGATCCTGTTACCCTCTGCCTGCCCCTCCCCCACTTGCACTCTCTCAAAAATAGGTAGATAGATAAATAAATAAACAAATAATAAATAAATAACATGATACAGGTTGGTCAGACCCTTGCAAATGGGAGAGGACTTACCCACCAGCTCACCTGATATTACACATTAAGAACTGATTCTTTTCCATTCTTCCTGAATAATTTGACCCTTGGTTCAAATGTTGGTCCCAAGCCATGTGCCTGTCTGGTTGGCACCACCCACTGGGCTCCTCATCCGTCTCCCCCACCCACCGCAGCCCCTCTGGCCTCTTACCCACAGTACAGACACAGGGGGAATCTTCAAAATGCAAATATGATGTCAAGACCCTCACCTCTGGTGCCAGGGGCTGAAAATCCTTCACCGAGTCCCCTGGGTTCCATTTATGGGTCCACTGGAAAGGGGGGGCTATGATTAGTTTTTTTTTCTCAAGTTATGTCCTTCCTGTCCTTTATGTGTTAAGATGCTCTTCTTTTTAGGAAACGAAAGAGACATGTATCTGTTGTTGCTTTCGTAATTCTTAATAACCAAAATAGAAAAAATACATACATTTGTTTGGGGGAGGGGTGACACAGTTGGTATTTTCTGCCATTGGTTTATGGATTGGGGTCTTGTCTCCATTACCTCTTAGCTGTGTGACCTTGGGTAAGCACCCTGGCGTCTCTGCGCCTCGCTGCCTCCTCCTCTGGTCGCTGGGAGGATTCAGCGATCTGGCCTGTGGAAAGCTCTCGGTTTCAGCCCTCTGCTTGAGCCACAGCGGCTGGAAGGGCTCAGCGTCCTCATTCCCGGGACAACAGCGCCACCCAGTGGCTCTTCGTCCCGGCTGCACCGGTGCCGCTTCTGCGCGGCTTCCGCCCAGGCGGAGGCAGAAGCAGGGAGAAAAGCCATACATATTCATGGGATCCTATAAAGCTCAGGCCTGTCCATCTCCCTGAGAATAAAGTTTGTTCTTTGGAAACTACTGTCCAAGCTGTCAGCTCTAGAAGAGGAAAGAAAATGAAATCTCTCTCCCTGGCCCCAGTGGGAGGCATTTGCTTTCTTTGGGGAGGGGGGAAGCTGTCTCTTCACACTGGGAGACAGGGCAGTGGGGCCTTGGCCTTGTCACCCGCTGGGGCCGGGCTGGGCGTCAGGTCATGGCCAGCCACAGCCTCCCCTTGCCTCTTGCTTTCCTGCGAGGTCTGAAGAACGCAAAAGGACAGTCAGCTGAAGGTGGGAGCCCTTTTTGTGACAGTCACCAAAGACATCAGCCATTGGAAACAGCCCTTTGTCATCAGAAAGGCAGATGCAGGAGAGACTGTGCGACCCCGAAGCCAGGAGCGCACCCTCTCCTTTACGTTGTGCCTGCGTGTGAGTCACTGGCGTGGGTTTTCCTCCCCTGTCTGTGCTTGGAGGCTTCCGTTTGGCCTGTGAGCCTGGAAGGAAGCTCAGCCAGGGGTAGAGAAGGCTGGCTCTGGGGAGAGGTAGGATTGCGATCAAATCCCTGGTCTGACACTTGCTGACTGGGTGGCCTTGGGCAAGTCTCTGTCTCCTTGACCTTATTTCTGCATCTGCAGCTGGGGGTGACCAGAGTGCTTCCTCAGGGATCTGACGTGGGGTTTGAGCGTGCTCCTCTGTCTCGCCACGTCAGGTGTGTGCAGAAGCCCCGCAGGCCTGGTGCAGGAGGGAGGCGAGCCCCACATAATGGGGCAGCTGCCGCGGGCCAGAGCACTCAAGGCCTTCCACCCTCGGCATAAAGACAGCCTCAAAACCCCCAAATTTGGGTGTCGTATGTTTGGTTTTGCAGAGGCGTCGTGGGTCGGCGTTGGCGCTGTGGGGCTTCGCTGACCCGACGGAACAGATCTGGTCTGCAGGGGAGTGTGGTAGAAAGAAGTGTGGCCCCAGTGCTGCCCGTGTCTCTCAAATGTTCAAGAGAAACAGGAAACCAGCTGCATTTATACGACATTGAATGTTGGCGACTAATCGACATTTTAAAAACAATCTATCGGGACATAGATAGACAAAATCCTCCGTTAGCTCTGTGACCTCAAGAAAGTCTCTTACCATCTCTGAGCTTCTGTGTCTTCATGAATAATGACAGTAAGAATACGCCTAGCTCCTGATCTTAGCCATTTACAGAAATTACTTTATTGAAACGTTCCCTCACGTATTGCTTTTAACCCTCAGCTTACAGGTGAGGAAACAGAGGCACAGCGAAGCCAAGGAACTTTCCCAGAATCCCACAACCAGTAAGTGACAGGGCTGTTGCGAGGCTTCAGAATGAAGTAGTGCATGCAAACGGCCAGTGACTGTTAGCTGCGTTTTGCCATTGTCAATATCACTACTGTTATTAATAACAGGAATGGCTCAAGGTCAGTTCTCATATTTAATTTGATGACCAAAGCAAGCTGCTAGACTTCAATCTGTCAGGCAAAGACAGAGGCCAGCTCTAAAGTATGTGTATATATTTTTGCAGATTGCTCTTTAGCATCTTAACTTTTGTTGTTGTTGTGCTTTTTTTTTTCTTTTTTTTTTCTTTTTTTACAGAGGCTCCAGGCTACCCTGGCAATGGGTTTCCTGGGACAATAATTAGATTTAGACCCCTGGTGCAGTGGATAGATTTTCGTCTTAGGGTGACCAAGCCAATCATGACCTGTAATTTACAGCTTGAGTTGTTCTGAAATCAATACGGATTTGCTCTTCACCGAGTGGGCTGTAAAACATGGGTGACAGACGGCCCCGAAAAGCAGTTGACATGGGAGCAGAGAGCTTGCTGGGGCCTGGAGAGAGGCCAGGCTATTTGAGAGATAAGACAGAGGGTGCAAGACACCAACCTCTGTCCCAATGGGCTGTGGTCAGAGTCACCCAGAGTTCCCCCTGGGGTCTGCAGGGGACCCCGTCTTGCTGAGAGAGTAGATCTGATTGGCAGAAAGAGAACAAGTTTTGGAGTTGGGTAGAACTGGATTTGTAAGCCAACCGTGCAATTTTTCTACCGGTGGTACTCTGGGAGGATTGGGTTCATTCCCCGACCCTCAGTTTTCTCATCTGCAAAATGGGCAACTAAGCGAGCCTATTGCAAAGATAAAGAGGAGCTGAGTCAGTGTTAGCAAAGCCCTGGTTTTACCACACTGTGGGAGTATCAAGCACAGTTGTCTAGAGGCTGTGGAGTCAGGGGTACCTGGGGGTGAAATCCTGCCCCTTTCACCTTATGATCAGTAGCCTCGGGTAAGTCACTCCACCACCCTGAGCCTCATTTTTCCTATTTGGGAAAATAATAAAAGCCCCCTACCTAGGGTGGTTGTGAGCATTACATGAGATGATGCTCACGAGATGAATTAGCACCGTGCGCAGAACACAGCGTGAGCTTAGCAGGAGGAAGGCATTACTTTTTGCCAGTCTGATTCTTTGCCAGCTCAAGCCAGGCACAGACGAGGCTCTCAGTGAACATTGGCTCAGTTGCAGGGCGGATTGATGTCTTCTTCAGGAAATAGATAGCATCCTCAAACTGGGTCATTGGAGGAGAGTTTAATTTAAACAATTAATGACCCTGAAAACATTCAAATAATAAAATAGTCATTAAAATACACATACATGAACTATTTGTAAATGTGTGGTTGAGGCGTCAGACAGTCACCATGGAGAGCGCCCAGTGGCAGGGCCACCCCAGTAGCATACTGCCCTCCCCACCCATTTAGCAAACATTTAATAATTATCCATTTTTAATTTTTTTAATGTTTATTTATTTTTGAGACACAGAGAGAAATAGAGCATGAGCGGGGAGGGGCAGAGAGAGAGGGAGACACAGAACCCAAAGCAGGTTCCAGGCTCTGAGCTGTCAGCACAGAGCCCGACACGGGGCTCGAATGCACGAACCCATGAACCGTGAGATCATGTCTTGAGCCAAAGTCAGACGCTTAACTGACTGAGCCACCCGGGCACCCCAGTAATTACCCATTATATGCCAGGTCTTGTGATGGAGGCCTGGGGCACATGTCACCAAGGCAGTGGTTCCTTTCCCAAAAATGTCTAGATTCATTGGGCAAGAAATAGACTCTTGAATTTAAAAAGACACAATAAAACTCAACCATTTTTAAAGAGATAACCAAGTTAGTTATTTTTTTAAGTTTATTTGTTTATTGACAGAGAGAGAGAGCGAGCGAGCACAGGCACAAGTGGAGGGGGGAGGGCAGAGAGAAGGTGAGACAGAATCCCAAGCAGCCTCCATGCCATATCCCGATGTGGGGCTTGAACTCATCAACTGTGAGATTGTGACCTGAATCAAGATCAAAAGTTGGATGCTTAACTGACTGTGCCATCCAGGAGCCCCAAAACTCAACCAATTTTTAATAAGACATGACAGACAGGAAGCAACGTCTCGTACTGGTTATGCACATGGGCTTCAAAGCCAGATCACATTGGCTTTGATGTGGGCCCTTCCCATGCAAGATGAAGGTCCCTGTACCAATCACAGCACCATGTCAAACCTCAGTTTCCACATCTGCTAAGTGGGAATGATGAGTGCGTGTATTTCAGAGGATCACGGTGAACCCTAAACACAGTAATACAAGTAAGTCAACATGTTATGAGGGGGTCTTGTCGCAAGGAACTCAGATGTGCTCCAGGAACAGAGAGTGGCTCCCGCTGACAATCAGCAAGACAACGGGAACCTCTGTCCTTACGGCCACAGAGAACCGATTCTGCCAACGGCCACAACACATGAGCTTGGAAGGGGAGCCTGAGCTCCAGTGAGGAGCTCGGTGACACCTTAAGCGCAGCGGGTGGGACTCGGAAGGGAAGATCCCACTAAGCTGTGCCTGGACTAGCGACTCATGGAAACCACAAGAAACTAACTGTGTGTTATTTTAAGCTGCTGGATTTGAAGCCGTTTTGTTATGATCACTAAGACATTAGGTAATTAGCTGTGCCCAGGTCTACACAGCTCCTCAGGGAGAAGGGCCAGGATCCAGAAAAAGAGGGAAGCACCACACTGATTGAAAGGTAACCGGCCAGAGGGGTTAAAATGCAAAAGATTTGCTGATTAGCACTCAGCTGACTGGAAAATTCAACTCATCGAATCTCTAATTTCTGCCCCTTATGATTAGTCAGGGATTTTCTGGATTAGAAATCAAGTTTTCCGGGACGCCCGGGGGTGGGGTGGGGCTCACTTGGTTGAGCCACAGCCTCTTGATTTCTGGGCAGGTGATGCTCTCAGGGTTGGGGGATGGGGCCCCGAGCTGGGCTCTGCGCTCAGCACGGGCCTTGCTTGGGATTCTCTCTCCCTCTCTCCCTGCCCCTTCCTCACTCACGCGCACGCGCTCTCTCTCTCTCAAAATAAATAAATTCACTTAGAAAAAAAAAAGGAATAAAATTTTCCCTGGCAAACGGGACCAATAGCACGGAAGGGCAGCGGCCCCAGAGCCGGGGGAGGGAAGCCTCACGTCACGTGTTACACAAAGGTCTGATTCAGAACAGCCCCCTGTTTCCACGGGAAAGCGCAGTGGGGCTGCTTCCTGAGCAGCAGCGACCTGACCCTGGGCCTCCCCTGTGCTCCTCCCCACTGGGCCCCAGGGGCCGAAAAAAATGACGTCTTGGGACATAGGACTCACTCCTTTGTAGACAGAGATGACTCCGACGGGAGGAGGTGGGTGCCCACCGACCGCACAGCCGCCCCCACTACACTAACCACGGAACACTAGCGGCTCCCAGCCACCCGGACTCTCCCGAGCCTGACAGAGACACCGCAGGCTCCCCAGGCAGACTCACACGGGCGCCCCTTCTATCATTGTTCTTTTAAAAACTTTTTTTAAATGTTTACTTATTTTTGAGAGAAAGAGAGACAGAGAGCATGAGCAGGGGAGGGGCAGAGAGAGAGAACGAAGGAGACACAGAATCTGAAGCGGGTTCCAGGCTCTGAGCTGTCAGCACAGAGCCCGACGCAGGGCTCGAACTCACAAACTGAGACCATGACCTGAGCTGAAGTCCGATGCTTACCCGACTGAGCCCCCCCGGCACCCTGCGAGGCAAATAGATTAACCCAGGCTCAGACAGCCCTTCAGTGGCGGAGCTGGATGTAACTGGTACAGACTGCCCCCCACGTCTGTGTTTGACTCACTCTGGGCGACTCTCCGAAGCAGGATCCCGCACACCATGGGTGCACATGTGCTGTTGTTGAGGGGGGGGTGACTGTACCCGGGCTGAGCCCCCAGGGCAGCCAGTGCAAAAGGACAAGTGGGCTGCTTGTTGGTAGAAGCGGTGCAGGGAAAAGGCACGGGAGGTGCGCGCTCACCCGAGCCCCTGCTGCAGGTGACGGACCCGCCCGTGAGGCTGAGGACCTCGGCTTCAGCACCCCTCAGCTGTGGTCCAGACTCACCTGTTTCCACCGTTTGGCTCCATCCATTCCTTAGTTGAGACATCCTGAGAACCCGCAATGACAAACACCGAGTGGGGAAGTAGACAGAGTCCCTGCCCCTGGGGAACTTGTATTCTAATATAAAGATAAAAGAGATAAAGAAGCAAAGCCAGAAATCAAGTAGTTTTTAAGAAGGAACTAAGATATGAAGGAGCCAGAGGGGGCTCTTCATAGGGAAACCAGAGAAGATCTGTCTCAGGAGCAAATCCAAGACGAGAACAGAGAGAGGGAGGCAGCCAGGCTGGGAGTTGGAGGAAGAGTGCTCCAGGCACATGGAGAAGCAGGTGCAAAGGCCCTGGGGTGGGAATGAGCGAGGCCTATACGTGGAAGAGAACAGCTGCAGTTAGAAGGCTGACACACAGTACTCGTGGCAAAACACAGGGGGCGCTCATGTAGCATGAGGTCAGAGAGAAGGTTGAGAGGGGTTTTAGGATAAAAGGAACTTGGGCTTCGTCCGGTGGCCACAGAGCCTCAAAGAGGAGCAGCAGGATCCAAGTTACGCTGACGTTCCTACCTCTGACTGCCATGGGGAGGTTGGAAAAGACAGCTCCAAGAAGGGGGGCGGGGAGAACAGGTTGGAGGCCCAGCGTGGTCCTGGCTCGGCCACCCTGAGGGACTTCTTGCTTTATCCCGCTCCAGAGGCGCTGGGATCCTGACCTTCAATTCACTAAGCTCTTTCTTGCCTCAAGGTTTCTCACCAGGCGCTCCCTCACCTTGCTCAAAGCTGAAAGAGACACTCCCCTTTAGCTCCTTTCTCTAACCATCTCTCCAGCTCCTTCTTTATACCGTCTTCCCTCCCCTCACATCTGTTCACCTGGGATGCCTTCTCTGACCCCACGTCCAGGTAATCACTCGTGGCATCTAGATCTTTCCATTAGAGCTACAGCTTGCACGAAGCTAGTGAAGGCTACCCACCCCTTTCCCCCTCTGAGAGCCTATGAAGGCAGGAAATACATCGTTGCTGCCCTACATAGGAAGCACATAGAAGGCCCTCAGCAAAGTTGGGGCGCCCGGGGGGCTCAGTAGGTTAAGTGACCAACTCTTGGTTTCAGCTCAGGTCATGATCTCACAGTTTCATGAGTCCAAGCCCCACGTTGGGCTCTATGCTGACAGCCTGCTTGGGATTCTCGCTTTCCCTCTCGCTCTCTCTGCCCTCCCCACTTGCACTGTCTCTATCTCTCTCAAAATAAATAAATAAACTTTAAAAAAAGGCTCTCGGTAAATATTTATTTGATGGAGTAATATTTTGTTAAAGTTAGTGGCAGTTTGAGATTTATGCTGCTGACCCGAAAGGCTTTTTAAACAATTAAGCAGGGTCAGTCTTTCAGATGAATGTGTTTGTAGACCAGTAACCATGATTGGTAGCACGGCTCGTGAGGCCGGGGACAGTCCTAAACACATGAACCCCACTCGCTCACCTAATTATCTCAATAACCATAGAAACTGGGAGCGCTCACCCCTACTTCTCAGATGGGAAGCTGAGGACAGAAATGGTTAAGAAACTAGCCCAATAACACCTTGTGACTGTGTAATGAAGCCCAGTGACTATGCAGTTTGAGTCCGCGTCCATTTGGATACAAAGCTCATGATCTTTTGATCACTGGTTCCTGAAAATAGGCACTATATGAACTCATAGTGCACCGAAAAATGTCTTAAAACTCCTTTTCTAGCCCAGGATCACCCCGAACTACCTTCTGCACTCTTGACTGATACACTTTTTCCCCTTCCGCTTTAAGATTCCTTATGGCTGAAGCTACAGGAACAGACACAAACTCGAACCAGTGCCTTTCACAGGCTGCGAAAACCGTGGACACTCTCCCAGAGAAATGTTTCCGTGCCGACGCACACACGCACTGGGACATACACTCATAGGCACACACATGCACACACACGCACACACAATGGTTTCACTGGTTTGCCTTCCATTTCACAGGGTCCACAGACCTCCTGAATCTTACCCACAGTTCCTCAGTGAGAATCCCTCCGTTGGAAATCTGAAAAGCCTTCAGCACCTTAGCGTTTGCCAAAGGAAAAGAGCTTCTGCTCCTTCCGAGTGCATGAGAAAACTTCAGAAATGTGTGTAAAAATAGGTGCACTCCCAACTAAATAACCCGCCCCTTGCTGCTTCAGGAGCTTGTCTTTCTCCACAGTCTCCGGCCTGAAGTGGTTCTCTCTTCCAGGGAGCAGGAAACTCTGTAATTAGGAGAGTGGGTGACAATGGCCTTAGCGGTCCCCCGGCTGTTGACATGCTAGCGGAAAGAGCTGGCGCCAACTCTCGCCTTTTTGGTCTGAGTTTGGATGCTCCATACCCAGGGTGGTTTTAATTCAATGGCGCGTCACGGCTCTGGAGACCAGCAATTCTCAGCTGCTGCACCGCCTCGCTGCTGGATGGCCATCATTGCCAGGAATGTTGGAAAACAACCTGAACTTTTGGTAAAATATCACAGTTGGGAAATGATTGGCCTCAAAAATAAATCGGAGAACACTCAAGTTTCTCTCTAGGATGCTGCTGCTTTCGATGCCCTGTTTTCAGGTGTGTTTCCCTGAAAAACATGGTGGGGGATGGGTGGGAATGGGCAGTGGGTGCCGCCTGGGGAATTCTGAATAACCCTAGGATACCCGCACAACTCACTCTTACCCTTCATGATTCCTGATTCTTTTTATGTCTAGAAAGGCCTTAGTTACGTCTGAATCGACCAGGAGGAGGTCAAACTTTCACTCTTCGCAGATGACATGATTCTCTATATGGAAAACCCAAAAGATTCCACCAAAAAGCTGCTAGAACTGATCCATGAATTCAGGACAAAGTCGCAGGATATAAAATCAATGCTCAGAAATCGGTTGCATTCTTATACACCAATAATGAAGCAACAGAAAGAGAAATCAAGGAATCAGTCCCATTTACAGTTGCACTAAAAACCATAAAATATCTAGGAATAAATCTAACCAAAGAGATGAAAAATCTATATACTGAAAACTATAGAAAGCTAAGAAAGAAATTGAAGAAGACACACAAAAATAATGGAAAAATGTTCCATGCTCCTGGTAGGAAGAACAAATATTGTTAAAATGTCAATACTACCCAAAGCAGTCTACATATTCAATGCAATCCCTATCAAAATAACACCAGCGTTCTTCACAGAGCTAGAACATATAGTCCTAAAATTTGTATGGAACCAGAAAAGACCCCAAATAGCCAGAGCAGTCTTGAAAAAGAAAATCAAAGCTGGAGGCATCATGATCCCGCACTTCAAGCTGTAATACAAAGCTGTAATCATCAAGACAGTATGGTACTGGCACAAAAACAGACACTCAGATCCATAGAACAGAATAGAGAACCCAGAGATGGACCCACAAACGTATGGCCAACTTATCTTTGACAAGGCAGGAAAGAATATCCAATGGAAAGGCCTTAGTTAACCCCACCGAGACTTTTTTTGGTCACCATTTTTACTCCTTCCCGAATAATGCTTCCAAACCCTAGTTATTTGAATATCACTTTCAAGATTTTTGTCCTATACCTTGTTATTCTTTATCTAATACTTATTCCAACAGTCAACCCTTCTATAGCCTTGGCCTAAGCAATAATAATGAAATCATGGGGTTGGTGTGTTTTTTATTTCCTGTCAAGATACATTAAAATAAGTGTACAACTTTAAAGACAAAAATCACTATCCAGGTACAATGAAAAATTGTTCCCTATATCCCCTTCGCCCAGTGGTATGGTTACCACATTTTTTAATGTTTATTTTACTTTGGAGAGAGAGAGAAAGAGGAGAGATCGAGCACCTGAGCTGGGGAGGGGCAGAGAGAAAGGAAGACAGAAGATCTGAAGCAGGTTGTGTGTGCACTGACAGCACAGTCCAGTGTGGGGCTTGAACTCACAAACCATGAGATCATGACCTGAGCCGAAGTTGGATGCTTAGCCCACTGAGCCCCCCAAGGTGCCCTGGTTACCACAATTTAAGGACACACCACTCTAACAAGTAAGTGTCTGCAGGAATTGAAAAAAATTAATTTCGACCCATTATTCATCTGTAAATTCCATTTCATCTTTTAAAACTTGTTAACGAAAAAATCTGTCAGTTTCTTACTATGTAGTAGGCACTGGCCTGAGCACGGGCACCCCTGTGATTTCATTTTTATTAAATGAAAAGGTTTGTTTGCAACACGCCTTTGGGGTTGCTATTGTTATTCCTATTATACATATGGAGAAAAAGAGGCTCAGAGAGGTTTAAGGATCTTGCCCAAAGTCACACAGCCCATGCCTTCCCAGGTGGACAGAACCCAGGGCCTGTCTTAGGTAGAGACGAGCTACCAGCCATGATGAGGTCGTGATGGTTGACCTCCCCAGTCATTGGGTACTGGGTTCCACAGAGGTCCCATCTCCTCTAAACAGTCACACCACAGCGCGGACATTTGTTTGTGAAATATGTCGCTGTGTTCCAGCAGCCTAGAATCTTTCCAAGAGTTTCTCGAAATCCAGCAGAATAAATATCAGACTTTTTATTGCCCACCACATAAAGGAATATAACGTATTACCGTCGGAGCGTCAGACTTTCGGAAGCCTCCATAAATCTGGCGCGCCAATTGACTCCATATGCATTTAAGCAAAACCCGACCCACATAGGGGAGCAGTGGATGTAATTGTAATACGGAGTGAGGCTTTTGGATTAATCACATTCTGAATATTAACTGTGCATTATGCTGATTTCCTTGTAAATATATTCAGAAGCCCCAGCGTGTGTACCTGACTCGTGCTTATACAATCAGAATAGCAAATGTCCTGAATGTGGGGCTGAAAACAGTTCCCACTGCAGTGCGCGAAGCCGACTTTCATTTCCCCCCAGAGAAAGAATATTTCAGCCCTCTCCAGGAGGCCTCAAAGCACAATGTATGGTTTTCAGACACCGGGGAAGGAGCCGTGTTTGTTTTCAACTGCCGGGTTCAGAATAGATTTTGCCAAAAACAAGAACACATTTTTTTCCCCCAGAGAATTCTTGGAGGATATTTCTGGCCCTAGAACTTCTGTAGGAATAAGCCATTCTGTAGGAGTGTTTTTTACTAGGTAGGCGGTGAGGGCAAGAGTTGGTGGAAGAGCAAATAGGATGGGAAACAGTGTGACCAAGGACAGAGGTTTAGAAGGAGAATCCTGGGGGTGCCTGGGTTGCTCAGTCGGTTAAACGTCTGACCTCGAATCAGATCTCCTGGTTCGTGGGTTCAATCCCTACATTGGGCTCTGTGCTGACAGCTCAGAGCCTGGACCTGTTTCAGATTCTGTTTGTCTCCCTCCCTCTCTGCTCCTCCCCTGCTCACATTCTGTCTCTTCCTCAAAAATGAATAAACATCAAAAAATATTTTTTAAAAAAAGAAGGAAGATCTTGAATGACCCCCAGATCTGCCAGGACACCTCCAGCGAAGCTTGCAGCATGAGAACAGATAACGTCCTCTGTAAGTCACACAAAATTAATCGTTCACAAAGAAAGGCGTGTGCCTGTACACTTTCACGCCACACTCACCGCAATCGTGAGAGGTAGGTGTTATGAATTCCATTCTGCATATGTAAAAACTGAGTTTCAAACAAGTCTTGCTTTGAGGAAATGTGAGGAAACCAGTGGTGGGTGAAGGGCCTGGACTTGGGCACAAAGCTAAAGAGGTACTGAAAGACTCAGCAACCAAGAACAATAGTATTTTAATGTCATGATTTTTAATTACTGCAAAAAAGCTATGATGAACAAAATATCAACATTTTCAATAAAGACAGGATGACTAACAGTGCTTTGCTGAGCCTTTTGGAGCCTGAGACAAAAGGAAATATCGATAATACTGACTCATCTTTATCTTGATTAACTGAGTTGGGTTCTTTTGTGTGTTTTTTGTTTTTGTTTGTTTGTTTGTTTTAGGCCCCTCCTTGAATTTTGTAGCTCACTGGCCTCAGCCTAGTTCCAACCTGTCATGGGAACCAGAATTCTCTCCCTAAATCACACACGTGCCCATGTCAGGCCTCTGATCCCATCTTTCGGAGGGATTACCGTACTACCTACTGAAAAGAATCCAGATGCCCAAACCTGGTTTGGAGAAGCTTCTGGAATAGAGGGAGCACCGTGGCTCTGGGATTTACATACAGCAAATGCTTAACAATCTTTGGGATGACAACACAGGTTCTGGACTTTGGTGGCCTGTGTTGGGGTCCTGTCCTATCATATACTGGCAGTGTGACCTTAGATAATGAACTTAGAGACTTAGAGTCCCAGGATCACAGTTTTCTCCTGCGAACAGGGAGGGCAGCCATGCCTGTCTCACAGAGTTGTTAAGAAAATTCAAACATAAAAAAACAGCAAGAATCATGAAAAAACAACATTTTTCCAGTACCAGTTTCCCCAGAACCTAGCAAATACGGCAAGTGCACCATCAATTCATTCAACAAATATGTATTAAGCATCTCCTATGTGCCAGGTACATAGCCCTAGAGCTTTCGAGGCTCGTTAAGTGCTCGCTGTCTTAGCCACAGCCCACGAGGCAGGTACCACTGTTTTCATCCTTCTTCTATAGGCAAGGAAACTGAGGCTCAGAGAGATGAAATTACATCCCTGAGATAAGCCACCAGTTAAACTGAAGAGCCAGGATTGGACCCCAATAGGTCTGGCTCCAGAGCCTGCTGAGTTCTCAGCGAAGTCAATTAGAGACTTTTCTGAGTGTGTTTGTCTCTCCCTGGGGACTGCGAGCTTCCAGAGGGTCTGTCCCGTGGTGTCTTTCCTCCCCTCCTGTCTGCCTCAGGCCCAACAAAGAGCTTTGTTTCCAGCCAGTGCCCACAAAGTAAACTGAGTCTTGTCCCCTAAGGCTTCTTGAGTATGCTTTGTGGTTTGTGCTCCAAGATTTACCTCCATGATGGAGAAAGTGCTTCTTCTCTGAACTCCTGGTTCTTTGCAAGAAAGGAGAACCTGGCTGGGATGATGGAGGTGGTGGTGTCCAGAATGAAACTTGTCTTTTGCCTCCATGGGCCTGCTCCTCCTCGAGGCTCCTGTCTCAGTGGACGTAGCACAGTCCACAGTTCACAGGAGACACCGGGCATGCTCTTCCTCCCTCCTCCTTTCCTGTCCCCTGGCAGTCACTCAGCTGCCATGTGCTGTGGATCCCACCTCCTAAGTCTTTTCCCATTGGCCACCTCTCTCCATCCCTCTACTACCTTAGTCTAAGCTGCCGCCAGTGTTTACTCGGATGCCTGAAACTGCCTCTTCACTACTTCCCCAGCCTGGCCCCCATTCCATTCCACTTTCTACTGGGCAATCAGAACCGGTTTTTCAACCACAGATCTGACCCATTCTCTCCTCTGCCTTGAACCCTGCAAAGGCTCAGTGTGCCATAAGCTGGTCTTTGAAGCAAGGCATCTACAAACTGGGGGCAATGTATGCTGATCCTCCTGGGCAAGGGAAGAAGGTATAAGAACTTTCATGTCTGTTTATTTCGTACTGTATCTGTTTTGGAAGCTGTATTTCAAGTCATGTTTCATAATGCAACAATTTCTTAGTTCAGTTTTCCTGGACGTAGAGCCTGAGGCAAGGATTTGGAGGCATGTGACTTATTCAGGGAGTGCACTTAGGAGGAACCTATGAGTAAGGGAAGCAAGATGCAGTAGAATGAAAAAGCTACGCAAAGGTATGGTCTCAGCTCTGGAGTCTAGCTTCAGCTTGATCCAACTGGGAGCTCGAAGGTGAACTGCACCACAGGGCGTTGACCTTCCGTATACCTCAGTCAGCCACCTGACCCTACAGTGATGAGCAATGTCCACTTCCAAAAGAGGCAGCTCCTGTTGGCCAAGGAAAATTCTTCAGAGAAGAGAGCAGCTCTTCTGTGAATGGGCATTCTGCGTGGGTAAGGGAGGGCATCAGGCACCAAGGGTGTTGACTGTATGTATTGGGTGTGGTAAGAAGTTTTAGACTGTCTATTTGTATCTACTTTCCATCTCTTCCTTTTATATTTTCTCCATGTTTTATAATAGACACCTCACCGCAGTATATGTAACATGTTAGTACAAGACTATGGATGCAATTTAACAATAACGTATCAATGCTTAGGATAAAAGCTCATTTTTTTTTTTGACTCCCTAGGGTTTACAGATGAACTTGAATCTATATCTGAGTCCTGATACACCCACATGGGTAGAATCAAGAGAAGCCAAGGGCTCAGATAGGCAGGAAGGCGCCTCAAGCAGCTGGGATGTGGACATTAGACGGCTCCAGGCTTGTTTATTTTGGGATCTAGCATTTGAACAGTTTGGCCCAGTCTCTTCTGCTCATTTCAGCACTCACTGGGAACGTACGAAGGGAATGACTGCATCGAGGGGAGCCCTTGCAGTTGTTTTCAAAGGCGCTAATAATTCTGACATCTTTTCACCTTCTCTTGTGCCTCAGCCCTTAATGGAGCCTCCAGATGCTGTGAAATACACAACCTAGCTCATCCTTGGCCAAGGACGGCAGCCAGAGTGGAGGGTTCCATGGGAACTGACAGTGTGAAGGCAATCTGCTCTGAAACCACACAGGTTCCTGCTCTGTGCCCACCTGGGTCCTGCGTGCAAATTACTCTGATCTGAGCTTCTGGGCTGGTTCTGAGAGGTCTAAACTCACCTCACATCTGCAATAGAGTCCAGTGAAGAAAGAGGGACTCGGAAGTCAGATACAGTTGGGACCCAACCTCACTTGGCCAATTACCAAAACTTATGAGCTCTGTGACCCTTGTCAGCTTACATAATTTGTCTGAAGTCAAGATGTTTTGTTTTTTTTTAAGTTTAGTTATTTATTTTGAGAGAGAGAGAAAGAGAGAGAAAAAGAGAGAGAGAATGAGAGAAACAGCATTAGTAGGGGAGGGGCAGAAAGAGAGGGAGAGAGAGAGAATCCCAAGCAGGCTTTGCGCTTCCAGCACAGAACCTGATGTGGGGCTTGAACTCAAGACACTGCGAGATCATGACCTGAGCTGAAACCAAGAGTCAGACACTTAACTGATTGAGCTACCCAGGTACCCCTGAAGTCAAGGTCTTTACTACATCTAGGTCAGTTTCCCAAAGTCAAACCCAGGACAGACAAACCACAGGACTGTGCTAAATAAGATGTGTGTATCTATGTGTATATGTGTATATAAGAAATGTGGGTGTATACACACATATTTATATTCTAATTTAATAATCTCAAAAACTCTGTTAGTTAGGCACATTGTCTTAATTTTATAGATGAGGGACCCGAAGCTCAGAGAGGTTGAGTAACAACTTATAGCTAACATGTGGTAGAGCCGGGATTCGAACCAGGCAGCTTACCTCTCCCCCTGCAATGCCTCATAGATCCTCTCTTTCTTAAGTTATCAGCACCCAGCTGCAGACTCTGAACACTTCTGAGATGGTGAAGGCTTTGTTCGCAGGTGCTCGGAAGTCATAATTAGAAAGCAGACGTCATCTTTATTAAATTCCTCGTGGTAGCCAGTTGGGTATAGAAATTGCACAAATCTGGTGGTTTGAATGTCTTCTTTATCCCGGTTGGTGCCTACCCTAAATTAAAATCCCCTGAAGGTACTGCTGTCTTAATTAACAGTTTGCCTTGTTAACACTGTAAACATTTTCCTTGTTGTGGAGTGGGTCATGCCAATTAAAGGCACAGATGATGCTGAGCAGGAGGGCAGCGCGTGTGTGCGTGCTGAGAAGCCCCGCCTTTCCTGGCCAGCTGTGGTCCCTACATTTCTGCTGGGAGTTCATTGAGACATAGGGCTCTTTCTACCCAGGATGCAGCTACCACGTGCCATGGGCTACCTGTGGAGGTTTAGGGTGTGGGTTTGGAGCCATTGAGACATGGGTGTGTGTTCTGGCCTCCTCCCTGTGTCAATTTCCTCAACAGTACCTATCTCATGGTATGGTACAGAAATTACTTCATGAGCAGAGGTGAAGCTTGAATGAAGAGATGCGTTACACAGGTACTCAGCACGGGGCTTGGCACTCAAGAGTGGAAGCACTTCTGTCCTCCCCCTCTATCTGGTCTAGTGGATATTTTTAAATACCCTTTTGGCCAGTGAGCATCATTATAATGTTCTTCCTTAGAGTGGATATTTTTCCTTAAGAGTCCTGCTTACTGAAGGAAAAACTGAAAAATTCACTTGTGAGCATGTGGCTCAATCCTGGGACTCAGTCCTGGAAGACTTGAATTGTTTTTGTCCTTGTAAATTTCTATTAAAGAACAACATGCAGGGGCACATGGGTGGCTCAGTCAGCTGAGTGTCGAACTCTTGATTTCAGCTCAGATCATGATCTTGTAGTTGGGTTCACAAGATCGAGCCCTGCATCAGGCTCCAGGCTGAGAGCACAGAGCCTGCTTGGGATTCTCTTTCTCCCTCTTTCTCTGTCCCTCCCCTGCTCATGCTCTCTCTCTCTCTCATTCTCTCAAAATAAATAAATAAATAAATAAATAAATAAATAAATAAATAAACAAAGAAAGAAAGAAAGAAAGAAATACATGTACACATGAAAAATCACACAAAGCATGATTATGCTCTTTGTTAAATATTTACAAACCGAATATATTCCTGTATCCATGTGTAAAACACAAAACAGAATGTTGCCAGCTTCCATGAAGACCCTGCTGAGCCCCCTCCCCACTTCCATTCCCCAGAGGTATCTGCTGTCTACTAGACCTCTCAAAGCACAGGCTAGTTTTGCTAATTTTTGAACTTCAGAGAAATGGACTAGGCAAAGTTATATATAGAGAGAAATTACTGGAGTTTCTATTAAAGGGATTAATGGAAATACAAGTGGAATGGAATACAAATATAATCAAATGAAATTATATAAAGTATGTATACTGTGTCTGTCTTCTTTCATTTAACACTTCGTTTGTGGATTCATCCGTGTTGTTGCATGTAGCTGTAAGTCATTCACTCTTACTTTAGTGTAGTACTTCACTGTGTGACTATTTATTCACTCAACTGTTTATTGACATTTGGATTGTTTCCAGTTTTCAGCTAATACAAGTAGGCTTCTATGAATATGCTCACACATGTTTGTTGGTGAACATGCATTTCCTTGAATTGCCAAATCATAGGGTATGTGTGTGATTGGCTTTACTAGATATGGTGAAATCAATTTATGAAGTGTTTATATCAAGTTATGTTGTCACCAATAATATATGAGAGTTTGCAATTGCTCAGATGCTTGGGGTTGTCTGTCTTTTTAATTTTAGCCTATTATGGTAAGAGTGAGAGATTACATTATAGTTTTGATTTGTATTTTCTTGATGTCTAAGAACCTTTTCATGTATCTTTTGGCCAGTTG
Source organism: Hyaena hyaena (assembly GCF_003009895.1). Lineage (NCBI taxonomy): Eukaryota > Metazoa > Chordata > Mammalia > Carnivora > Hyaenidae > Hyaena > Hyaena hyaena. The sequence continues at coordinate 13,385,473 of NW_024080632.1, forward strand.
GATAGTATCATTTGTGAACTTCCTTTTCATGACTTTTGATCAATTTCCTTTGGGGTCATCTGTCTTTTTTCTTACTAAGTCATAGAAGTTACCCTTGAACAATGTGGAGATCAGGGGCACTGACTCCTTGCCCAACTGAAAATCTATGTATAACTTTTTTTTTTTTTTTTACAAATAGTTTATTGTCAAATTAGTTTCCACATAACACTCAGTGCTCATCCCCACAAGTGTCCTCCTCCATGCCCATCCCCCCTCCCCCACACATCCATCAGTCCTCAGTTTTTGTCAGCATTCAAGAGTCTCTCATGGTTTGCCTCTCTCCCTTTCCCCCACCATTTCCGCCCTTCTTCTCCCCCTTGTTCCTCCGTCAAGTTCCTCCTAATCCTCCTATACGTGCAAACATATGATATTTGTCCTTCTCTGCCTGACTTATTTCGCTCAGCATAACACCCTCAAGGTCCATCCATGTTGCTACACATGGCCAGATTTCATTGTTTCTCATTGCCATGTAGTATTCCATGGTATAGATAAAACACATCTTCTTGATCCATTCATCTGTTGATGGACACTTAGGCTCTTTCCATGTTTTAGCTATTGTGGAGAGTGCTGCTATGAACATTGGGGTACATGTGCTCCTATGCCTCAGCATTTCTGTATCCCTTGGGTAAATTCCTAGCAGTGCTATTGCTGGGTCCTAGGGGAGGTCTATTGTTAGTTTCCTGAGGAACCTCCACACTGTTTTCCAGAGGGGCTGTACCAGTTTACATTCCCACCAACAGTGTAGGAGGGTGCCCGTTTCTCCACATCCTCGCCAGCATCTAGAGTTCTCTGATTTGCTCATTTTAGCCACTCTGACTGGCGTGAGGTGGTATCTCAGTGTGTTTTTGATTTGTATTTCCCTGATGAGGAGGGATGCTGAGCATCGTTTCATGTGTCTGTTGGCCATCTTCTATGTATAACTTTTGACTTCCCCAAAACCTAACTACTAATAGCTACTGTTGAGTGGAAGCCTTACCAATGATATGAAGAGTCAACTAACACATATTTTGTATGTTATATGTATCATAGACTGTATTCTTACAATGAAGCAAGCTAGAGAAAAGAAAGTGTTATTAAGAAAACCATAAGAAAGAAAATACATTTATAATCCTCTACAGTATTTATTGAAAAAATCCACATAAAGGTGGACCCCCATGCTGTTCAAACCCATCTTGTTCAAGGGTCAACTGTTTTTTGGCTTTGTTTTTGTTTGTGGATAAAGGTTTATTTTGAATTTGCAAATATCCATTTCCATTCTACTGGCCATTTTTTATTCCCTTCATGGCATGTTTTGATTACTATCAAAAGATGTAGTTGTAGTCCAATTTATGGGTATTTCCCTCAGTTAACTCTTACGTGAACTGTTTAAGAAATCTTTGCCCACCCGAAGATCATGAAGATATTCTTTTGTTTTTCCCTAAATGTTTCATTATTTTACTTTTCACATTTAGCTGTATAATCCATCTGGAATTAATTTTTGTGTATGGTGTGAGGTAGGATCCATATCCAGTTGAACCATTACCAGTATTTAAAAACAAAATAGAGGTAGGATCCATATCCAGTTGAGCCATTACCAGTATTTACAAACAAAATAATATCCTTTCCCCCTCTGCTTCCGGTGAACCCTTGTTATAAATCAGGTGGGTTATATACCCATGAGTCTGCTTCTGGACTCTATTTTGTTTCATTGGTCTATATAACTAACGTTTCAGAAACGTTCATACAGAAGAGACATTTGTGAAGAAGGAGACATCCCAAGGAACTCATTATTGGTAATGATTATAGGGGAGGTGGGGTGGGGGTGAAATCTGACCAGTTTCTGGAGGCAGCCAGAGCAGGGTCCTGAAGCCTTGCTGGGTATGAATTACAGTGTCTAGGGCCTCAGTGGTACTGGCTGTAGAGTCTCCCCTGGAACAGTTCAGGGGTATGAAATGGGCCTTGCCCTTGGCCATGTGGACTTGAAGCTTAATCCTTTGTCCCTTCCATAAAGCTGGGGGCAAAATTTTGAATCCTCTGTGCTTGCCTTCCTCTGAAACCAATTTGCCCCTGTGTGCTCCTTCCCCAGTAAGCTGTGAAATACAAGGTCTCTTTGTAATACTTTTATACACTGCTTGCTGCAGTTTAATATATGAGACACTGCATCATAGTCTGGAGGTTCAAAATTACCTCGAAGTAATCATTTCCTAGAGGGCTGGTAGTAAACATTCTGTCACACAGCTATAGATTGTCGCCTGTCACCATCAATCAGCCCCCAGGGAGATATTAGGGGAAATGTTACGGGAATGAATTGAGAACTGGTGCATGTGGCTGCCAGGTCTCTGTAGAAGGAAACGGGCTTGGTGGCCCATGGCAGGCTGGCTCCATGGGGGGTAGGCTCTGTTTGCACTGCAATCCGAGGTTGTGGGTTTGAGCCCTAGGTGGGCTCTTGGCATAACTCAGTTCCAGGATCACGGGGTCCTTCAGCCTAATCCTGACCTTGGCATTTTGTCATCTTCCCTACATATTTCAGAACAGAGCCATCATCTGTGTTTGCAAAATATAACAATGACCTTTTATGAACACTGATTCTGCATGAAGGAGTTGGCTAATTCCTTTCATGCACCATTTTAAAAAAAATTTTATATGAGAGAGAGAGGAGAGAGAGAGAGAGAGAGAGAGAGAGAGAGCGTGAGAAGGGGAAGGTCAGATAGGGACGGAGATACAGAATCTGAAACAGGCTCCACGCTCTGAGCTAGCTGTCAGCAGAGCCCGACGTGGGGCTCGAACCCACGAACCGTGAGATCATGACCTGAGCCGAAGTCAGACGCTTAAATGACTGAGCCACCCAGGTGCCTCCTTTTCATGCACCATTTGATTAATCTTCAGAATGATCCCTGGATGGAGTTACTATATTAGTCCCATTTCACAGCTGAGGGGACTGAGGCTCTGAAATATTGGGAAATCTGCAAAGTCATGCAGCAGGTCAGTGGCAGAGGCAGGATTTGAACCTTGGCATTCTGCCTCCAGAGGCCAAGGGCTAAATCACTGCATACTGCCTCTGTTAAGCGTCCAGCTCTACATGGAGCCATTGGCTTGTATTCTTACTACCCTTGTATGCACACTGTTCTTGTGTCCATTGTACAGATGAGGAGACCAAGGCTTTCAGAAGTGCAGCCTCATCCAAGGTAAGCATGTAGATACCAAGCTCCACTCCAGGGTTCTCTGGCCACACACCTTTAACTTCCTCTTTCGGATGGCAGGTAGAATGCGGGGCAGAAGTCACTGCCTGCAGACTTTGCAGGACACATGCAGGTTCATCAGTGGACCTGACGTCTTGGTGAACTTTGGCCCAAAAGCCCCCAACAGGGTCAGATCAGCACTTGGGGACTGAGGTTTATACACTTGGATGACTTTTTAAACTTTTTTTTTAAAATATTTTTATTTATTTCTAGGAGAGAGAGAGAGAGAGAGAGAGAGAGACAGCGTGAGCAGGAGGGTCAGAGAGAGAGGGAGTCACAGACTCTGAAACAGGCTCCAGGCTCTGAGCTGGCAGTTAGTACAGAGCCCGACGTGGGGCTCGAACCCACGAACCGCGAGATCATGACCCAAGCGAAAGTCGGACGCTTAACCGACTAAGCCACCCAGGCACCCCTTGGATGACTTTTTTAAAAACCCACAAAATCATGAATAAATCTGAGGTATAAAAGTACATATTTATCTGGCAGTTCCATTCAGGTGAGGGGTCCTGAAATGTCATGAATGTCACAGCCAATCCACCTTGGTCCCCGATCTCTGTGGGATTCCACCTTGGATGCTAAATCTCTAACAATCAGAGATCTGACAGTTTCTTGCCCCATTTGGTCCTGAGTTACCTCAGATCATCTGAATCAGAATCTCTAGGATGGGGCCTAGGCATCAATATTGTTTAAAAGTTTCCCAAGTGCTTCCGAGGCACACTTGATCTATTGGTCAGCCACGGCTGCAATACTGCTGTGAAACAAATAGCTCCCACATCTCAATGACTTACAATAACAAACATGTATTTTTCTCACTTCTGTGTCTGCACATGGGCTAAAGTTCGGTCAATTTCAGTTGGGTGTAACTCCAGGCTGTGTGTCTGCTCTGGGACCAGCAGACTTCTGGGGCTGTGCCCTTATTATGATGGTGATGTGATGGGGGCAAGAGGTCGTGACACCCCCTGAAACTCAGTTTAGAACGATCACTACCTCTAGGGGTAACACTATCACTCTCTCCTGCATCTCATTGGCCAACATAAGTCACATGACCAAACAATGTGGGGCAAGGAAGTAGGCGCCACCTACAAGTCACATGGGCAAAGAGCATGGATATTCAATTCCATCAAGGAGGGATGTGGAGGTGGAACCAGTAATCCAATTTACCGCAGCTGGGAGCCATGCCTGGTTGGAGTAGGTGCTCAGTAAACATTGTGTATTCTTCTAGAAAGCACATTCCCACAGCTTCCTCTGAGGCTGTTGCATGGGAGCCATTCTCCCTCCGTGATGGGTTCCAGGGATGAGTTAACTTCCCACCATGGCATACAGTTAGTCTCCAGGGAGAGCGGGCTGTGCCGTAATGCACCAAATGCTTTGAGTTCCTAGGAAGCAAGATCCCAATTGGAGGCCGCAAGAACTATTATCGACTGCTTAAATATCCATTTGCCCATCCACCACTCACAAAGTACTCTATTTATTTGCACACTCTCTGTAATATAGCAGCGGAGGGAGAATTCATTAAGGCAAATTGGGAGGGTAGCTTTCAAAAAAAAATTCATCTCTCTGTTTTATGCACTGCATAGTTCCCTGTTTAATGAGGACTCTGCAAGTCCATTTTCCTTAAGGGTTTAATAAAAGTATAATTTAAAAAATTAAGACAGATGGGGAAAGTGCCGAGGGAAGCTATTTCTTCCATTAACGTGCAGAGCAGACCTTCTCCATGCTGCAAGATGGGTGGGGAGAGGAAAGACCCTAGAAGCTATCAAGAGTTCTTTAGGCTCACATAAAATTCTGGCCTGGGTTTATGTGGCTTAAGGATTCCTGCCGAACAGATAGGAATTAGATTTATTGGTTGACAAATGGGACTCTTACTAGCTGGCAGTTTAATTAATGCTGGTATAGGAGCTTTGCTTTCTCTTAGAATTTGAACTGCGGAACACCGCAAGGAGACTTACATGTTACAACTTTCTTAATAGTCTCCGTTGCTTTTGGAGGGGAGAGGAGGATGGGGCGTCTGAGGGAGGCTGAATCTCGGGGTGTTAGTGACCAGGGTGTGATTCTCTGCTCCCTATATGTGGCGTATTGGGGACAAATTGTTCCCTGCAATTTGGGTTTTTTTCCATCCCTGCTGCTGCTCCTGGCTTCTTTTTTTTTTTTTAATTTTTAATGTTTATTATTTATTTTCAAGAGAGACAGACAGAGTGTGAGTGGGGGAGGGGCAGAGAGAGAGGAAGGCACAGAATCCAAAGTGGTCTCCAGGCTCTGAGCTGTCAGCACAGAGCCCGATGGGGGGCTCGAACCCACAAACTGCGAGATCATGACCTGAACCGAAGTCGGATGCTTAACCGACTGAGCCACCCAGGTGCCCCTGCTCCTGGTTTCTTGAAGCAAGGTAGAGCCTGCGATAAAATAATTTAATGATATAACAATAATAAAAACAACAACAAAATAATCACATTTATATAATTAGAGAAGCTAAGAATTAGTATTGCTCGCATTTTGAGTGCTTTTTTTCAGGGGAGGGGTTCATCATCACTGGGAAGCTGGTGCTGTTATCATCACCCCCATTTTACAGATCAGGAAATCAAGGCTCAGTCAGAAGTGCCAAACAGTCAGACAGAAAATTCAGAGCTGGGACTTGAACCCCGGGTTCGTGTCTTAAACCCTGTGTTACTGTTTTCTATGTGAACCCTTGGGCCACTGAGGCTCAGAGAAGTGTGGTAAAAGCCTCACGGCTGAACAGCAAGTAAATACAGAGTGAGAACTCGGTTTCTCAGCCAGCAGCTTTCTCCACTACACCCTTCACATTTAATCCAGGGTTCCTGACTCACTTTAATATTAATCTGCACAGCACACTTGTTAAGAAATAGAAATATGGGGGCACCTAGGTGGCTCAGTCGGTTGAGCGTCCGACTTCAGTTCAGGTCATGATCTCACGGTTCATGGGTTCGAGCCCCGCGTCGGGCTCTGTGCTGGCAGCTCAGAGCCTGGAGCCTGCTTCAGATTCTGTTTCCCTCTCTCTCTGACCCTCCCCTGCTTACGCTGTCTGTCTGTCTCTCTCTCAGAAATAAATAAAAAACATTAAAAAAAAAGAAATAGAAATATGCTCCCCTCCTTCATCTCAACAACAGTAAGTGCACACATAGGGGTGGGTGGGGGAGGGGTGACCATCTTGCAGACACTATGCTGAGTGCTGTGTATTTCATTTAATCCTTCCCATATATGCCAGGGGGAAAGTATGCAACTATCTCCACTGTCAAGGTAAGGAATCTGAGGCTCAGAGAGGGGAAAGGACTTGCCCAAGGTCACGCAGCAGGCAGTGATCCAAACAAGTTCTGGACCCAAATCTGTCGGAAATGCCCAAGCCTTTGCACCAAACCCCAAGTCTAAACAGGAAGGATTGCTGGGTTTCCCTTTTCTTCACTTTGCTCCTGTTCCGGGATGCCTTGCCCGTGGTAATTGAGAAGTGGCTGATGCAATGCGGCCTGTCACACCTGGGAGTTATTTTTAGCAAGTTCCCGTATAAATCCTTCTTCTCTGAAGGTAGAAGGGAGTCTGATTTCCTTGGTGCATTCCCTGGTTAGTGTACATTTTTATGGTCTCCTTGGTGCGTGGTGTTGTAAATCAGAAAACCCTTGCAGAGATGGACAGGGCCCTGAGTCAGCAGTTTGGGGAATGCTCTCTCTTCTCCCCCTTTCCTGGACTGCCGTTCTTTAGGTGGTCCTTGAGAGAACCAGATTCCTTTTTGAACAAGAAAATGCCTTTGGTTTCCTTCAATGTTCAATTCAAAAGTCCTGGAAAGAGCTGTCTGTTTCTTTACCATGTTGTCAAAGACGCTGGAATCAACAGAGAAAGGTCAAGAACAAGAAAGAGAATGAAGAGGATGACTCAGGCTCACATTGTTGGAAATTCATGTTCATCCTATGAAAGCTGGTAGTTGGGGGCGCTTGGGTGACTCAGTCGGTTAAGCGTCCGACTTTGGCTCAGGTCATGATCTTGTGGTTTGTTGTTTCGAGCCCCGCGTTAGGCTCTAAGCTGATAGCGCAGAGCTTGCTTGGGATTCTCTCTCCCTCTCCCTGCCCCTCCTCTACTCACACTTTTTTTCCCTCTCTCTCAATATAAATAAATAAACTTAATTAAAAAGTTGGTAATTGGCTTCAAATAAGTCAAGTTGCTTTCTACCTTGAACAAACTAAAAGTAAGTGGACAGGTCTTAATTTTGCAAGAACGCTTGGATTCCCATTTAGGACCAGCAAAGGTGACTTTTGCATCACACAGACCTCTTCTGTCCACGTCTTCATCCATGCCAGACATCACTAATAGACCACGGCACTATAGCCTGTTCACACCGGGGTCGATCTTACAATCCTTCCCAGGAAAGGGTGCCAGGCAGCCTCTGCCACCTGGTCCAAATTGGATCAGAGGTGAAATCAATGTGCCAAGCTTGGCTGGATGCTCTTTTATGTCCTTTGTGAGTTTGGGCATCCATCCTTTCCTATCAGACTGCCCCGGATCAAGGCCAAAGTGGATTGAATTCAGATGCTAGCCAAGCCATCTGATAGAAAAGGAAAAGATCCTCCAATTCTTAAATAATGAGAAATGAAGGTGTAGAGGGATTTGTCACAGGTCAAATGGTCAGTGAGTGGGGAGGAGGTTAGTAAATTGTAGTCAGCTAAGACCCAGGTTCATGTCCTGGCCATACGACTTCCTCATTAGTGATGCCAAACCCCTGAGCCCACAAGGGTCCTCATCTGTGAAATGGGAATAGAATGCTATGTATATCACTACACCATGGTGAGGATTAAAATGAACTACTGCATGTAAAATGCCTACCTAGAAGGGGCCTTGGAAAGTCGAAGTGTCTAGTCAATGTGAGCCATTATTTGTCTGGTTTTCTTAAAAATATCTTTTTTTAAAAAAAGTTCCGTTGGTTAAGCATCTGACTCTTGATTTCGACTCCGGTCATGATCTCACAGTTCATGAGATCGAGCGCCAAGTTGGGCTCTGTGCTGACAGTTTGGAGCCCGCTTAGAATTTTCCTTCTTCCTTTCTCTCTGCCCCTCCTCCACTTCTCTCTCTCTCTCTCTGTCTCTCTCGAAATAAGTAAACTAAAAAAAATCTTATGCCCAAAATAACTTGTTATGAAATCAGACAACTCTGTGAAGTGGGTGTCCCTATTCCCATTTTACAGATCATGAAGTAGAGACTTGGAGAAATAAGCTGGCTTTCCCAAAATCATGCCGAAAGGAAATGGAAAAACTAGATATGGCAGATAACAAGGCCTCACTTCCATAAAGTCACGTTGGACATCCCTATGTCACTGCCACATATCATCACCATCCTTGTAAAATCTCAGCCTCTTCCTGCATGTCTGGGTTTGTTCTTCTCTCCAAAACACTTTTTACCTTCAGCACGCTATCTTGCTACATAATTTGCTTATTTATTATGCATGTATTTCACTGCCTGTCTCACTCCTACTTGACTCTAAGCGAGGACATTGTATTTATTTTGTTAGCTGCTGTATTCACCGGTCTGAGCACAGTGCCTGACACATAGTAAGTGCTCAGCAAATATTTGCTGAATAAATGCATGAGGTCCGCCTGGCTCAAAAGCTTCCTTTACATATCACACTGCTAATCCTAAACAATTTATAATCATAGCTTTCATTTGATGAATGCCTCCCACATTCAAGTCATCATTAAACATTCTTTTAAATGTATTTATTTTTAAGAGAGAGAGCACTAACAGGGAGGGGCAGTGAGGGAGGGGGGATACAGAGCATTCGAAATGGGCTCAGCACTGACAGCAGCAAGTCTGATGCGGGGCTCCAACTTACAAACCGTGAGATCATGACCTGAGCTGAAGTCAGACGCTTGCTCATTCTCCTGAGCCACCTAGGCGCCGCTACATTCTAGGCATCTTGAAGTCATCATAAATATATTGCTGCTAATTTTTATTGTAACCTTTCAAAGAAGGGGTGATTATCCAGGCTTTGCAATTGAGGAGACTGACAGCAAGTTTACTTAGACTTGGTGCCCATCAGGGGCAGACAGGGAGTCGGATGAAGGTCAGCTGAACACAAAGAACTGGTCCCCTTCCAGCCAATGCAGTGCAGGAGGCATGCTTCGTTCACAGAGAAAAGGAATGTGGCTTGATACATATCAATGTATCTAAGTAAGTATAAAGTGTATGGAAGTACCACTATTACTACTGTAATATGGGCCGTATTCATTTTCCTGCCGTCATGTGCCCGCCGTCACACAGTATAGGAAAGGGGTGGCCTATACAACAGAAATTTATTGCCATACATTTCTGGAGGCTAGAAGTCTGGGATCAAGGTATCAGAAAGATGGTTCCTTCTGAGGACAACCTGTTCCTGCCTCTCTCTGCGGCTCAGATGGCGGTCTTTCCCCGATGTCTCTTCACGCCGTCTCCTCTCTCCGTGTGTTTGTCTTTAAATTTCCCCTTTTTATAAAGACACCAGTTAAAATGGATGCGGGGCCCACCCTACTCAGTATGACATCATCTTGACTACTTATATCTGCAATGACCCTATTTCCAAATAAGATCCCGTTCTGAGATCTTGGGGACCAGGACTTCAGCACAGGAATTTGGGGGGAGGGCACAACTTAACCCATTACATGAAGATTGTGAGACATATATAAACACATATATATGTTTGAAATTTTAAAGGTATAAGATAAACAGAAATATGTATTCTAATGTTTTTTTCCTAAACCCGCAATAGATTGTGTTTTAGAAAACAGCTTTATTGAGATATAATTCGTATACCATGCAATTCACCCATTTAAAATGTACAGTTCAGGATGCCTGGGTGGCTCAGTCAGTTGAGCATCTGACTTTTCATCTCAGCTCAGGTCTTGATCTCAGAGTCGTGAGTTCGAGCCCCACATTGGGGTTCACACTGGGCATGGGGCTTACTTAAAAACAAATAAATAAAAATAAAATGTACAATTTAATGGTTTTTAGTACATTCACAGGGTGGTACAATTATCACCATCATCAATTTTGGAATGTTTCCATTGTCCCCAAAGGAAACCCTGTATCATTAGCAATCACTCCTCATTTTCCCCCAACTCCCTCCCCAGGCAATCACTAATCTACCTTTGGTCCCTATAGATGTACCTATTCTGGGTATTTTATATAAATGGGATTGTATAGTATGTGGTCTTTTGTGACTGGCTTCTTCCAACTTAACATCATGTTTTCAAGGTCCATCCATACTCTACTGCACCTACCAATACTTAATTTAAGCTGAATAAAATATCATTGCATGAACAGACCACTTGGTGGTGGATTCGTTTATCCATTGGTGGGCATTTGAGTTGTTTCCACTTGAGGTTATGACAAATAGTGCTGCTATTAACATTGGTTCACAAGTGTTTGTGTGAGCATATTTTTAAAATTCCTCTTGGCCAAGTAACTACAGTGGAAGTGCCAAGTCATATGACAAATCTACGTTTAACCTTTTGAGGAACTGGCCAACTATTTCCTAATGCGGCTGCCCCCTTTTACATTGCCACCAATAACATACAAGGGTTCTGACATATTCCCATCCTCTCCAGCACTTATTATCTTATGTTTTTAAATTATAGCCATTCTAGGGGTGTGAAGTGGTATCTCACTATGGTTTTGACTTGCATTTCCTTAATGACTAATGAAGTTGAGCATCTTTCCATGTACTTGTTGCTATTTGCCTGTCTTCTTTGGAAGAATGTCTATCTAGATCCTTTATCCACTTTTCATTGGCTCATTTGTCTATTCACTATTGATCGTAAGATTCTTCACATCTTCTGGATACTGGTCTCTTATCAGATGTATGATTGCAAATCTCTTTCTCCCATTCCATGAGCTATCTTTTCAGCTTCTTCTTTTTTTTAATTTTTTAACATTAATTTATTTTTGAGAGACAGAGAGGCAGAACACAAACAGGAAAGAGGCAGAGAGAGAGAGGGAGACACAGAATCTGAAGCAGGCTCCAGGCTCTGAGCTGTCAGCACAGAGCCTGACATGGGGCTCGAACTCATGAACTGCGAGTCATGACCTGAGGTGAAGTTGGACACTTAACCGACTGAGCCACCCATGTGCCCCTCTTCTCAGCTTCTTGATGGCATCCTTTGAAGAACGGAGTCTTTAATTTTGATAAAGTCTCATTTATCTACCTTTTTCTTTGGGTTCCTGGGTGACTCAGTCAGTTAAGCATCTGACTTCAGCTCAGGTCATGATCTCATNAAAAATGACATGAAATTTCACATTTTATTCATCTTTCTCACCATCCCTTCAAGCCTCACCCAGTGCAGCCTACTTGGAGAAATCAGATTTGTATTTGGATATTAAGAAGCAGTTTCCCTGAGACACCTAGATGGCTCAGTGGGTTGAATGTCTGACTTCGGCTCAGGTCATGATCTCGCAATTGGTGGGTTCGAGCCCCGTGTCGAGCTCTGTGCTGACAGCTAGCTCAGAGCCTGGAGCCTGCTTTGGATTCTGTGTCTCCCTCTCTCTCTGACCCTCCCCTGCTCATGCTGTCTCTATCTCTCTCTCTCAAAAATAAATAAAACATTAAAAAATTTTTTAAATAATAAAAAATATAAAAAAATATATACCTTTTTCTTTTGTCACTTCTGCTTTTGGTATATGATCTAAGAAGGCTTTGCCTAATCCAGTGTCCTGAAGATTTACTTCTCTGGTTTCTTCTAAAGATGTAATAATTTTAGCCCTTAGATTAGTCTATGATACTTGTGGAGTAAATTTTTGTGTGGGCGTAAGGAAGGGCCCCACCTTCATTCTTCGTGAAAATCCAAGTATGTTAGCAGTACACTAAATAGCAAATGGTATTTGTTGAGAAGACTGTTCTTTCCCATTGAGTGATCTTGGCACCCTTGTCAAAAATCAGTTGACCGAACATGTAAGGGCTTATTTCTGGATTCAGTTATTTTCCCCCCATTGGTTTATTTGTCTAGCCTCTGCTACTATCACTCTGCCATGATAACTGTACCTTTGTAGTGAGTTTTGAAATAGGACAGTGAAGGTCCTCCACCTTTGTTCTTTTTAAAGAATGTTTTGGCTACTCTAGGTCCCTCGCACTTCCACATGAAATTTAGTATCAGCTTATCAGTTTCTGTAAGGAAAACAAAAATCCAGGTGGAATGTTGATAGGTATTGCACTGAATTTGTAAATCACTTTGAGGAGCATTTCCATCTTAAAGACCTCAAATCAACATGAAACATCTTTTTATTTATCGGGGTCCTCTTTAATTTCTGTCTACAACGTGTTGCAGTGAATGCACGGTCTTTTGCATCCTGGGGCAGAGATTCCACACTCTGGTGATCTCTGGTTCAGGGACTTGGGCACATTTATGAGGCTAATCCGGTTACTTGCTGCAGAATATTTTCCTTGGCCTCCTCCTACCAGACAGCAGCTTAGATCACTGTGACTCTTGCTCAGTGGGAGGGTGAGCTGGGCCCTCTGCTACGTGTGCTGTATTATTTATCTGTCACTAGTAATAATAATGCAGAGGAGGTGGAGTGGTGAGTTAAGGGTCTTCTATCCACTACCTTATTTTATCTTCAAAGCATCCCTCTAAGGTAAGAATTATCACCCTTGTTTTGTAGACAGAAATGTTGAGGCTCAGAGAGGCACATCTGTGACAGGAGACAAAGCACATATTTAAACCCAAGTATCTCTTTTTTAAAAAATATATATTTTATTTTATCTTTCTGTTTTCTTTCTTTCTTTCTTTTTCTTTCACAATTTATTCTCAAGTTGGTTTCCATATAATGCCCAGTGCTCATCCCCACAAGTGCCCTCCTCCATGCCCATCACCCCCCTTCCCCTTCCCCCCCCCATCAGCCCTGTTTGTTCTCAGTATTCAAGAGTCTCTCATGGTTTGCCTCCCTCCCTCTCCTCAACTATTTTTCCCCTTCTCCTCCCCCATGGTCTTCTGTTAAGTTTCTCCTGATCCACTTATAAGTGAAAACATATGGTATCTGTCTTTCTCTGCCTGACTTATTTCACTCAGGATAACACCCTCAAGTTCCATACATGTTGCTACACATGGCCAGATTTCATTCTTTCTCATTGCCATGTAGTATTCCATTGTATAGATAAACCACATCTTCATGAACCATTCATCCGTTGATGGACACTTAGGCTCTTTCCATGTTTTAGCTATTGTTGAGAGTGCTGATATGAGCATTGGGGTACATGTGCTCCTATGCATCAGCACTCCTGTATCCCTTGGGTAAATTCCTAGCAGTGCTATTGCTGGGTCATAGGGGAGTTCTGTTGTTAATTTTTTGAGGACCCTCCACACTGTTTTCCAGAGGGGCTGTACGAGTTTACATTCCCACCAACAGTGTAGGAGGGTGCCCATTTCTCCACATCCTCGCCAGCATCTAGAGACCTCTGATTTGTTCATTTTAGCCACTCTGACTGGCGTGAGGTGGTATCTCAGTGTGGTTTTGATTTGTATTTCCCTGATGATGAGGGACGCTAAACATCGTTTCATGTGTCTATTGGCCATCTGGATGTCCTCAAAGTATCTCTGACACCAAACATTGGCCACTTCCCAGCCCACTCCACCCCCATCATCTCTCAGGTGGGCTCAGGATTTTGCCAGTAAGTTATTCTCACATTGCATTCACATTGGCTGCCGATCTTACAGTTTATGAGTACAGTCATTACTTATAAGTGGACCCTAATCTGCTAGAGTCCCCTCATCAAATTATGGGAACTGGTTTCATTCTCAGCAGCTGCTTATGATTATCATCCTTGGACCAAAATTTTTATTCGAGAAACACCTTTACTCAGCTCAAAAAACAAAACAAAACAAACAATAACTAAAAAAAAAAAACCACCCCAAAAAACAAACAAACAAAAAACCCTTATCAGATCTTATGAGAGAACTCTATTGCATATACATTAGAGCCCACTGAAACATACTGAAATAGAATTCCTAGGGTTAGAGGTATTGTGGGAGTTCAGGAATTGGATTTTTAATAAGAACCTAGGTGATTTGTATGATTAGGCTAATCTAGGGAATAGAGTAATGGAATCCATCAAACTATCCATCCATCCATCTATCCATCCATCCTCCATTCATTTCCTCATCTATAAAATGGGGATAATACCAGCACCCCTTTATATGATTATAGTAAGGATTAAATGAGCATATAAGTAGGAAGTTCTTAAAACAGTACCTGCCACATCACAAGAGATGATTAAGACTCATACCTGAGCAACCTCTATGGACCTGGCTCTTTTCCGGTTTTTAGGAATAAACTGATAACCTGGTGCTGACCATCTAGTTGAAATGAACACAAATGTTGGCATCAGACAAAACTAGATTCAACTTCTTCCCTTCACACTCGGTTGTGTATCTGAACAAAATACTTAACTTGTCTGAATCCATTTGCTCAAATCTGAAGTGGGGGATAATAAATTATTATAAAATGACAAAAAAGTGGAGCACCTGGGTGGTTCAGTCTGTTGAGTGTCTGATTCTTGATTTTGGCTCAGGTCATCATCTCATGGTTCATGGGATCGAGCCCCATGTCGGGCTCTACACTGATGGCATGGAGCTTGCTTGGGATTCTCTCGCCTCTCTCTGTGCCCCTTCCCTGCATTCTCTTTCTCTCTCTCTCTCTCTCTCTCAAAATAAATACATAGAGTTAAAAAAAATAACAAAAAATTCTAGCTTTTTGTTATTTTTATCAAATAGAGGAGATTCAGTATCAGGGAGGCAAAGCAACTTGCTTAAGGTCACAGAGCTAGTGAGTGGTAGAGCTGGGACTTGAACCCATGTCTGTTGGATGTAATGTCTACCTGCCATGTCCCACAGAGAAAGGTAGTTGTAAAATGTACAGGGAATTGGTAAAAAGGATTATGACAGGGAAGTCTTCACCCAACTGGTGAACACCTGCACACAGAAGCACATTACACTGAGGCCATGTGGAAACTCCTCTGTCACAAAAGCATGGCCAGACGTCCCTTATTGCCACGAGCCTCATACAGAGCCAGCCTTCTCAAGTTCTCTGGCAACACAGGAATTTGGAGAGCCCTTGGAGAGATTCAATTTCTCTAATCTCGCCAGGCACAAGGAGAATTTGGGAGACATGAAAGGTAGCGGTTATTTATTTCATGAATAGATAACAGCAAGCCATTTAAAGGGAGCCGGGGCAGGAAGATGAAAATGCTATTAATACAGTTGGAAGCTCATTTCTTTCGGAGCGGCCAGCAGCGGCCAGGGAGGACAAAAACGAGAAAATATTGCAGTGGGCGCTCCTGACAACACAAATTATTCAGGAGATATTAAAGTGCATTGTTCGCTATCGTAAACATTTTTTTTTTTACGTTTATGAGATCTGTTCAAAGGCATCTTGATGGATGAAACCCAATAGCATTTTACGTGTGTGTGCGCACACACACACACACATTTCTTTTGTTCTAGTATTCTTTGTAAATCATTTCTTTGAGCTGATGTACTCAACAGTGGCTAGGCCAGGCCTACATAATGCAAAGTGAGGCCCATGTCCTTGTTCCCCGGAGAACAGTACTCTTCTTGATGCCTGCTATGCTACGGAGGGGCTCTGGGAAGCTGGGGGTTGAGGTGAGACAGAATGATGGGGGCCAAGGAAGCGCTGCCATTCTGGGAGGAGAGAAACCAAGAGGGGCACAGGGAGGAAAGAAAACGATGTAGCAGGGTTTTCCAGTGTGGGAACTCTGTCCCCACCCAAAGAG
Source organism: Hyaena hyaena (assembly GCF_003009895.1). Classification (NCBI taxonomy): domain Eukaryota; kingdom Metazoa; phylum Chordata; class Mammalia; order Carnivora; family Hyaenidae; genus Hyaena; species Hyaena hyaena. Next base: position 13,401,484 of record NW_024080632.1, read on the forward strand.
GGGCCTAGGGATCAGGGTTTGGACAATCCTTGCATTTCTGACTGCCATGGGAGGTTCATGGTGTATGGGGTCCTGGTCAAGGTTGTGTTGATTCTTTTTATTTTTTTATTAAAAATTTTTTAAAGTTATTTATTTATTTTTGAGAGAGAGAAAAAGAGAGAGAGAGTGAGAAAGTGAGCATGAGCTGGGGAGGGGCAGAGAGAGAGAGAGGGAGACACAGAATCCGAAGCAGGCTCCAGGCTCTGAGCTGTCAGTACAGAGCCCAACACAGGGCTCAAATCCATGAACCATGAGATCATGATCTTCGAACCCACAAACTGTGAGATCGTGACCTGAGCCGGAGTTGGACGTTCAACCGACTGAGTCACCCAGGCGCCCCATAGCTGCGTTGATTCTTGAGGTAAAGTGATCGCCTCAACATGGCTTACTTTCGTTCACTCCCTGGTTTCTGACCATAGTGGGGCACCTGCAAAACTCCAGTGCCTCAGAGGATACTTTCAGAAATACAACATGTAAGTGATAAAAATGAGCAACGCTGTTAATCACTGTGGCTAAGCCACGATGTCACCTATGCACGTGATTGTTAGCTCAATTATTTTAAATGAAATGACTCATCCATTTAGTTAATAATTAACCAAATTAGATGACTTACCAGTCTCATAAAATTTTTTCCCCCGCTTGAATTGGTTTACTATTTGATTTAAGACTTGTGGACACAACGAGTTTAACTCTAAGGGACAAATTCAGTCTTGAATCGTGACCCAGCTTTGTAGACACTGCTGAAGAACACCAGCTTGGGAGTCAAATGCATGAGAGTTCAATCCCGGCACCGTCACTGCCTAGAGGCGTGACTTTAGGAAAGTTACTGAACCTCTCTATTTAAGTTTCCATTTCTGCCTGGATAGTATAGAGGGGGAATGATATTACTTGAACCCACTGTATTGGCTTGTGCTGATGAGTTGATGCATTGCAGATAAAAGGTTAGCACTGGGCTAGCACATAGCGGGTTCTTAAGAAGTGTTGTTTACCCACATTGTCATCATCACCATCACCATCATTAGAAGGAGGTAACAGGTGAACTGTAACTCTTTCAGCCTCAGGGGTGCCTAACGGAAGCTGGACTCTTAGAGGTGGTATCGAAGAAGGAATGTAATCGCTAGAGATGAATCATCATCTTGCTGGGGTGCCTACCTGCCATTCGCTGACCCAACAATGTACCCAAGCACACTGTACCTGGTTGTTGGGTTTGTGTATCATATGCCCTGTGGTTCATGGAGTGCAGCAGCGGGAGGATGACAGTGTGACATGAGCCCTTCCAGGCACTGTGTCACCAGCGAGGTATTCAAACTGAGGGATCCAAGACCCTTAAGTTTCCCTATGCTGAGGTGACCCACGGTGCTCATCCTTAACTCAAAATGGTGACTGGAAAGTTGAACCTCTCTGGGTGGCCAAGGCCTTTATGATGCTGTTGGCCTAACGTGTTGCTCTGTTTCTTATTCTGTATCCCTTCTTAAATTTTTTTAAGTTGTTTTTTTTTCCTGAGAGAGAGAGACAGACAGCATGAGCAGGGGAGGGTCAGAGAGAGAGAGAGACACACAGAATCTGAAACAGGCTCCAGGCTCTGAGCTGTCAGTACAGAGCCCAATGTGGGGCTCAAACCCACAAGCGGTGAGATCATGACCTGAGCCAAAGACAGACTCTCAACCGACTGAGCCACCTAGGTGCTCCTCTGTATCCCTTCTTAAGGCAAAGTAAACCTTGTGCCTGGGGGAGCTTACCATGTATCTTGTGAACTTTGGGGACAACCTGAATCTAAAAGCCACTGCAGTGGTTAAAAATACCTGGACTTGGTCTGTCACCACCACAGTCTATTCCCTGGGCAGCTTCATGCAAGTTACTGAACCTCATTGAGCCTCGGATTCCTCTTCTGCAGAATGTGGATGAAATCACATACTTCACAGAGTTGTGATTCATTAAATGAGATAATATATGCCAAATCCCTACAAGACTGCCTGGCCCCAGACTGAATGATTATGTTAAATGCCCACTATAATGCCCTATACTGGATATAGACAAGGGGATTTTCCACAGACTTCTCTTCTGCCCATCACAGTATATCCCCACCAGAACATACTCCCATGTCAGGAACTAAACCCCCAGTTAGTTATAAAGTTGTCCTGTATTTAGTTCTCTCTAGACTCTCACTAGGGTGTCTTAATCTGCAGATAGAGCACATCATGAGGCCGGAGACTGTCTAATCCATGTCTAATTCCCTTCCCCATTTTAGGGCATGTGTGAAAGAGTTGAAGAGATTAAACCTGGACAGCATGATGATGTCATGTGGTGATGGCCAGGCTGAGTGTGGATTCCTTCCTGTGTTCAGCAAAGAGTCAGGCAAGGCTTCTGAGCAGGGAGACAGTAACGGGGGAGTCTGAGCTCTCCCTTTGTGCCCCAAAACTGCTAAATCCTCACATGGACCCTCTGAGTTTTAGCATCCATGTGCCAGTCAGATTGAAGGGCAGAATGATTGGAGTATATTGAGTGTTGATACAGGTCAGTTCAGGAAGCCCAGCAAAAATGGAATTGACAAGCTCCTGGAACGTAGCACATATCTGTCCATCTTACTGGCCAGCCAGACACCTCCTTAGTCCAGTAAAACACTCAGCCAAATCAGTCTAAGCCTTATGTCCCAACAGCCAAAGTGGTCATGGCTTGTAGAGGAAGAACCTTACCAGGTTTAGAGGTGACAGCATAACTCATTTGTCTCTGGGTGGTAATGTCTCCCCCCCAAGAGAGGACATTCTAAGACATGTCTGTGGTGGGAATGCCACACAATGTGATGCACGAAGTAGCTGATGTGAGGCACTTTACTCCTGGCTAGAAGCTGTGCTCTGCTAACTTCAGATGTCCCTTTCTCTTCAGTGAAAACCTCTTCTGGGGCTCTTCTGAGTCTTCCAGTTGGCCATTGACTATGTTCTTTTTTTTAATTAAAAAAAAATCTCTTTAAATTTGAGAGAGAGAGAGAAAGAGTGTGCACGAGCAGGGAAGGGGCAGAGAGAGAGAGGGAGAGAAAGAATTCCAAGCAGGCTCTGAGCTGTCAGCGCAGAGCCAGATCCAGGGCTCGATCTCACAAACTATGAGATCATGACCTGAGCCAAGCTCAACCGACTGAGCCACCCAGGTGCCCCTAGACTGTGTTATTTCTTGACCATGATTCCAACGTTGCCCTCACGGCTTTCCTGGTCCCGTCCTATCAGTCACCAAGCTTGCTGAACGAATTCACCAAGAGTTCGTACACCCCTGCTGTCTCGGAGCGCCACCACCAGCCAGGGTGCCCTTGTGTTCAGCAAGGTTTGTGCAATGGCATCCTGACCGGTGTCCCTGCCCCTGGTCCCGCCTCTCCATCCTGTTCTCCACAGTGCAGCCAGAATGCTGTTTTGAAGACTCAAATCTCATACACCATTCTCTTGATTCCAAACCCAAACCCTACATCCCAGCATTCAGTGCTCATCACAACCTGGCCGCACCTGGACTACTTGTTCTCAGGCTGCTATTCTTGCCTGCCCCACCCACCCCGCACCTTCATGCAAAGCGCCAGGCTCTCTCAGGCTCTTCCAGGGAACGGAGTCTTCAGCCTGGCGCTGTGAAGCCCCAGGAGGTGACCCCCATTCCTCCTGCCTCCCGTCCCCTTGCACGAGCCCCATCAGCGAGTGGGGCTGTTGCATAGGGACTGTATTTCCCTGGGAGGTACCTCTAGGGTCGTATCTGCAGTTCCCGCGGAGATTGATGAACTTTGCAATGATGAGGTTTCCGGGGGCATTTATTGATGTATAAATCAAAATCCAATTTATGTGAAGGAAAATCCCAGCTGGTTTACATGGCAGGATTATGAAACAGTTTTTGCCTTGTGCGCAGCCTCTCAGATGATGTACAATGATTTTACCCTCCACAAAGGAAACTTGGCTTTTAAACTTCTTCTGGCATTTTCCCGGGGTGAGCCCTGGCACTGGGTTCAGTTTGAACACTTCCAATATGTATGGCATTCTGAGGTTGCTGACTTGTAACACCTATCTAACCGAGGAGAGGAAGGGGAGTGCAATTTATTGAGCACCTACTGTATACTAGGCACATCCCTACAATATCCTATTTTAAGCCTCATGACAGTCGGGAGGGAACTTGACCTCCTATTGATGGCCTTACTCTCCAAGTGACCATCTCTCCATCCCCTAATGAGAGTTATAGTCATTATGTGCTGCTGCATAATAATTACCATGCACTTAGCTTACAGCAGCTCACATTTATTACCTTACCATTTCTGTGGGTCAAGAGTCTAGACACAGCTTAACTGAGTCTTCTGCTGAGGGTCTTACAAGGTTGCAATTAAAGTGCTGGCTGGAGCAGTGGTCTCATCTGGGGCTCAACCAGGGAAGGATCTGCTTTTGAGCTCATTTGGTGGTTGGCTTCAGCCCTTTGCTAGTGGACGGTAGGACCGAGGATCTGAGTTTCCAGTTGCCTATTGGCCAGATGCCACCTTCAGTTCTTCGATACATAGGCCTTCCAAACACAGCTTCTTGCTTCCTCCAAACTCGGGAGAGAGAGAGAGTCTTTAAGCAAGACAGATGACACAATCTAATGTAGCATTAACACAGAAGTGACACCATTCCACTATCTTTGTGGTAGTTGGTGGTTAGCAGCCAGACACAGGTCCTGCCCACGCTCAAGGGGAAGAGGTCACACAAAGCGTGAGTCATTGGGAGGCGGGGTTCCTGGGGGCCCTGCAGGGTTAAGACACTCGAGGTCACACAGCTAGTTGTTGATGAAGTTGGGATCTTACCTGAGAGGACACATTCTTCATATTACGTTGTCCAGTCAGCTGATTCCACGGTCTGTGAAATGCAAAGCAAAGCTTTTCCTGGGAGGTTTATCCTGACTGCTAAATCTGGGCCATTTGTTTATATCTGGAGCTGCTGTGGGTCATTAGTACCCACATCATCAAGACTGGAATGGAAGGACAACTGAGATATTGGCACCCGAAATAAGGAGGGCAGCCCACTGTTTGCACTTCTGCTGGATGCAGGCTCCACAAGCTGTTCTCTGATGGAGAACATGTTTTCTCAGGTGGAGCCCAGGTGATCCACTATGGCCTCTGGGAGAAACTCACGTGGCCGCTCAGGAGTAAATGCCACCACAGGTCTCTCTCTGTGTGGTCACCCTTCATAAAAGAGGCCTTCACCATCTGGCTTATTTAACAGAATATTGCCGCTGTGTTTTTATTTTTCTACCAACACTCACAGCCTCCAATTGGATGTTTGGAGATCTTCCAATTCTTCAATTCTGAACAACTGAGCATGTGTTAATGCCTACATGCCTGTCATGTGCAGTTGTATGGGCTGTGCACTGTATAAGGGATACCTGGCTAAGAGGGCGAGTGGGTCATGTACAAAGTTAACATACTGAGCTCTCTTTTCCAATGGTAGTGAACACACTCAATATCCCTTCCCCTTTTAGTGACAACAGCTGTGTTTTGTTTTGTTTTAGGAGCCTTCATACTACTCATTAAACCAGGGAAAGCTGTTTGTGCCTCAGGGAAGAGACACCTTTTCCCACTTCACACACAGAGACCCATCTAGGCTTGCAGCAGCCTTGGTGACTCTTTTCAGGAGAGAGAACCTTCTGCTGGACTGGGGTCGTGACATCATCTGCCCAAGCTGACTTTCACAGGAAGTAACTCACAGTTTTAAAAACTGGCTGGGAAGCTGCCCAACCACAGTGGTAATTCACTTCCAACCCGCTGCCCCTAAACTCCTCAGTCCCTATGTGGCCTCATTTGCTAAAGAACGAACAGCTCGGCTGCCATGTGCCTTTAAATAAACCTTAACATCGACAGCCAGGGTTGGGCTGGGTGCTGATTTTCAGTCATAAAGGCTCTGTGAGGGGCGTGAGTATCGAGAAGCCACATTAAAAAATATGCAATCAACACCAGCTGTGGTGCAATTAAACTCAACAGATCACAGGTGTTCGTACAGATTACACGCACACACGCGCCTTTAAAATGCAGAGTTTGGAAAACACAACATGATGAGGTCCGCAGACCAGTCCCACCAGAATCCCCTGAAATCCTTAATAAAAATATAGCCTCTCTATCCCCACCCTAGACCTATGAGTCCAGGTATTTTGGGAGCAGGAGCCCAAACACCTGACTCTAGCAGGCGCCCAAGGCTGTTTTGATACACGATGCCATTGAAGACCGCTCCTACGCAGACTGGGTGGTATTCTGTGGGTTCCCAGGACCCTGAGAGACGCTGTTCTGAGAAAGTGCCCATGTTTTTTTAAAGCAAAGTCCAGGTGATTCTAACGTGCAACCCAATCCGTGCTGAATGCGGAGGTGGACTTCAATCTGTTACGATCACAAACCCACCTACCAAAGGAGCTTCTCCAGCGCAGATCCCCTGTCTGGCTCATGTTACTTCTCCAATGTTCGCCAAGTGTTGAGTGAAAGAATGAACGACTGACTTAAATGACAAAGTGGCAGCCAGGGCCTATTTGCTCACATAGACCAGGTGCTGCATTGAAGATGTCTGCAAACTCTTCATCCTGCCTCCCTGGACAGGTGGGCTTGTAATCCTCCTTCCCTTGAGTCTGGACTGTTGCCGTTATGTGCTCCGCTCATAGACTATGGAGGAAGGGATGCCGTGTGGCTTCTTAGGCCAGGATACGAGAAGCCTGTAGTTTCTGTCTGGGTCTCTTAGAGACTTGCTCTTAGACCAATACAGCCATGCTCTCAGCTGACTTCAGCACTGTCTCTGGCTTACATGAGCCTGCACCTGATGGTGACTGGCTGGCACCAGGTGAGGAAGAGGTACCGCCCAGGGAGCCTGTAGGGTAGTGTGAGAGAGATAATACAGTGTGTTAAGCCACTGCAGTCAGGGGTGATTATTACCCATCACTGGATCACAAGCAGACCATCAGGGTGTTAGTTCTCTGAAATCTTTAGATGGTGAGGGAGTTTCTTGCCATCACTGGTCGAGATCTGCCTTTGGAGGGAGGCGAGGAGGTGTTTATCCCCTGGCGCTTCCTGTCCTTCAAGGAGACATAGCAGGTTCCATGGGCAGAGGGAGACCTTACACAAGGAACCCGGTCAGCTGGTGGTTGGACACCAGTCGTCCATCTGGGTGCACTGAAGTGGTGTGAGGTGACGGCGTCTGGTGGAGATCTCCTGACTCGGGAAGCAACTCCCCAGTTCCAGATAATTGTAGCCATGAAGAATATGGCTATGGAGATACCAACTCTTGCGGCCTCCCAAGAAAAATCAGAAGGTGGATCTTCATGTAGAATCTCATGATTTTTTAAAGCTGGCGACTAACTCAGATTAAAAAATTCTGTGAACAATGATGAAGCAACAGAAAGAGAAATCAAGAAACTGATCCCCTTCACAATTGCACAAAAAACCATAAAATACCTCGGAATAAACCTAACCAAGGATACAAGAGATCTGTATGATGAAAACTATAGAAAACTTAGGAAGGAAATTGAAGAAGACACAAAGAAATGGAAAAACATTCCATGCTCATGGATAGGAAGAATAAATATAGTTAAGATGTCATTACTACCTAAAGCACTCTACACATTCAATGCAATTCCAATCAAAATTGCACCAGCATACTTCTCAAAACTAGAACAAACTATCCAAAAATTTGTATGGAACCACAAAAGACCCCGAATAGCCAAAGTAATACTGAAAAATAAAACCAAAACGGGAGGTATCACCATCCCAGACTTCAGCCTCTACTACAAAGCTGTCATCCTCAAGACAGTATGGTATTGGCACAAAAACAGACACATAGACCAATGGAACAGAATTGAGAACTCAGAAGTGGACCCAAAAGTATACAGCCAACTGATCTTTGACAAAGCAGGAAAGAATATCCAATGGAAAAAAGACAGCCTTTTTAACAGATGGTGTTGGGAGAACTGGACAGCAACATGCAGAAGAATGAAACTAGATCATTTTCTCACACCATGCACAAAAATCAACTCAAAATGGATAAAGGACCTGAACGTGAGACAGGAAACTATCAACACCCTAGAGGAGAAAGCAGGAAACAACCTCCTTGACCTCCACCGCAGCAACTTCTTACTTGACACATCCCCAAAAGCAAGGGAATCAAGAGCAAAAATAAACTGTTGGGACCTCATCAAGATTAAAAGCTTCTGCACAGCCAAGGAAACAACCCAGAAAATTAATAGGCAACCAACGGAATGGGAAAAGATAGTTGCAAATGACATATCAGATAAAGGGTTAATATCCAGAATCTATAAGGAACTCACCAAACTACACGCCCGAAAAACAAACAACCCAGTGAAGAAATGGGCAGAAGACATGAACAGACACTTCTCCAAAGAGGACATCCAGATGGCCAACAGACACATGAAACGATGCTCAGCATCCCTCCTCATCAGGGAAATACAAATCAAAACCACACTGAGATACCACCTCACGCCAGTCAGAGTGGCTAAAATGAGCAAATCAGAGAACTCTAGATGCTGGCGAGGATGTGGAGAAACGGGCACCCTCCTGCACTGTTGGTGGGAATGTAAACTGGTACAGCCCCTCTGGAAAACAGTGTGGAGGTTCCTCAGGAAACTAACAATAGAACTCCCTTATGACCCAGCAATAGCACTGCTAGGAATTTACCCAAGGGATACAGAAATGCTGAGGCATAGGAGCACATGTACCCCAATGTTCATAGCAGCACTCTCCACAATAGCTAAAACATGGAAAGAGCCTAAGTGTCCATCAACAGATGAATGGATCAAGAAGATGTGGTTTATCTATACCATGGAATACTACATGGCAATGAGAAACAATGAAATCTGGCCATGTGTAGCAACATGGATGGACCTTGAGGGTGTTATGCTGAGCGAAATAAGTCAGGCAGAGAAGGACAAATACCATATGTTTGCACGTATAGGAGGATTAGGAGGAACTTGACGGAGGACCAAGGGGGAGAAGAAGGGCGGAAATGGTGGGGGAAAGGGAGAGAGGCAAACCATGAGAGACTCTTGAATGCTGACAAAAACTGAGGACTGATGGATGTGGGGGGGAGGGGGGGATGGGCATGAAGGAGGGCACTTTGGGGATGAGCACTGAGTGTTATGTAGAAACTAATTTGACAATAAACTATTTGTAAAAAAAATAAAATAAAATAAAAAAATATATATATAAAATTGAAAAAAAAAATTCTGTGAAGCCAAATCATGCAGGCCAGACAAAAACAGGCATGGGGGAGGATGTTTTCTTGATCAGTACAAGACAGAGTGGAGAGAGCATGGAGTCCAGGTCATGGGAAGGTGTGGCAAGACAGCAGGAGGTGGGGCATGGACTTGACCTCAAATGACAGATTTACATGGGGGTGGCTTTCGGAAAAGAGAAGCCACATAAGTAAAGGCCCAGGGAGGGGACAGTTTGTAGGATGGAGGGGGAAGTGACTAGTTTCATAGTAAAGGCTAGTTAATACGAGAGACATCAGCATTACTCTTACACTGGAAACAGAGAATGTGCTAACCGGCCACATTAAATGCATCTATAATTTTCACTTCTTTACTCTTAGTTAGGAGTCTGGTGGCAGGAAATAGAATGCTTATGTCTTCGTAAGAAATGTGGGGGCACCTGGGGGCTCAGTAGGTTAAGCATCCGACTTCGGCTCAGGTCATGATCTCACAGTCTGTGGGTTTGAGCCCCACGTCAGGCTCTGTACTGACAGCTCAGAGCCTGGAGACTGCTTCAGATTCTGCTTCTCCCTCTTTCTCTGCCCTCCCCAGCTCGCTCCTCTGTCTCTGTCTCTCAAAATAAAGACATAAAAATAAATTAAAAAAAAAAGAAATGTAGACTGAAGATTATAATCTCAGAAAGAAAAAACCCATGTTTATTGACTGGCATCCTGTATACTCTTGCATTGACTAGGCTAATCATTTAAATGTGATCCTTTATCTCAATCTCCATCAGTAAGTAAGCAAAGTATGTTACAAAGTTACCATTGTTTTGAATTTCCCATACCCTACATTTCATAGCGGGGGATCAGGTAAAGACTATATAGCCAAGACTCAAGCAACATGATTTTACTTAACCTAATCCCCTGGCTGAGTGACCTTCAGAGCGAGTTCATTAACCTTTCTGTGCTTCTGCACTTTTTTTTTTTACATGTTTTTTATCCAGTGCTTTATTCTCACTTTTTTTTTTTTTACAAATAGTTTATTGTCAAGTTGGTTTCCATATAACACCCAGTGCTCATCACCACAAATGCCCTCCTCCCTGCCCGTCTCCCCCTCCCCCCCACCCCAATCAGTCTTCAGTTCTCAGCATTCAAGAGTCTCTCATGGTTTGCCTCCCTCCCTCTTCCCCACTATTTCCCCCCTTCTTCTCCCCCATGGTCCTCCGTTAAGTTCCTCCTAATCTGCCTGTATGTGCAAACATATGGTATCTGTCCTTCTCTGCCTGACTTATTTCACTCAGCATAACACCCTCAAGTTCCATCCATGTTGCTACACATGGCCAGATTTCATTCTTTCTCATTGCATTTTCATTTGAAAAGGGGATCCGGTGATAGCACCTGCTTTATCCAGTGGCTGAGGGGAGTTAAGTGAGATAAGACTTGTCAGTGCCTTAGCACAGTGCCTGCGACAAGCCCTTGCTAAATACCAGCACTTAGCAGATCTCACCCTTGATGGCGGAAGCCTAATGAGAACCATCAGTTCGTGATTTTGCTCCATGTTGGTGCCTGATACAGACGCTCATTACTGCCCGTCTTGTAATGCACTTCCCAGAACATCCTGTCATTTGCAAGCGGAAACTGGTTGTTGCAATTCTCTCTATAAGCTTCCACTCAAGTCTGATTCCTTCTCAGAGGGGTTGCTCAAAGTCTCTTATTTTAGCTTGCTTCATTCATTCATTCAGTCATTCAATCAACTGCTGACTGTAAGTCAGGCCTGAAGAAGGCACAGAGATGAAAGATATAGCCCCTGGGGTGCCTGGGGGACTCACTCCATTAAGAGTTACGTGTTTGACTCTAGGTTTTGGCTCAGGTCATGATCTCATGAATGACTGTACTTTGGGCTCTACACTGACATTGGGGAGCCTGCTTGGGATTCTCTCTCTCTCCCCCTCTCTCACACAAGCTCTCTCTTTCTCTCAAAATAAATAAATAAACTTTTTAAAAAAGATTAAAAAAAGAAAGAAAGAAATAGCCCTGGGCTCACAGAGCTCATGGTCTAGTGGCAGGGTGAGGGGAGAGGAAAACAGGCATTGACACCTCAGTAAGATCACAGAGGTGGACAGGAAGTTGAAGGGCCATGGAGGAGATGCTTCCATCCTGCCCAGCCTGGGGATCAGGAAAGAAAACTGACATCTAAGGTAAGTCCTAAAAAGAAGAAAGGAAATAGCTGGGAAACGGAATAAGGAATGGGGAACCATTGAGGTTAGGAGGGGAGGGTGATCAGAATGGTGTTTTGGAAAGGTCACATTTGCCACTCTGCAGAGCATGAACTGGGGGCTATGAGATTAGCTAAGAGACTAGTTTAAGAGGCTGATATGGTCTTTCAAGTCTAAACCAAGGTGGGGACAAGATAGAGACATATTTAAGAGACATTAGCAACAGGCCACGGAGAATGAGTGGAGAGGAGGAGGTGAGATGTCAAGACTGACTCTAGGTTTAGGAAACAGGCAGACGGTGGGTGGAGCCATCTTATGGGGCAGGGAGTGTGTGGGTAGAGATGTTTAACTATCAGTCGGCTCTTCTTAACCAGGACACATGCCTCTTTAGATTAAGTTCAAGAAGATCAATTGATCTTATCAGCTGTTCTTTTTTTTTTTTTAAAGTGTATTTATTATTTATTTTGAGAGAGTGAGAGTGAGCAGGGGAGAGGTAGAGAGAGAGAGGGAGAGAGGGAATCCCAAGCAGGCTCTGCACCATCAAGGCAGAGACTGATGTGGGGCTTGAACTCACGAACCATGAGATCGTGACCTGAGCCAAAGTCAGGCACTTAAATGATTGAGCCACCCGGGTGCCCTCTTGTCAGCCATTCTTGAAGCTTGAATCAGAGTGATAATTATTCTAAAGAGGCAAGTTGCACAAATTATCACAACAGCATCCTCATAAAGATGCCTAGTTCCCTGCATGTTCTTCAGACTCAACCCAACAAGATTTATTCATCACTTACTCTGTCACATGTGGTGCCCATTTTGTCCTGCCCTCATAGCACTTACATTCTATCTTAGGGTTCTAGCATCTTCTAAAGTGCTAAATCCTCCTGTCCTCTAGGAGTGCTTGAACAAGAATAGGAGTGTATCAGCTAGCTATTGCTGTATAACAAAATGTCCTCAAAACCCAGTGGCTTAAAATTGCAATTGTTTATTTAGCTTAAAATTCTGCCATTGGCAACTTAGGCTGGTTCAGCTGGGTGGTCCTTCACCTCTCAGCTGAACACATTCTTACATCTGTGTTCAGACAAAGGTTGGGTAGACAGCTTTACTGCCCCTGGCTGGACTCTCGCATGTTTGAAGCCTCAGCTGGGATTACTGCTCTGGATTGAGTCTGATTCAACAGGAGCCACAGCAAAGTCTCATTGCAAAGGGCGTGGGCGCAGGGAGGCAGTTTTGACAATCTCCTCCAAGGGCTCAAGCACTTCCAATTCTTCTGAGGTGTAAAAGTAACCACAAAAGAGAGCTTTAATCGGATGACAGCAACAGTTACATTTCTTCTCTCTTTCAGCCAAACGGGAGACTAACTGAGACCTGTCCTTTTCCAAGAGGGGGTTCACTGTGTCACTTTTGGCTGCTTTTTGGCTGTCACTTTTGGCAGTCCATTTTTTCCATGTTAATTTTCTGATTGCAGCCATTCTGTTCTTTTTCATCCCCCAGGACAACAGCCTGGGATTCTCTGCACAGATGTCACAGAGATGAAATGTCAGCGGGGTTCACGGTGACCTCCTGGAGGCAGTGCTCCCCTCCTCACTGCCTGTCTCCTCCTCATGGTCGCCTTTGGCAGGGCTAGGCTGCACTATTAATAAACTTTCTCTTCGGCATTTTCTCTCGAGGAAACAGTATCAGATAGTCTTGATCTATCTCCCCAGCCGTACTCCCGCCAGGCTGCAGGGAAGGTCTCCTGACACAGAGATAAGAAAACCCAGACACCACTGCCATGTAGGGGAAGCTTGAGGTTCCGTTCTCCTTCTGAAAGGTCAAATTGCTTCTTTTTGCAGTGTTGGGAAAGAAAAGAGCCAACATAATGTGCTTTCTAAATGCCAATGATCTTGACGTCCCTGATAAGGAGAAGTCAATGAAGGAAGAGAATGGCTCAGGAGGAGAGCTGACTTCTAAGTGCCAGCAGGAGATGTGAAGCATTTTTAATCACTCATGTTAAAGGCTGTGTTTAATTCAATTCTGGGTTAGGATAATGCATTTATTGCAGCTTAAAGAAAACGCCTGCCTTGTTGCCCGGAATAGTTTCCCTCAAGAGGCTGGGGGGCCAAAACAGGCCAGTCACAAAGTAGCCCTGTCACCTTTTCATTTGTTTATTCTTTTACTCTTTCATTGCGTGTGTCTTGAGTGGCTGCTATGTGCCAGGGACTGTGCTGGGCATAAGGAATGTGGGAGAGGTAAACAGACAATAATTCTTCTCTTGAGGGGCTCATAGCTTAATTGGAGAGTGTGACAAATTACCAGATCATAGCTACAAAGAGCGATGGGTACTACTTCAGGATGGGCAGGGTGTTACAGAAACATCTCAATGGGAGAGTCTAAGGAACATCATTGCCCCATGGGGCCATCACTCCTTCTCCAAACATTCCATGGATTCTTACACCTATGTGTCTTGGCAGACACCACCTGGGAGCTTATTCTCATCCTGTAGAACCTGGAAAACTCTTGGGTACCTTTCATGGCTCAGACCAAATGCCTTCTTTCTGCAAAGTTTTTTTCTGATCTACTGAGTAGAACCTGTCCTCTCTACATCATGTCTCTGAGAACCTTCTTTATGTGTCCAGTTTGGTCTTTATCTCAAAGGACTATTTATTTCATTGTGCTCATTTGTTTGCTTGTTTTCTTTTTACATGTTTCTATTTCCTTCCCCAGACCATGGGCTTTCCGGATGTTAGTAACCTTTCTACCATCTGTGCCTGGCCCACAAAAGCAGTTCAACAAATGTCCACTGTCTGGATAAAAGATTATGTGTTATGATTGAGGCCACGGGTCATTGGACACTGCCAAGATAGTTGTATTTTGTAATTCATGGGCATGATGGGATACATTATGAGACTCAGTGAGGACGAAAGGAAAAATCATCATTTTTAGCCTCCTCTCTGCTATGGGGATAGCATCACCTGCTTTGTCTAAACTTAGGGAGACAGGGCAGGCTAGCGCTTATGTCTTGGTTCCTTGGCCCACATCCAGAAGCAGATGAAACATGGCTGCCTGAAGACAGTGCGGGGATCCTCAATCCAAACACACTGGATCTCCAACGCCTTGGCTGGGTACAGTGGTAGATGTGTACTTTATGGGTATAGTTCTCAGAATGTGCATTAGAAAAATGTATAAGCCCCATCTTCAGATAATTTCCAGAATCTTCTTATCACTTCTTACCACTTCTGCTGAGACTACCCTGGCCCACCACCTCTTGCCTGAAGGACTATAATAGTCCCATAAGTGAATCTCTGCTTCTATCCATGCTCTAGCATCTACCTGTCTCCCTTCCAGTCTAATCCAGACCCAGAAGTCAGAGTGATCTTATGAAAATGTAATTCAGATCACGTACCTCCTCTGTCAAAACTTCCTATGCTTTCCATCTCACTCAAAGGAAAAAGCAAAGTCTTTATGATGGATCTCAAGGCCCTATAGAACTGACCTTCCCCTTACCTCCTGAATCATCTCTGACCTTCCCTTCCCTCTTACACTGTCTTCTAACCACATGGCCTTTGTGCTCTTCTTGCATTATGCCAAATGTGTTCCTGCCTCAGGGCCTCTGCACTTACTGTTCCCTCTGCAAGGATAAGCCTTCCCTAGATGACCACATGGCTTATTTCCTCATTGCCTCAGGTCTTTGCTCAAATGTCGTCTTATCAAAAAAGCCCTCCCAAATCAACTCCAGAAATTTCCTGTCCTCTCATTCTGCCTGATTTTTCTCCACAACTCTTACCATCACAGGCATATGTATTTTAAATGTGTTCTTGTCTATCTCCCTACTGCTAGGTGTAAGGGTTGTGAGAACAGCAGTTTGGGCTGCCTCCGTGCATTCTTGTATCTCTTGTATCTCTAGTACCTGACATAGCACCTGGAATGCCGTAGGCACTCAGTATTTGATGGGTGAATAAACGCATAGACTCTCATACAGCTTTGTGAAGCAGATATTGGGATTATTATCCCATTTCTTAGATCAGACAGTGGAGGCAATGAGCAGGGAGAGGCTTGTTGAAGCTCTACCTTGCTTAGCTCTACTACTAGATTGCTGGGACTGTGAAAAACAGTTCTTTCAGAAGGTTGAAGCAAACAGAGGAATTTACAGGGAGGCACCGCATACCTTATAGAGGCCAGAGCCTCCAGAAGGACTGGAAGAAGGAAATGGAAGCTGTCAGGACCTGCAGGCAGGGCGGTCACTATGCTGTACAGGTCCCAGGGCAGATGCTTCTTGCAGATCTCTTGTCTATAGAAACAATGTGAGTCAATCCAAATCGGTGTGTTGGCAAATAAAAACAAAGACAAAGATAAAAATAAAAATAAATAAATCAGTGTGTTGGCATATTTTTATGCACTAATTGCATGCAGTGCCATTAAAGAAATACCATGCTGGGCTAGAGTGAACCCTTAGCTCATCACGCTCCGGGGCTGAGGACAACCGCAATCTTTGGGGCATCTGGTCAACCAAATACATGTGGTGAAGGATCACCGTAGGGGAGGAGCAGAGACTGGGGGTTATAATAGGTGCTGGTCTGGGTTTAGGGTGCTCTGCCTGGATGGTGCTGCCAGCCCCAGCATGTTCCAGGCTCTAGAGAGGGAACTTAGAATGTTTGCAGGAAAACAAGGCATTCCAAAGTGCAAGCTCTCATGAGTTGTGGGGCCCTGCTACTCCAGGTCTCAGAGAGGTCTCTGTTTCTCTGTCTATCTCAGCCCCATGCTTCCTGGGCCCAGCTCTGGTCTCTATTTCATTGTTCTCCCTCTTAGTCTGTCTGCAGACTGGCTTCCCAGAAGACATCCCTTCTCTCCAGTGCAGCATGGCTGCCCAGCTCACACCATTGCCAACGTGCAGCACAGAATGACCAGCAGCCCTCAGTCCTAATTCCAACCTTCTGGAAGGACAGTCTTTTCAGCTTATCTGTCAGGTGTACATGCCTGGTCCAATCCGCAGGGGTGGGGGCAGGGATGTAGGGAGAGAGTAGCAGCACAAACCTGGCTACGGTTTCTAGAGCAGAGGGAAGACAGGTGGGGCATGTGGCCTCCAGTGTTTGCTACAGCCTGTCAGGAGAAGCACCCTGGTATCTCGCCCCGGATATTCAAACCTCTAAAGCCTGTAATCTAGAACAGCAATGGTGCGACTGAACACCACCCTGCTTAGACCCACTTGCAAAGCTGACAGGGCCATAGGATTCTGGTGTCGGCAGCAAGACTTTATGAAGGGGACCCACACACTGGATTTCGAATCTTTTCAGCATATTCCTTGTGAATTGGGAGGCAGGCGTTCAGAAAGTGGGAGCATTCTGGCTGCAGACAAGCTGACATGAATAGCAGGCTACCTTTCGAATGCCCAGGTGCTAAGGGTATGCCCATGCACATTCATAAAAACTGGCAAATTACACCAAAACAAAAGCAGCTTAATTGGGTTATTTACTTCCTGGGGACTATTCAGAGCACCTTTTTGCAACCTTTAACTGGGCAGGACTTGGGGCGGCTTGGAACTGAGCACCCAGGTGCTGTCATTTGTGCAGAGTCCCACCTCATCGGTTTTGCTTCAGTCTCCATGGGCCACTTGATGCTGTCAGGATGTGCTGATGCAGCATACCAGGGGTCCCAGGGTCAACGGGGAGTGGCTGAGCGAGCTGGTGGAGAAGGGATGCCCTGGGGGGAGGTGAGAGTAGGTTTTAACCTTCTGAAGGGCCATTCGTGGAAAGGGGTGATGGTCACAAGACAGCAAGCTGAGTCTGGCATGAGAAATGTTTTCTTTTTATAAAATTTTTTTTAATGTTTTATTTATTTTTGAGAGAGAGAGAGAGACAGTGTGAGCAGGGGAGGGTCAGAGAGAGAGGGAGTCACAGAATCCGAAACAGGCTCCAGGCTCTGAGCTGTCAGCACAGAGCCTGACGTGAGACTCAAACTCACATGAGATCATGACCTGAGCTGAAGTCGGACACTTAACCAGCTGAGAGAAATGTTTTCAAAAGCAGAGATTCCAATACCAATGGGATTAGGCTGTATTGCGAAGTGGTGAGCTCCCTGACAGCTCTAAGGATGGCATCAGAATGGCACAGGAGATCTGTAGGGATTTGTTCATCGACATAGATGATTAAACAGCCATAACAACGCAACAACCATGAGTGCATTGGTATAGACTTTCCGGTCATGCTTAGCTCCTGTCACTGCTAGCTGACTGTAGCCCTGCGTGCCTGCCTGGAATAGCCTTTTTCTTTCACTCTTCCTTTTGTATCTTCTCTACTGTCTTTCAAAACCTGGTTAAGATGTCCTGGGCCACTTTGGATGAGGTCCCTGGGATCCCAATGCTAGGGGAGAAAATGTTGGCACCCAGGGTTGTTTAGGACCATGGAGAGCAACATACATTTGCACCTCCCTTGGCTACTGCGATTAGACCGCATCGTCAGCCTACATTCCTTTATGGCCCTAGGATGTCGGGAGCCATATTGAAACAAATTGTTGAGCCATCTGGTACAATTGATGCACTTGGATTCCTATATATCCATTCACTCTATTCATTTATTTATTCTGTCATATGGCTCCAGAGAGAAAGAGAGGAAAAGATAGAAAACAGTTATCTGATGACTACAGATTCTTACAAGGCCCAGTTGTTTTCTCTACTATTGGGATCCATTCAATCAATCTCCTTTTACCTGAGTCAGCCTAAGGAGGCTTCCATTCTTTGCAACCAAATGATTCCTAATAAAGAGAGTATCATTGTATTAGATCCCTCATCCAATAAATGACAAGTCGTCTTTCTGCCCCCTGTCGAGCTTTGGTCATGGAAGGCTCCAATATCCAGATGCTGGTGGCATGGATTAAGAAGAGATCTTGGAGCATGCCCTTGAGACATGCATATTGGTCATAGGCAGAAAGGGGCTTACTCCATGTGGACAGAGGCAGCCCCCATTATTTTGGGAAGACAGTCAAGTGGCACCAATAAATTTGACCCCAGTGATGCTTGCTTTACTGAAGCACTCAGTTTAATGAGTCTTTCTCTGACACATAAAATTCTACTTGCTCCATCAGCAAATGTGACCTATTTGGTGTGAATAATTCAGTGTTTTGCAGGAGCTCTGACTTCCAGTGAGTATGCAGCACTGTCAAAGATTGTTAACTAATCTTATGGAGCAGAACTGAGCTCTGATTCACCTCTGAGTGAGAAAACACTTGGGAAAACAGTAAAAAGAGAATAAAAAAGAAAAACACTTCCCACCAACTAACAACAGAAAGCCCTCTCCCTAAACTCTTCCAACACATACATCAGTGTGCAGATCTTCTCTCTTCCGAACTTGAAGCCTAGTCTCGGGGGATTTCAATACAAAGAAATTTCTGAAGATGCATTTCTAAACAAGGAATTTTAAACAGAAAAGCCCAGCTCTGGATAAATGTGCTTGTTGTCTCTGCCCAGAGGAAGTAGGAGATCTGAAATGTTGAGGAAGTCCTGACCACTCAGAGCTCGAAGAAGGTTTTCCCCCACTTCTTTCTGTCCAGCTGTGTGATATTGGGCAAGTTACTTCCCTCTCTGGGCACATTTGTAAAACTAAAGGCTTAGAATACAAATCACAAATCCTTAACCCTGTATTCTGGGTGGTCCATGTGTGGTCAATATAATCTCTGAAATACTATGCTAAATTATTTTTATATGTGCACTTAGGGAAGAAAGGGGGTCTATGGCTTTCATCAGATTCTCAAAAGTGTCCATGGCCTCCAAAGCTGGAAAATCCTGGACTGGACACTTGCTAGGTGTCAGTTTGATCCTAAATTAGGCTGTGGTTTCAGTGTCTTCTGTGAGTCTGGAGAGTTGTGTGTCTACCTGGACTGCTCATGATGGGAGCTTAGGGGGACCACGAGTGCTTTCCCCTTCCAAGCTTCAGAGCCAAATTAGGGGGCAACCACTGGATACAGGAAGTGTGTGTTTGTGTGTAGGCTTCTTTCATGGAGGGAAGATATTCCTTCATTTCTTCATTTCACAAATATTTATGGGGTCCTCTTGTGTGCTAAACCCTCTGCTACCCACTGCTTTCCAGAGCTCACAGTCTAGAAATGGGAAAACAATCATGAATACCTCTGATTCCAAAGTATGACAAAGGCTCTGAAGGGCCACTAAGAGTTTTGGTGAGAGATTATAAGGAGCAACTTGTTTTGTAGTCACTGTCACATTCCAGACATTCAATGAATGGTGGACTCCAAAAATAGACTGGGATCTCTGCATCCCCACTGCCACCTCCTTAGTCCAGGTCCCCATCATCTCACGCCGGCACCCCCACAACCCTCTTCTTTTTACTTACATTCTTGCTCATTGACTGAAATGAGGAGACCCATGGAGAGGAGGGTGGGCTTGAGTAGGACCCAGTCATGTGGGTCCTTAAGGACATAAAACCAAACAGCATGCTTCCTGAGCTGGGAAAACCTTCAGGCTCTCAGGGAAGGGAGTGGGGTGCTCCAGGCCTTCAAGGCAGAGTGGTGGGCAAAGCCCTTACCTTCTCAAGATGGGAACTTTGAAGAACAATGCTCACTTGAATGTGTAGCTTTATAGCATTGGCAAAAAATAACATCATTCATTTGGCATCACACCTGGTGTGGCACACACACACAAAAAATAATAGAGCTAGCTCACTTATAGCTGAGACTGTTGATTCTTGGCCCACAACAGGGTTCGAAACAGTCTAAATAAAGCAAGCAAGCAAATCCAAACCCTCAAACCAGGCAAATTATGGGGTGATTACATCCTTTTGTGTTTCAGAAGCCCTCTTTGATTCATAAAGGGCTGTCTTAAAATAGCATTTCTGGAGTGTTTACAGATCTGTAACTTGCTTGCTGGCAGGGCTGCTGCTGGAGAGGGAAACTTAAAACAAAAGTTGCAGAACTCCTGGTCCATTAAGGGCCATTTTGAGGAATGTGTGACCCAACTTAAAGCCAAACACATGAAGGGATCTACCCCTGAGGTAAAGAGAAGCACAACTACAGGCATCTATGCTGGGATCCGGGCAGGATCTGAGTTCTTGTCTGAGAACACGCACAAGAAAACATTGTATACACGTGGCACTTAATAAGGAGTCAATAAACGTTGGCCATCATCATCATTCCCTAGGTTCCAACAACTCTCTAACACCAGCTGGATGTCCTATGTTTCAATGCAGTTCTGACACCATCCTGAGTTAGTGCATACTCTGCGGGTTAAGGGGTTCAGTCCTATAAGACTGCTTCTAATTCATACACCAACCACACGCCCCAGGTGTCTTCTAGCCAACCATGCTTCTGCAACACATTTGGGGGCTCCCGTGACTACCTTTCAGGCTTGGTAATTCACAAAAGCAAGGTACAGAATTCACATAATGCATCATACTTGGGATCACAGTTTTACGATAAGGGATGCAACTCAAGAAGAGTCACATGGAAGAGATGTGTAAGGTGCGGTGGGTGGGGCAGGGGGGCAAGAGCCTCCTTGCTCTCTCCCCCTGGAATCAGGGTCTGTCACTCTCCAGGCACACCGATGTGTTCTCCAGCCTGGCAGCTCCCCCAAGCTTCGGTGCCCTAGTGCTCTCGTCAAGGTTCCGTCACGTAGGCATGATTCATCAAATCACTAACTTAATTTAATCCATGTGGTTGAACCCCATCTCCCTGTTCCCTCTCCAGAGGTGGGGTGTGGGCTTGAAAGGTCTAATCCCTTGGATGTTCCCTCTGGCAACCAGCCCCCACCTCCTGAAGCATCTACCTCTCCCCCCTTGCACTAGGCCTCGCCTCCTGCTGCCAAAAGGGCTCATTCTGAATAATACTGAGAATAATACTGATATTACTCAGGAAATTCCAAGAGTTTTTGAAGCACTGAGGCAGGAACCTGGACCAAAGCAAAAATATTCCTTATGATATCACATTCCTTCTACCATACTGTCTCCTGCAATAAAAGGCTGAAAGAAGGTCTTAAGAGGTCAAATTGTCCATCCCCCTGCCTCCACGTGAGCTTGTATTTGAATTGTTGAAGATAGCTAATTATCATTTTCAGGAAAAATTTGGAAATATCACGGGTCAGTAGAGCCCCCAGTCAGTACACTGTAGCCGTGCATTTCCAGAGTCCCAGGACAGCCTGGCAATCCCTACGTGGTCTCCGTGGGGGCTGGCCAATCTCCTCCACCAGCTCCTCCCATTTGCTTTTATTAAGCCTCTCTGTCTCCCCCATAGCCTGAGAGAGGGCTGGCCACCAAGGGCTAACTCTTTGGAAAGATCCAAGATGGGAGAGAGATGGTTCCTAACTTCCACCATATTAGGGTCCACTGCCTTACTGTACCTGACTCTGACTGTTCCTAAGATACTTCATACCCATGACGCCTGTGTTTGAAAGGGTTTCCAGATTTATTACTTCTGCTCCACGTGCCTCCCGATCCTTCATTCTCTTTCCCTGCAATTACACTGAAGTTACACAGTCAGTAGTGTGTGTAATCATAGATACTACAATGCACAGACTCCTCTTAACATTCTCAAAGGCCTTTTCTGGTTAGGCCCTCACAAAGCTGACACTACCCTTTCTTTTTCTTTGAAAAAATCTTCTTGTATTGACTTTTTCATTCATTCATTCATTCATTCATCCATTCATTCATTCATTCATTTCTGCCTTTCTCTGGACTGTTCTTTCCATATTGTTTAACCGGTGAACTCCTCCCCAGCCTTCAAAGTCCAGTTTAAATAACACCTCCTCTGAGAAGCCTTCCCTGATGGCCTTCAAGTCTCTCCCTCACGCTCTCTTCCATACTTCTATAGAGAGCCAGACATTAATCTGTACATTTATCACCACCTGTTGTGATTACTTAATTACATATCTGATCAATTCTCCTGGACTAAAAATCCCTTGAAAGTAGGGGCTGTGTCTAGTTCCTCTCTGATTCCAGAGTGTTCATGACACTGACACTGACTGGTCACTCAGGAAACATTTATCGAGTGACTGTGTAGATGAAGCCCGACCTGCAGCTAGCATTGCCTCCTCCATCCGTAGAAGGTTGTTGATTTCCCACTCACCAACCACTTCTCCCTTCCTTCTTGCTACTAGAACCCCACCTTGACCTAGATACCGGGCACTCGTGTGCCTCATGGCCTCTTTCCCAACTCCAGGGGGATGCATGCTGGTTACTTCAATACGATCATGGTAATTTCACACCTGTGGCTGGTGATTGGCTTACGTGTGTACATGTGGGCAACATTGGCCCATGAGAGGTAAGGTAAGTAGTGCTGGGTGTGAAAGTTGTGGGGAACGGTGTCTTTTCTTGATAAAAGTTGTTGCACTGGGGAAATGCCTCAGTCTGCTTTCGGATGAAATTCTGGGAGGCCAACATTGCAAGCAGGAGCAGCCATCCTGATGCCACATGGAAGGTGGAAGTGTAACAGGGGGGAAGTATCTGGGGCCAGGGTAACGTTGTGCTTCAGGACCAACCAGCCCACACCCATCGTATAATACAGGGATTTGTGTCCCGAATTTGGTTTCTTCCAGAACAGGAAGGCTTAGGTGGCTGTGGGAGGCAGTTGGCAAAGAGCTGACTGAGAGTTTCCTAAGACCTAGAAAATCATCCACTTATTTTACAAAAGCCAGAGACCTTCGTGAATGGTTCCCTGCAGAGACAGCATACACTTTCCTTTAGAGATTACTTCTAACGGGACGACATCCCCCATCCCGGAGTGTGTGTTAAAATTGTATTCATTAGAGAGGACGTTGAGGATTACCAGTGTTCTGTACATGTAGTTTAGTAGACTTCCCCACGCAAGTAAAGAACACGGTCCCAGTGCCTTGCCATGTGATTAGTTCAGCCAACGAAGTGTACCCTGAAATGACACATGTGTATTCAGTTGTAAGGGATTTAGGGGCAGGCGTGCCACTTCTACGTCCACTCTCCATGCTGCCTCCACCTTCAGAGCCATGTATCAAATGGAAATAGTCACAAGATGGCGTCAGGGTTTTAGTTAGGAAAAAAAAGTTATTGTGCCACAGTACTGAGTTTGGGCTTATTTTGTTCCCTAGAGCTTGTTGTGACTACTTCACAGAGTAATATATTTGGAAAACTATAAAGAAAGATGGACAGAAAAAAAATCTATACTCCAGTCAGCAACATACCTCAGGTGGCCATTGTACTTTGTGGAATGTTCTTGAAGTTCCTTCTCTTAATCCAGCCTTTCAGTGAACTACCAGGAACGAAGTGGGCTCTTTTGAATCAGTTATTGTCACCTGATTTCAAGCAGACAGGTAGCCAGAGTCTCCAGAACAAGCAGAAGAGAGGGGAAGCTGGGAGCGATGCATAGGGAGACACTTGACCCCACAGTCTTTTTTTTTTTTTTTAACATTTATTCATTTTTGAGAGACAGAGAGAGACAGAGCATGAGCAGGGGAGGGGCAGAGAGAGAGAGGGAGATGCAGAATCCGAAGCAGGCTCCAGGCTCTGAGCTGCGAGCCCAGAGCCCGAAGTGGAGCTCGAACCCATGGACCGTGAGATCATGACCTGAGCCGAAGTTGGACACTCGACCGACTGAGCCACCCAGGTGCCCCTAACCCCACACAATCTTGTTATGACAGGGGCCATCCTCACAGAAAACATCAGGAAAACTGGAGATCTCTGTCTGTGAGGGGCTCTGTTATTTTCTGCTTCATGTAAATCTCCAAAGTTTCCCTACTTTTTTCCATTAAGGGAAATTTCTGTTTTTCAATGAGGCCATTCATATCTTTCCATCAATGACATGAGATATTACCACTCAAGGAGAATTCTATTTGTGACTTTTGCTTCTAGTATTATATCTATTTTTCATAATTCAGTTTCCACAATTAAATATCAAACCACAGTATTTATCTTACATTTATAAAATGGAAACTGCATTGCCCATGCAATCACAACAAAAGTCTGCCTTTTTACCTCCAATGTTACGAATATCTTTCCATGCCATTAAACATTTTTCTATGGTATCCTTTTTAATGACTGCCTAGAATCCCAGCATCTGGATCTATCATCATTTATTTGACAAATCTCTTGCTCCTGGACATTTAGAATGTTTCCAGTTTTTCAGCACTGAAAAAAAAATCCTCATAGATAATCTTTGCTCATATCCATGATTATTTCTTTAGAATAAATCCCTAAGAGTGAATCTCTCCAAAGTGTGTGCAAAAAATGTAAGACTTCTGAATCATATTGATAACTTGCCTTTTCTGGAATGACTATATCAGTCTACAACAGGTATGAGTGTCCCTTCCTCACTCCCCTGCCTCACATCCTTGAAGCCAGCAGGCAGAGACCGAACAGGAGACCACCCAATGTTTACCACATAAATCTCCTTCATGCAGCCTTTGTGTCTCATGATTAATGATCTGTAGCTGCTGCTGACTCTATTTCTTCCCTTTATTTTGTTGAACATACACTCAAATAACCTCAAAGAGACTTTTAAATAGACTTGTGCATGTAGTTTCCATGGTGTGAATTCCTTGATCAGTTGTATCTTCTGACTCTTATGGGGGTTTGGTTTCCTATGTGCTTTACAATTTTTAACTGTGAACTCATCTTCAGTGGGAATTTTTTCTTTGGGATTCCCAGGGGCCAAGATCAGGGCAGCTCGTGGCACAGCCTTGATATTTAAATTTCTCCCCATGAATCTTTCCCCCCTGTGGTCTGGGGTGGCCAACTTGCCTGCCAGCCATGTGCTTAAGCCAGTGGGTAGAGCTTTCCAGTGCCCCTTTCACAGATGGAAAGCCCTTTATGTTTCCCTGCTTTGGGCTTTACTAGCTCTTATTCTGTGGATGTAGCTCTGCTCTCCAGGCATTGGCATTATGACTTTCTAGGTATATGTAGTTCTGATACCACAGGGACTGTATGGCTCATTTCGTTTGCTCATCCTTTCCGACACCTGGGATTCTCTTTTCCTTTATGTTTATTTTTGATCCAAGCTATGTATTTGAAGCATTTGATGTTATGCTTTATCCAGCATTCCTATGTGCTCAGAGTGTAGAGAGAGTTCTGATGCCAACTCAGCCACTATGTTGGTCAGCAGTCTCTGAGCTCTTCCTACACCCTTAGGGCTGATTTGACACTCTTTGATGATGGCCAGAAGCTGGAGAGGAGTAGAAGCAACACTCACTGTACCTGTTAAGAAGTCAACACAGGTAGAACACGTGAGACTGTATGGATTCACATATGCATGGCTTCTTTGCCAGAGTCACAGCCATATTTTTGAGGGAAGGTAAGAAGCATGCCCCACGCCAGGAAATCCTCAAGTTCCTGGTTCAGTGCATCCCTTTATATCCACAACCTTATAAACAACAATTACTATAGCAACTGTTGTAAACACATTGCATGGATTGACCCACTTAATCATGAGATAGAAACTATTGTTATCTCTATTTTACAAACGAACAGACCGGAACAGAGGGGCATAACACAGCTATGAAATGGGAGGGATGGCATTTGAACCCCAGATCTCAGAGTCCTGACCTCTATGACACAGGTTTGATCTTTTCCTTGTCTTCTGCATAACATCTTCCCCAATTCCACCCAAGACCCTTTCCCTTGGGTTGTCCTTGGCATTCAGTCTATTCGTTATCATTAAGACTTTTCATCTAATTCTACCAATACAATACATTCTATTTCTAGCAACAAGAGATAGCGTACACAACCACTCCTCTCCTCCTACCCCCTCTCTTTCACAGAGAGCTACTTAGAAGGTACATTTACCAATTAACTCAACGCATTCTCCCCTTTGTAATACATTAATTCCCCCTGTGAGTAGTACCACCATCAAGCTCTCTGCAGCAGCTCGGTGAACCCCAGCAGGCTAGTTATCAGGCAGAATTTCCAGGTGTGCTGTGTCCTGGCTACGCTTGCCATGCGTTCTACAAAGAAGTACAGACGCCATGCAACTCAACCATGTCTGTACAGTGGAACTGCAAGGGGAGGTTTAAAAAGATACAGATGCCTTGGCACCATCCCTACAATTCTGGCTCAATTACTCTCTGTGTGGCCCAGGCATTAGGAGTTTGAAAGTCTTTCCAGGTGGTTGTACTGTGCATCCAGGGCTGAGAAAACTAAGATGAAGCAAGTTATCTCCCAGGACTGTGTCATGATTGCTCTGTAGTTGGACTTGGGCAGACATCTCACCCTTTTTGACCTACTCTTAAGACCTTAGGACTTGAGGGTGCACAGAATCACCTGGAGGACTTATTAAAACACAGATTTGTGGGTCCCACTGCCCAGAGTTCTGGCTTAGTAGGCCTGGGCCTTGAGTGGAACTCAAGAATTTGCATTTCTAACAAGTTCTGATTGATGGTGATGCTGCTGATCCAGGGAGCATCCTTCGAGACTACGGTCTTAGAACTATTCTTGCTTGTTGAATGTCCTCTATAGGTGCCATTCGCTGCAATGGCTCTGGATGCCATGCCTGCCTGTTCTGGTTTCCCCATATGTCCTTCAAGTCTGACTAAAGTCTTCCCTTGATTGGGTCTTCCTGATGGCCCAGCCAGTGGCACCTCTTCCCTCTCCCACATGCCAGGGCTCCTTCTCTGTGACACTCATAGTGGCTGGTAGTCACAGGTCATAGACTTTAGAGCTGAAAAGAGTCTCAGCATCCAACAGTTTAGAACTTTACCTTTGAGCTGAAGAATTCTTTTTCACTCACACGAATTCCTACTCTAAGTGGCAATATTTAAAATACATGGAAGGGGTGGGGCTAGGAGACTAGGAACTCTACCATATGTACCTCTTTTTCTCCTTTGGGGTCTTGAGGCACTTTGGGGAGGCATATGGGACCTGAGGAGCATAATTTGGAGACCATCTATAGTCCAAGCCTTCGCTTTGTGGGTGATGAAACAGGGTCAGAAGGGGTAAATGACAGGCCCATGCATTCATTCATTCCATACGGTTGGTCACCAACTCTGTGCCAGGCATGGTGGCAGGTCCTGCAGATGGTGCACAGGGCAGACAAGCCTCAGACCCCATGAGCTCTCTTCCAGCTGGGGAGACAGAGAGTGAGCAAGTAAACATACAACAGTCATAGGCTGTGATAAGAACTAAGGGGGATCCCACCATATGCTAGAGTCACACAAGTTCAAGAGGGTCTTTGTGAAATGACCTTCACTCTGAGTCCTGAAGGATGAGAAAGAACCAAGCTATGAGCCTTGTTTGTGGGTCAAAGAGACCAGCCTGGACTCTCTTCTCCAGGGGATGGGAAAACCAGTGAGGGGTTAACGCAGGGGAATGACCCGACCCCGATCTTGTTCCTCCTATCACTTGTCTCCTTTGAGACACGATGGGTCGCAACCTCTGTATTTCTCATGACATCCATGCAGAGTCAGTCCTGAAAATATGTGCATTGATGGCTGATCGCCTGAAGTCCACAAGGATTTAAAGTCGTCCTGTGTGCAGCTTCCCAACTTCTAGACCAGTTACCTCTTAACCAGTCTTGGGGTTTTAATCCTTTCAGGTGTCTGAGCAAAGCTACAGGGCTTTCCTTGGAAAATATTCCCATGCACACATGCGTACTGTGTTTTGCATAGTAAGAAGTGCCCCGAAGGCCATCTCAGGACCTAGCCCTCTGCTGTAGAAATGACGTCATGATACCTTTCCTTTAAGACCCCCGATTTGGCTGGATATCACTGCTATTCTGGTCTAGAATCAGATTATTTTCATGATTTTAAGCCCCAATTTTCCTGCCTATTAGATGGATTAGTGCATATGTCACAGGTGACTTTAAGAATTAAACGACATAATGTGGAAAGGTGGCTGGTATACAGATGCCCAGTAGATACTAATTACTTTCTCTTCCTCCTTGGCAAGGAAGACAGTAGCTCTTTGGGAGGCAGGGTCCTACAGTTGTTAAGAACCTGGCTCTGGTGGTATGTAGATGGGAATTTAATCCTAGTTCTCTCTCCTATTCAGTTTTCTCATCCATAGAGTGGGGATAAATAGGTAAAAACCTAGGAACACCTGGGTGACTCAGTAAGCATCTGACTTAGGCTCAGGTCATGATCTCACAGTTTGTGGGTTTGAGCCCTGCGTCAGGCTCTGTGCTGACAGCACAGAGCCTGGAGCCTGTCTTCGGATTCTGTGTCTCCCTCTCTCTCTGATTCTCCCCTGCTCACACTGTCTCTTTCCCTCTCTCTCTCAAAAATAAATTTAAAAAAACATTAAAATTTTTTTAAAAAAATGTAAAAACCCTTAATAAAGTGCCGGTGCCTGGCAAGGACTTTGATAATCAGTCTGATCATTTTGACAATGATGATGGTACTAATATTGTCTTCTCTCTACGACTCCATGCCTCCTTGGGTGAGGAATACCCAGATGTATGGGACGAATTGAAAACACAGACTCGATTCTAAAGAGATTAGAATACAAGAACTGTTCGTCTACGGAAAACTAGAGTGCTGCCCCACGGGAACCACCTTGGCTAAAGACAATCCGATGCTTGTGAAATCCGTGTTCCTTGGACAAATCTGCCAACTTTCTGAACCCAGCAAATCAGCGCAGAGAACGACAGTTCTAGGAGATGGAACTCAGGCATTGGAGACCGAGCCGCTTTCCTCTGGGAACCCTGGGTAACGTGAAAACACTATAACCCCCAGAGAGAACAGAAAGACCAATGAAATGAGGCCAATGCATAATGCAGGAGCTCACTTTCTCCCCAACTTAATTCTATTTTGTTAAGTAATGATGGAATAAAAATTCAGGATGGTGGAAGATGAGATTTGCAGCTCTATTTGATCAAATGCCTATGGCTGTCGCTTCCAGCCAAACAGGTCGCTTCATAAACAGATAAATAAATCAGACATCAGCGGGAAATGAAAAGCCATGGCTGAGGATAAAACGAGACAGAAAATCATTCCTATTCCATGATGCTCATCTGGAGCATCGCACCCAGGCTGCAGTGAGAGCCCCAAACTGGCTGACAGAAGATTATTATGGAGTGGGGGATTCAACCCTTGATTTGGAGGACACAGACCGTTCTTAGGGTGTACCATCTGCCTGAGCCAAGGCCATTCCAGGGAACTCTGAAAAGCCAGCATCTGACCCTCCTCCACCATTAATGCCTCATCTGTAGGATTAACTGGGCTGCGTGGGTAATAATTTATGGGGAATCATTAACCTAATGATATTGGTTCTCTATAAACTGCTTAGTCTGTCTCAGGGAAAGTGGATTTCATAAATCTAGGTGGAAAATTCTGGGTGACTCATAAAGGCTCGTCAGTGGGGTGGGGATGGGTCACCAGATGGGAACACTCTATACTCTTGGTTTGGTTGGAGGACCCTGAAGATCACTCCTTCATTTTCTTTGATCTGCCAGCCCGCACAGTCATTCCAGATGAAGGAGGAAGTGCCCACAGTTGCAAAGTGCAGGCTGGAAAATAGGTTTTTGGTTCTCCTTGCCTTGAGCTTTAGATCCCACGTATACCCTGCTCTGAAGATTCAGGAAAAGGAGAAAAGGTAACATTCCTAGTGTGGGAAATACCTGGGATACAAAAATCTTATCTTTCCTCATCCAAAAAGAGTCAATGTCCTTTATATAAGTCAGCTTCTGCATCTGCTATGTGCCAGGTTGTAAGATTCACTACTTTGGACAGAGGTGTCAGAGAAGGCTCTACAATTAAGAGACTGAATGATGAGATGAAGCTGACATGCAAGAGCTGGAAGGAAGGGCACTTAGGGGTAGAAAGGATAGCAAGGCGAGTGCAAAGGCCCTGAGGTCAGAGCAAGTTTGACCTGTTTGGGGAACAGAGAATTTATTACCACAGTTGCAGGGGGCAGGTCTATTTATTCCCATTTGAGAGTTGAGAAAACTGAGACCCAAGGAGATCAAGCAGATAATTCCCATCCACCCTAGAAGATGGGATTTGTAGGAAGTGTTGATGGATGCCCATCTGTGCCTGTACTCACTAAGTCCTGGGTTCAGCAAACTATGGCTCGTGGGTTAAGTCAGGCTTTCACCTGTTCTTGTAAATAAAGTTTTATCAGAACCCAGCCATTCACTGACATATTGTCTATGGCTGTCCCATGCTGCATTGGCAGAGTTGAGTTGTCCTAACAGAAACCTTGTGGCCCAGAAAGCCTCAGATATTTTCTCTCTCATCCTTTACAGTTTTCACGACCCTGTGGGAGACAATGTCTCTCTTCTCTGTCTCTCCCTTTGCCTTTTGTGGAAGAAGACGACAAATCACATGACTTGGGAATATGTGTCATCCCGTCCACTGTGTGGATCATAAAAGGAGGAAACCCGAGAATTTCTTCCACAAGCGAGCACACAGGTCTGAGGGAAAGAATGTCCCTTTCAAGTGAGCAGAAGGTACTGATGTCCATGGAGAAGCGTGCGACTTTTGGACCCCCGGGATTCTTTCTGTCACAGACAATACAGGGACGGCCACTTTGGATTATGAAAACTTGACATGACTGGAGCCATTTTGAAATGGAGTCAGAGAGGCCGTGGTAGAGAACCGGCCTTACCGGCCTTGTTGGAACTGCTCCAGCAACTCTGGGCAGAACAACTGTTTCAAGAGCCAGTGTCGGGAAAAGTCAATGGACGGTGAACATCCTGATCGTAAGGCTGTCGGCTGTGGGCTTTCTGAAGCCAGAGCAGGGAACTCACACACTCCAGGGAGCGTCTTACTTGTTAACAGCAGGAGGAGAGTCAGTCACTGTGTGACCCGGAGCAGCTCAGCCCGTTAGGACCCACTGACAGTTGTTTCCCTCTTAACTCATGAAGTCACAGACCCTTTTCCTCTTCCTCATAAAAACCTCTAGCCTCCCCACTCCAAGTGGGAGCACCGTTTGGGGATCTACCTGAGTCGGGGCTCCTGAATTAAAAGAGATGCTCATTTGCTTCTAATCTGAGATCATACCGGATGAGCAAGGCGGCCCTCGGGTGAAGAAAGCCAGAGGGAGCCTCCGTCGAAGTGGCCACGCCTATGTGTCCCAGCGAGCTGGGGGACACTCGTCGCATCTTGGCGTTTCCCCTGTGATTGCCAGGGGTGGGTTCACATTGCAGAGCAGCC